>NW_020954576.1:62281639-62393311 GCF_900497805.2 Vombatus ursinus | reverse complement strand
ATCTATCTATCTATCTATCTATCTATCTATCTATCTATCTATCTATCTATCTATCCATCTATCCACCCACCTATCTATCTATTCACCTATCCATCCTGACCTAGAAAATAGGTAAAGATTATCTAAAAACATCATTGGTTATGTAAATCATGCTCTTTCCCAGGAAAAAAAAAAGACCCAGATAATATATTGGGTATTTTTTAATGATAAATGAAGACCATCCAGTATCTCAAAATCAGAGAGCTAAGTGAAAATAGAAAGAATGCACTGGTCACTTCCTGAAACCACAAAAGGAAAATCTCAGGAATATCATAGCCTAGGTTTTTGGGTTAAAAATATTCAAGAGACAAAAAGAAAGAAATAGAAAAGAGAAAGGTAGAAAGAGAAAGGACCCAGAATTAGAACTTATACAAGACTTGACAACTAACATTCTTCTTTTTTTTTTCTTTTTTTTGCGATTGGGGTTAAGTGATTTGCCCAGGGTCACACAGCTAATAAGTGTCAAGTGTTTGGTCTGAGGCGGGATTTGAACTAAGGTCGTCCTGACTTCAGGGCTGGTGCTCTGTCCACTGCACCACCTAGCTGCCCCTGACAACTACCATTCTAAAGACAAGAGCTTGGACTATAACATTTCAAAAAATAAATGCTTACAATGAAGAATAAACTGCCAGGCAAAATAATCAAAACAAAAGAAGAGATGAACAAAATTTTAAGCAAAAATCCATTAGATTGATAAAAAAGAACATGTTTAAAAACACTACTATGTAAACAACTAATCTGATTTTAAAAAAAAGGAAAACTATATTACTCACATCAAAAATTAAACATGAGAATTCACAACAATTTAAGAGGAAATAAAGGAAACCACCAGAAACTGTTTTGACTAATTACATGCCTGATATAAACTGATAACTTTGATGACATGGATGGATACTTACAAAAATATAAATTACTCAGATTAACAAAACAAGAAATTGAACAAGACATAAGTGAACTCCCAAAGATAAAAACTATAGGACCAGATGGATAGATAAGTAATCCTTTGAACTTTTGAAAAACAATATATTCCAATGTTACACAAACTTTTTGCAAAAATGGAAAAGAAGGGACTCTTTCAAACTCTTTCTATGGTACAAATATTTTCTTGATACCTAAACCAGGGAGAGACAAGGAGAAAAATAAAACTGTAGACTAATATTCCTAATGAACATTGACACAAAAAATATGAAATAAAATGTTAACAATGGACTACAAGAACATATTTTAAAAGATTATACTCTCAGCTAAGATTGGATTTATACTGAGAATTCAAGGTTCATTCAATATAAAGAAAACTATCGACATAATAAAGTACATAAATAATGAAAATAAAAGCCTTATGGTAATATCAATAGATGCTGAAAAGGCCTTTAAGAAAATACAACACTAATTATTGTTAAATACACTAGAAAGCATAGGAATAAATTGACTTTTCCTTAATATGTTAGGCATTATCTATCTCAAGTCAAGATCAAACATTATATATAATAGAGAAAGAAGTAGAAGTATTTTCATTACGATCCCAGCTATTGGATATAGGTTTACTATTCAACAGAATCTTCTGGGAAAACTAGGAGGTAATCGGGTAGAAATTAAGTTAAGACCAATATTTCATATTTTAAACAAAATAAATTCCAAATGGATACATGATCTAGGATGTTTTAAAAAATGACATTATAAACCAATTAAGGGAACAAAGAAGAAAATTCTGTTAAGATGTATGGATGAGGGAAGAGTTCATGACCAAAATTAATGATAGACATGAACGCAGAAAATAAAAAGAAAATTTTAAAACTTTGCACAGGTAAAACCAATACAATTAAAAATAGAAGGGACAAAAAATAGCTAGGAACAAAAAGCTTCACAGCGAGTTTCTCTGATAAAGATCTAATCCCAGGCAGCTAGGTGGCACAGTGGATAGAGCTCTGGCCTTAGACTCGGGAGGACCCGAGCTTAAATCCAGCCTCAGACGCTTGATACTTACTAGCTGTGTGACCCTGGGCAAGTCACTTAACTTCCATTGCCCCATCAAAAAAAATCTAATATCCAAGATGGGTAAGAAATTGATTCAAATTAATGAGAAAAAGAGCCATTCCCAAATAGTTGGTCAGAGGATAGGAACGGGAAGTTTTCAAATAATGAAGGCCAAGCTGTCAACAAATATATGAAAGCAATACTTCAAATTATGAACAAATATTGAAATACAAATTAAAGCAACTTTAAGTTTCTACCTCACATATAACAGATTGGCAAGGATGACAGAAAGGGACAATTTTTGGAAGAATTGCAAGAAAACAGACACATATATACTCTTGGTAAAAATGAATTGCTCTAGTCATTCTAGAAAGCAATGTCAAACTACGTATGCCCCCAAAGTCATTAAACTGCATGTACTTTGACCCAGCAATACCACTACTAGACCTATACACCAAAGAAATCCAAAGGAGAGAGAAATGAGACGTTTATATGAAAAAGAATCTTATAGTGGCTCTTTTTATAGTAGCAAAAAGCAGTAACCTAAGGTAATGCCCATCTACAGGGGAATAGCTAAGCAAATTAAAATAGATATAAATGTTATATTATTGCATCATAATAAATGGCGAAATGGATAGTTTCAGAAAAAAAACTGAGAAGTCTAGTATTAACTGATGCAGAATAAAGCTAGCATAACCGGGTGAACAATTTATACATATTTTTCATAAAGAAAGACAACTTTGAAAGACATGAGAACTCTGATTAATATATTGACAAATTCCAATTCCAGAGGATCAAAAATGAAACATGCTATCTACCTCCTGAGAAAAGAGGTCATGGACTTTACACACAGAATAAGACATATTTTTGTAAGAGGTCAGTGTAGAAATTTGCTCTGCTTGATCATGAATACTTCTTTTAAAGATTTTCCTATTATTATTTGCTGTTGTTCAATAGGGGTAAGTGAAAGGGAGAGAAAATAAAGACATGCTTGATATGTCTTGCCTGAAGAAGACAAAAAAAATTTTTAAGTACTACCCTTACTCATTGGTTCATTTTGACCTCTGAAATCACATTTGAAACCTTCAACCTCAATCTCTTCTTGGCATATGTAAAGCATTTTATGCTTGTTTTTGTTTATTTGTTTTTAATAGTATTTTATTTTTCCACTTACATGTAAAGACAATTTTTAACATTCTTTTTTTATAAAATATTAAGTTCGAATTTTTCTTCCTCCCTTCCCTTCTTCCTCCATAAGATGGTAAGCAATTTAATATGTTATATATGTGCAATTATGTAAAACCTATTTCCCTATTAGTCATGTTATGAAAGAAGAAACAGTTTGCAAAAAAAAATGCAGTTTGCAAAAGGAAAAAAAGCCCTGAAAAAATTAAAGTGAAAATAGTATGCTTTGATTGGCATTCAGATTTTATCAATTCTTTCTTTGGGTATGAATACCATGAAATTTATGTTTGTTGAGTCCAAATGACATTCTGATATCACTAAAGAAAGATTGATGGAGATACTGAATATGTTTTTCAGTGGAATCACAAAGCTTGATTTGATCCATGTACATGAAGTGATTAATAAGACTTTTTTTTCAACTCCCTTTTTAATTTGGAAGTGATGCTTAATTTTATTTAGGAAAGATGATAATAGAGTTAAGACTAGGCAGAACCATAATGGGCTTAAATTGTCTCCCTGAAAAAAAAAGTCACATTTCATATTAATTTATCTTGACACTATTAAGTAGTTCACATGTTTTAAATAGAGACCATAATTGTTCTGTCTTTCATTATGTTAACAGTGCAAAAGTCTTCTGTTTCTCATTTGACCCAACTTGAGTTTTAATTGTTTTGGACTTCTTGGTAGCAAACAGATGACCAGAAATTCTCCATATCCTCCCATGTCAAAATTCCTTTACCTCTCCTGATTTCCTTTGCTTCTCAAGCTTCTTTAATAACGATTAGATCAATGTTGAATTGTTAATTTTGTTCATTGTGCTACTTTGAGCCTTCAGCCTAACATTTTGGCTCTTTCAATTGTTTATTACAGGAATATGGAACTTGTGATATATTTTTGTTTTCCACATTTCTTTCTTGTTACTTTTAATTGTCTGGTATGTGCTCAAGTTTCCTACCACATATTCTAGATGGGAATTGGTATAACCTGATAATGTCATTCTATAGATTTTCAATAGCTTTTCTAAATATCTTTTGCCATAGGAGCATTTGCTGTGTGTCTTTTGAAGGGATATCCCTTGAAAGTTTCAGTTTTCCTATGTGATTTTTATTGTGCCAATGGCTACCACATATACTGTCACCGTATGTTCTGAAATGTTTTTATACTTTCAAATATTGTGAGAAAATGCATCAATTCATGATGAAAACAAATGCCAGTTTTTTTAAAAATTGTTCTGTTTTGATATATATGATCTGCTAGTTAGATTCATGCCATAATGCTCAAAAAAGGATTTGAAAAATTCATCTAAGTATGTCCACCTCCATTACAAAATCATTGGAGATAATAACACGATTTTTGTCATCTATTTCACTATTAGGTATTGTTTTTGTAGTTGATCTTAAGTGAAAATTTTCATTAACCACAGGTTATTCAATATTTCTCTCTTCATGTTTTTGTAGCTCCTTGATTGTGCATTATTTCATATAATTTAGACTTAGGGAGGATGCTATTTCTTATGATTACCCTACACTAGTTGACAATACATAGTTGTTTGGCTTGGAGCTGAGAGTATCATTGCCCCCCCCCCAAATAGTATCAAGCCTTTGCCTCTAAGCTAGTAAGATCTAGTCCCATTTTTGTTATAATACCAGCCTATGAGAAAGTAAGTATCCGTATATTAAGTCCATTTTATGCCACTTGTAGTTTGTCTGCCTTAGTGGTCAGCCCCATTTGTTCTAGAGAATTTCCAGCAAGCAGGGGGTTGGTATTGCTGATTTATTCTGGTATCTCTTGACTTTTCATGGTCCTAGGACAGAAAGGAAGACAAGTTGCCCCAAGATGCTACACAGCATGCTGATTGTTATAACAATTTCAAGTGGGATCAGATTGCAACCTTATGTTATCCTGTCATTTTGAATGATGCTAAGGAGCAGTTTCAGTACATTGACTGGGGCACTGGACCCAATCAGTGGTTATTACTAGAGCCCAATTAATTCAGAGTTCCAGGGCTCCTGTCATACTTTCATAAGTATTATAATTCTTTAAGAGTATATGAAGTTCTGTTTATATATCATGTTGGCTGTCATTTCCCTATTTGCCAGTGACTTGTTCTCTCACCCCTCTCACTCCACACGGTGTGGATAATGGATTGGACTTTGAGAACAGTTGTTTGTAGTTCTTGCTGTTATTTGTTATCGTGTCTTGGATGGTCATGAGATGTAGACAATGAACTGGTTTTGTCATTGAGCAGGAAGAAATTGACTTGAATTGTATTTGGTTATTTTTGGGCCCTCCTTGCTAAGAGTGAATGTAAATAGTAACTGTCTCTCTTTTGGCCAGCAACCCTGGGGGTCGAACCTTCCCAGTTTGATTTTTTTTATTAAGGGGGCCATCCCTTGGCTCACTCCTTAAAAAGGCCTATTCACTGAATGGGTGTTACCTCACTCAAAGGGAGAATCTGAAAAGACCTTAGCTTAAAAAGGCCAGGGTCTTCCATTGCATCCTGTGCCATCTCCAGTCATCCTGATGAGTATCTGGCCACTGGACCCAGATGGCTCTGGAGGAGAAAGTGAGGCTGATGATTGCACAGCTCTCCCTCACTCATAACAAAGTCAATTGCAAATCATGTCATCATCTCCTTGATGTCATGGTCTTCTGAGAAAGAAGGACAAAAACAGCATAGTAACGTCCATTGCATCTGTGTACCACATTTTTTTTAGCCATTCTCCAATCATTGGGCATTTACTTTGTTTCCAATTCTTTGCTATCATAAAATGAGTTACACACACACACACACACACACACACACACACAGAGCGAGACAGAGAGAGAAACAGAAAGAGAGAGAGTGTTCTTATTAATGGGATACCTGGGATATAAGCCTAATAGTAGAATGTCTAGGTCAAAGGATCTGTACATCTTAGTCATTTTATTTGGAAAATTTCAAGTTGTTTTCCAAAATGTTTGCACTGATTCACAGCCCCCACCAACAATGCCCTAGCTAAGTGTCTGTCTTCCCACAATCCTTCCAACATCACCTTTCCCTACATTTTGTCATTGTTGTCAATTTGAAGGGGTTGAAATGAAACCTCAGGATTCCATTTCTCTTATTAGTAGTGATTTTGGTCATTTTTTATATGTTTGTTAACAGCTTACAATTCTTTTGAGAACTTTGTTCATATTGTTGACTACTTATCTATTGGAGAATAGGTTCTAGCTATTATTTCTAATAAAATTCAGATTAATTTAAGAACATCACTAAATTCATAGTAGCTTTTAGGTATTATATAGTTTCTCAGTTTGTAGATACTTGTTCCAGTGCTATCACATGTGGACCCATGACATTTTTTTCTTATTTTAAAAGGGGTTCTTCAAAAAATTTGGGAGCAAGTGCAGTAGGGAATTTGTGAAAAAAACCGATTGGGAATTACACAGGATGACAAGGATTAGACAGGTTGTGCTCTAGATGTCAAAATAAGATAAAGTGTTAATATTCCCAGTAAAATGGTGACAGAACTAATTCCAACTTCTGGATTTATTTCCTACAAATGACATGTTGGCTATTCATTTATGCGGAGTCATACTTCAGGAAAAGTTAAGAGTAAAATGTGTTTTGCTTCCAGGGTCCCTTTATGTCACTCTTTCTGATGTATAGCTATACCTGAACTGATAGTTTTTCCCATTTGAGTAATAAGCCTGTGAGCTGGCACAAATTTCAATAGATTTTGAGGTGACATTAGAGAAGGTACATACTCTGATTGAATACTGATTGGATGCTACAGCCTCTCTGAGAACAGTCCTCCAAATAATAGGTCACGTTCTTTCATTGACTAGCAAGACTTAATCTTCCTGAGCAAAGCCTATTCTTCACACCTTGTAAACCTCAAGGCAAAGCACAAATGTAACTTATTTTCAGGTAAGAGGCAGGATAGCATTTTCTGGAGCACAAGGGCTTGGTTAGTAAAGTGCACTTGCGTCTAAGTCCACCCTAGGCTACCCAGGAAAATTAAGAGGATCAGTCTATGAGCCTTGTCACACTTCTAGGAAGAAATTTGGGATCTGAAACCAGGAATATTTCAGAGACATCTGAAGAGAGGGGGAAAAAAAACCTTTATTCTTACAATCTTGTGGGGGATATAAATACAGAACTTATTTATAATCCAGACAAGTCTTCATATATTGTGCCACCCTTGAATATATAGGAATTCCTTGTGACATATGAGTAATGTGTCATAATTGGTACAGACCTTTCCCAATAATACACCGATTAAGCAATTTTAAAATACATATGCCTCTATATGTGAATAGACATTCTACTGGAGAAACTAAATTATATTAGTCTTGACATCTTCATTGTAAATAAAACCAAAAGACAAAAGGAAGTTATAGTTAAAAGGAAGGACAGCTCAAATATTTTCCTTGAAAAGAGTTGTTTTCTCATGAATTCTAAGGCACCAAGAAACATAATTCCTTGGGACATTTGTTCATCTGCAAAAAGACTACTATGAAAATAAATACAGCTCATTAGCCAACAACTGTTGTAGAGGGAGAAGAGACAAAGAAACCTTATGAAGAATTTAATAAGATCCTTCAAATTAAAACATCATGAACATTGATGCCAAGTGACCTCAATGCAAATGTAGGAGGAAATAGGCAAGAATGGTGAAAAAAGTTGGAAGTAATTATTTACCAGTTTGGAATCAAAGACTCCAAGGACTTGTAAACAACCCAGAAACCTCATGTCCATATATCCTTACACTTTCTTTTAGGAAATAACTAGAAAGTGTTGGGCATGGCCAACGCTAAGTAACATTAAAAATAAAATTGATTTTATTTTTAACAGATAGGAAAGAAATACTAATTTGGTAGTCATTTCTTATTCAGACATATTTGAATAGTCAGAACAACAATTCATTAGATCTAAATATAAAAATAGATAAGAGTACTAGAAAGAATCAAAGTGAGATAGGTCTTGCAACTAAGGCAATCATCTCCAGCCTGACCTGTTCAAATACACTATAAATGCCCAAAAGGGATGGGGGAATGGAGGAAAGGACAGCACCATTAATTATTATAATTTAATACAGGCTTAACTGACATAAATCAATTACCATAATATGAAAAGATGAAAAAAAACCTAAAACCCACCTTAACAGATACATGACTTTTTGTTGCCTTTGAATTTCCATGACCTATATTTATATATTGAAAAAGTACATTATAAGTAATTGAGAAATAGAAAGAGAAATAGAGTGGTGGATCAGCAGAATAGATTAGATATGCCAAACATAGTAGTAAATGATCATAGTAATCTAGTGTTTGATAAACCCAAAGACCCAAAGACCAAAGCTCTACAGACAAGAACTCACTATTCAACAAAAACTGCTAGGAAAACTGGAAAACAGTATGGCAAAAACTAGGTATAGACCAATACCTTACACTATATATCAAGATAAGGTCAAAATGGTTACATGATTTAGATATAGAGGCTGATACCATAAATAAATTAGCACAGCAAAGAATAGTTTACCTGTCAGATCTATGAAGAAGGGGAGAATTTATGACCATACAAGACACAGAGAGCATTAGGAGATATCAAATGAATAATTTTGATTATATTAAAAATTTTGTGCAAATAAAACTAACACAACCAAGACTAAAAGGAAAGCAGAAAGCTGGGAAACATTTTTACAGCAAGTTGTCTCTGATAAAGGCCTCATTTCTCAAATATTTGAAGAAGTGAGTCAAATTTAGAAGAATACAGGTTATTCCCCAGTTGATAAATTATCAAAGAATATGAACAGGTATTTTTCAAATGATGAAATCAAAGCTATCTATAGTCATATGAAAAAAATATTCTAAATCATTACTGATTAGAGAAATGCAAATTAAAGAAACTCGGAGGTATCAACTCATACTGATCTGGCTGGTAAATATGAAAAAATGAGAAATATTGCAGGGGGATATGGGAAAATTGGGACACTAATGCACTGTTGATGGAGTTGCGAACTGATCCAACCATTCTGGAGAGCAATTTGAAACTTTATAGCCCCAAAAGTTTATAAAACTATGCATACCCTTCGATTCAGCAATGTCACTAATAGGTCTGTATCCTAAAGAGATCCAGAAAAAAAAAAAAGTGGGAGGAGGACCTATAATATACAAAAATATTTACAGCAGTTCTTTTTGCATTGGCGGTCAAAGGTGGCTGAAGCAGGTTTTATGGAGTGCTTAAAACTTAGACATCAAAGATTCCAAGGTCATCTGCAGCATCCTGGGCCATCACCAGTTGTACTGACTTTTGTCTTGTCACTGAACTTCAATGAATTTGAAAGATAGAGTTGACTTTGTGCATCTCTGCCTCACTTAAAACTAATTCACGCACAAATCAAGACATCACCCAAGAAACCATTGGTCTTCTTCAAAAACAACGGTTGAACAATATCCTCTCCGGTCCTTCTACCACACTGCTTCTGATGTTCTAAAGTGCCTGGGGGTCTATTTTCAAAAACCATCAGTGGCTCCTCATTGATTATTGAATGAAGTCTAGTCTTCTGACCCTGAAATTAAACAACTCTTTACCATCCTATTCAGTCTTACTTCCTGCTACAGGATATTCTCAAAGGGTATGCTACACCATATTTCATTTCATGTGTTTTGAAACTTCTCCCCATGGCCCCAAGAAGTCTATTTCCTCACACCCTGCCCCACCACCTACAATTTTCTGCCTACTCATTCTGGGTTGGTATTGGGATGGTCACAATAGCATCTCCATCAATGGAGGCCCTGGATAAGTAAACAAAGAAGGAAATGAGATGTTGGGGATGGGAAAGCAAGGCAGAGGAATCCCAAGGCAGGGGTGGGGAACCTGCAGCCTGAAGGCCACACATGGCCCTTTAGATCCTCAAGCCTAGCCCTTTGACTGAATCCAAGCTTCACGGAACAAATGCCCACAATAAAAGCATTTTATTTGAGGGATGGACTGTCATTTTTGACATTGTTATTCCTAGCAGAAAGCACTCCATCTTGCTTGTAATAAGTATTTAAGAAATATTTGTAGAATTGAATGTAGTAGGCATTTGACTGAGCTCTATGCCAGTTGAAACTGTCTATTTCACTAAATGCAAAGTTTGTTCCCTTGTCAGGTCTATTTCAGATTTACATTCATCAATGCAAATTTCTGACCAGCCAGCTATTGTTAATGAACGTCCTACCTCGTTATGGCCTTTCAACCAAGTCATACTATCTCTCATATCTGTTGTTTCAGTCTTGAAAAGTCAATACAGGGGGCAGCTAGGTGGCGCAGTGGATAGAGCACTGGCCCTGAAGTCAGGAGGACCTGAGTTCAAACCTGGCCTCAGACCAAACACTTGTCACTAACTAGCTGTGTGACCCTGGGCAACTCACTTAACTCCAATTGCCTAAAAAAAAAAAAAAAAAAAAAAAAAAAAAAGGAAAAACAGGAAAGACAGGGGGAGGGGGGTGGGGGGAGCTATAATGATAATAATAGCAAAAACATTTATAAAGAATTTGAAGGTTCGAAAATACTTTATTTCATTTTAGCTGCTATTATAACCCCTCATTTTACAATAAGGAAAATGAAGAGTTTAATGACTTGCCCCAAATCCCACAGAAAGCAAGTATTTCAGGCAGAATTCAAACTCATGTCTGTCCCAACCCTTGGTCCAGCACTGTATCCAGAATACCACCAAGCTGCCTGCTGCATCCACTAATTGCCCATCCCCTACTCCCCTAGGGATGAGTAACCCACTTCAAAGTGGATAAATTACAAAGACAGTCCATAGCCCCAGATTTTACTATCTAGCTTATGGTCATATTACATCATCAACATTACAAATAAGCAAACTCAACTGATCAGTTCCTTAACTAGTCCAAATGAGCCTTTGCTTAAGGCCTCAAGGTTTCCCTTATCTAAGCAGGCTAGGCCAAGGGAGGATTCTGGAAGTAGCCTTTATCTGCGGAGGGCTGAAGACTAAAGCCTCAGTGGATGTTTCCCTCCCTTGGTGGGAGGAAGGCTTGGGCCATATGAGTTAAGCAGTTCTCGTTGTCTTCCTGTGGCCGAGCTCTTCCCCCACATACACCATTCTCTCAAACAATCTGGGTTCAGCAGTAAAAGATGGAGAAAAGTAGGGATTCAAGAGATCAACTATTAAGGACAGTGAAAGGCACTGTGTTCCTAAATAACCTCAAGGAAAAGAAAGAACAAAATCTTTTACCTTGATCTGTTCAGTGGAATCTCTACAGAGTTTTCAGGGCTCCTGGCCTTTTTACATTGTGGTTTTTTGTTTTTGTTTTTGTTTATAACTAGACCTGTGATTTCATTAGGGGAAAGAGCTTTGGTGAAGAATTTGCTTTTACCAATGCAGATTGGCATTATCTCTGCAATGTTTAGCCTTAGGGAATAGCATAGGGCTGCTACATAGGCAATATCTATCAAAGACTAGACTTGAACCAACTTCTTCTTGACTCTTGGGAATAGCTCTCTACCCACTGTACCAACCTGCCTTTCATGATACAGTATTCAAAACAAGTCCATTTTCCTTTACAGAACTCCCACTTCAGACTATTTGCATTTATCTGAATCATAGAAAATATGTCTCCTTGGGTTCACATCAATGGAATTTACCTTCAGTAGAGGTGTGGGATGAAAGATAATGATAACAGCTCAGGTATATGTGTATGTAGATATCACTTTAAAGTTTAAAAGGCCTATTCTCTACAGCACTGTGATGAGGAAGGTAGAGCAAGAATTAAGGGTTAAATGACTTGCCCACCCTGCCCTGTCAGAGCAGGGATTTAAGACAGGCAGGCCTTCTGACTCCAAGTCCATTGCTCCTTCCACTAAACCACATTAATATCCTGTTTTTCATTTTTCTCGTATCTTTTCCTACCTCTCCTGTTTCCTTCTGCTACCATCATCATCCTAGTTGAAACTCTTCATTTCCTTGTCTTGACTTGGTTCAACCTTACTCATTGAATGGCTGCTTTAGCTGTAGTTCTTATTACCCTCCTGCTTTCTTTTCCAGATTCTGGTGCCCACAGAATATTCTCCCTATCCTCTGATTCTTGTGTCTCCTGAGCTGCCTTCATGAGTTGATGTTACCCTTCTTCTCTTCCTCCTCCTCCTACTCCACCTATTCCTTCCCATTGGCAGACACCATTCTGTAGTTACCTTTAATGATGCCCACTTGGAATTTTAATGGCTCCAGACCTCTCATTTTTAAAATTCTTCACTTCCACCCGAGGTAGGGTTGCCTAATTAGCAAGCTCCATACTGCCTTATTATCTACCAGTGGTTCCTCCTTCATTTCTACCTCATTGGGATTGATTTGGTATCAGGCCATGGCCAATGCCTAACCCCCTGAATTAGAGACTAAGGGTCAAAGAAAGAGCAGATCACCTAAATCCAATTCTAGCCTCTACCTGAGTCCCCCACATAGCACTCTAATGTGTTTCCTTGTCAACCTGCTTGCTTGATCTGCTTCCTGTCTGAGCAGTATTTGTTGATTCCAAAGAGCCTTATCTGAATTCTCGACATACACAATCTCTGGTACTGTGTCAGTAGGTTATTCTCTCCCATTTCCCAAGTTGAACCAGTAAAGGAAGGATTAACACCTACTGTGTGTCAGACACTTACTAAGCACTTTTCAAATATTAACTCATTTTATCCCCTCACAACCTCCCTGGGAGGTAGATACTATTATTATCCCAGACAGAAGTTGAGACCTTCCTAGGCTCACAAAGATAGTAAGTGGTGGGTGAAGTTCCTTCTGGTAAAGGATCCAACTGATACCCACAGTTAAGAGGGGAGAAAACTGAGTGATTAAGTATCACCCTTGGCTCAAGACAATTTGCACAAGTCTTTTCTCACTGTCAGAGATTTGCTTAGTTCTCGGTGCCTTTGGAGTAGATGAGAGCTAGAGAAAAGAGAGGTCCTGGTTTTCTGGCTTCCCTCTCCAGGAGAGAAAACACTCCATTCCAGACTCTCTTTAGAGCCTTGAAGAGAGAGAGACTCTAGGAAGAAGCTGGCATGTAGAGGAACCAAGAATCTCAATCATGTCCTTATCTCCAGCTTACTATACTACACATAATACACGGAATTTCCTCTCGGGTGAGCTGAGTTATCTTGTTAACACTGGGACACCACGTTTACTTTGTGTATTGTCTGATATTTTCTCGTATGTATACTTTTTCGGGTTTTTATTTTTTATTGACTTGGATAAATTTGTTTATTCTCTATTCACTATGTGTATTCATTGTAGAAGTAGCATTTGGTGCAAAGTCTAGTTTGGGATGTATACCTTGGAGCACTCCTTCCCCATTAATGGATAGCGGTCTGGAGCACAGCTTGAGCCTAAAAGTCATTTCCTCTGATTAACCATACTTAAGGGAGCAGAGAGCTACAATTCTAGTCCCATCTTGCCTCTCTCTGATAAGGGATGACTGGCCAGGGTCTGGCCTCAACCTTCTGTTTCACCTCCTGGCACCAATCAGTCTCTTTTTGAAAAGTGTGGGAGTGAAGGCTCTAGAAATATCTATTCTTGTTTCCCTGTGAGTCACATATAGACAGACCCATTTCTACATACATACCCTATGTGGGGAAAAACAATACAGCATGTCCTCACAAACATCCCTACATAAGCTATTTTCCCAATTTCATACAACAAGGCAGTGACAGAGCTCTGATTAGAAGCTGCTCTTTAAACCTTTAGTCTTGCAATCCTTCCATGACTTCATTCAATCAACAAGCATTTATTAAGTTCCTTGATGCTAGGACTGTGGATACCAAGACAAAGATTAACTGCCCTGTCCTCAAGGAGCTTCCATTCTATTTGAGGTCAAATACAGTTTAACTAACTTTGAACCTAAGTAACTACATCTTGGTTTTAGGCAATCACAGGATTCATGTAGTTTGCCAGGTAAACAAAAATTATAACAATGCTTATCTATGGAACAACGTCTTATACCCTGTTTCCTGCCAGATGTTTCTTAATTATAGCTAATTGCTTTTCCATATATCAACTGCATTCTGCTTTAACTGTCTGAATCATATTATATCCTGTTAGGGCAGATGTTTCTTAATGATGAGAATATTTTTACTCCCATGTATTACTGTTCCTTGTTAGTGTGGCCAATCAGAATACAATAAAGATTACCATTGAATTTGTTGCTTTGTTGTATAGAGGCTTTACAGTAAGACCTAATTGAATTTATGGTCAAAGATATCTGCATGTGTGTGTGTGCATCTCCCTTGCATTGAAAGAAAAAAATCTATTGACTAGCAATAGATTTTTGTGTCTCAGAGTTTTTTTTTTCTTTCAGATATCATAACTGAGGAGCTAATATACATATAAACACATCCATACCGGATAAATATAGGGTAATTTGTTCTGGGGGAGGAGGAACTAGCAGCTACGGGAGGAGAAGAATAAGAAAGGCCTCATGCAGTAAGGTTGTTTCAGCTGTGCTTTGAAGGAAATTAGGGATTCTACAAGGCAGATGTAAAGAATAGTTAATATTATGGTAGGAACCATTAAGTAGAAAAATAAAACTGCACTGAGTCCCTCCCAAACAGTTGGCAGGGACCAGGCCCTTTCTATGAGTTATTGGAAATCCATGCTTTAAAGAGTGATTTGGAGAGTATGAGAAAGAATCCAGGAAAGCACTATGGTATTAATTAGGGGATATGAAAGTTTACAGGATATATAGGATTATTTATTCCTGGGAAGAGAAGACTAAGGTATAATTTAATAGCTAATGCAAAATATGAAGGATTAGCAAGTAGAGGATGGTAACTAGCTATTCTCTGCCTCTGTTGAAGATTGAAGACAAAGATATATGCCTGAGAAAAAGCAAAAGTATTTAGGTTAGATATATTATTCTCCATACCTGGAACCACCCCCCCAACACACACACACACACACACACACACACACACACACACCCTTTCTATCTATCTAAAGCATATTCATTTTCCTAAGCCCAGGCCAAACCTTAGCTCTTCCATACCTTCTTCCCTGAAAGCTTTAGCCCACATTTCTTTTCATTTCTTTGTCCTTTGAGCTCTCAACGCTTACTACATGTGGGTTGTCACTTAATAACATTGATACTGCATGAGTACCTGGGTTGTAGGCAGGCTACTCCTTGTTGACATTGCATGGGTACCAATGTAGTAGGCAGGTTCTCCATTTGTTATCTTTCATTATTGCTACATGACCCTCACTGTGTGTGGTCATTATGTTTTGCTATTTAACTCCTATATGTTATATAACTTGTATAGTCCAGCTGAAAGTGCACTGATTCTGAATTCAAAGCACCTGGGTTTGAATCCTTATTCTGTCTTTTGTTGCTACTTGTTAACTGGACTTGGGCAAGCCTTTAGCTTTCAGCATTTCAGTTCTTCTGTAGAATAAGGGTAGGTGGGGGGGAAATAACTTCCAGCTTTAAGCTATGATTCTATGACCTGAGTTCACACTAGTTCCCATAGCTATACACAACTCACAAAACAGTTGGTCTTCCTGAATCTTAATCTATAAGATAAAGGACTAGATGAAACCTAAGATCACTTCCAACTTTAAATCTGTTACCCCATGATTCTAATGGTTAGATTGCAACCTCCTCGAGGGCAAGGGTCCATGTATCTCATTTCAACACACATTCCAGTTTTCTTATACCTTACACTCCTAGTTGTTGTTGTTGCATACACAAGACACTCCATCTCCTAATTCCAGGAGTCATTTTCAGTGTCTCCTGGGCCTGGAATACTCTCCCTCTTCATCTATGCTGCCTGGCTTCCCTGGCTTCCTTCAGGTCCTGGCTAAAATCTCATTTTTCTTCAGGAAGCTTTTCCCAGTCCCCCTTAATTATTGTGCCTTCCCTCTGTTTATTATTACCTATTTGTCCTGTATGTAGCATGTCTGTACATAGTTGTTTTCATATTGTTTCCCCCATCAGACTGTGAGTTCCTTGAGATCAGGGACTATATTTGATCTTTCTTTATATTCCCAATTCTTAGCACAGTGCCTGGCACATAGCAGGTGATTATTGATGGATTCATTTAAGCGTTTACAGTATGTAAATCACTAATGATAGGGGGCAGGGATAGAAAGGTAGAAAGCTATGGACCAGGGGCAGGGAACCTTCGACCTGGAGGCCATATGTGGCCTTCTAGGTCCTTGGGTGAATCCAAACTTGACAGAACAAATCCCCCTAATAAAAGGATTTGTTCTGTAAAACTTGGACTCAACCAACAGGCCACACTTGAGGACCTAGAGAGCCACATGTAGCCTCCAGGCCCCAGGTTCCCCACCCCTGCTATAAATCCAGCTCTCAAGGAGCTTTCAAACTAATTCAGAGTAGTGTTGACACAGATAACAATGGAATAAAAGAGAAGGTAAGAAATGCAAGTGTCCTGGCAAAAAAGGTTACAAGAAATTAGATGAGGGCAGAGCTCTTTTAGCTGAGGAAGTCAAGGGATGCTTCAAAGATGTGGTCCCATCTGACTGGGGCTTTGAAGGAAGAGAAAGACTTCAACAGCTGAGAGAGAACAGAGTCCATTCCAGGCATTGGGTATAATGGTAAAGGGCATTACAAAAACAGATCATTCTAGTTTGGCTAGAGTACGTGAAAGGGGTTATTATGGGATAATACTAGAACAAGAGGTTGAATCATCCAGAAGGACCTTGAATAGCAAGATCTTAACATTACAGCCTATTTCACAGGCAATGGAGAGCCACTGAAGGCTTTTGAGTGGAAGAGTAGCATGTTAAGAGTGATGCACAAGAAAAATGAATTGGGCAACAATATGAAGGGTAGATTGGAGTTTGGAAGACAGTATCATATAGAATACCAATGTAGTATAGTAGAATGAGCACTAGATTTGGAGTCAGAAAATCTGGGCTCATATCTCCACTCTGATTTTTACTACTTGTGTGACCTTGGGAAAATATTTCTCTAGGCCTCAGGTTCTATAAAATGACAGGACTTGAATAGATTATCTCTAAGTTTCTTTCCAGCTCAAAATCCTATGATTCTAAAACATCTTCTGGGGAGAAAAGACATGAAGGCTTGACTTAGGGTGGGTATTGTGGGAATGGAAAAGATGGATTAATTTGAGAGAAACTGTGGAGGTAGAATTAAAAGGTGGCTCAGTGGACAGAGTTCGGGAGTCAGGAAGACACATCTTAATGAGTTCGAATGTGGCCTCAGACACTAACTGTGTGATCCTAGGCAAGTCACTTAACCCTGTTTATTTCAGTTCCTCATGTAAAATGAGTAGAGAAAGAAATGGCAAACCCCTCCAAATAGGTCACAAAAAGTCAGACATGGCTGAAAAATAATTAAACAACAACAAAAGAATTAAAATGACTTGGTAACTGAATATGTAGAGGTAAGAGACAAAGCTAACCCTTAAACTCTGGTGACTGAGGGGACATGGTACCCTCAACAGCAATAAGAAGTTAAAAGAAAGGTCAGGAAGCAGCTAGGTAGCTCAGTGGATAGACCACTGGCCCTGAAGTCAGGACGACCTGAGTTCAAATCAGGCCTCCTACACTTAACACTCACTAGTTGTGTGATTCTGGGCAAGTCACTTAACCCCAATTGCCTCACCAAAAAAAAAAAAAAAAAGTCAGGCATGGAGGCTAAGAGAAGTTTAGTTTAGGGCATGATGAATTTGAAGTGAGGTGGGGATAAAAGAAGGAAATATCAGCTTTTAGAAATACAAGGCTTTGATTTTAGGACGCCCTTGAGAGTAGAAGAATATATTTGGAAGTCATTTGCATAAAGGTAGAGGTTGAAGCCATATGAGTGGATGAGATCCCTAAGGAAGAGAGTTTAGTAGGAGAAGAAGAAGAGTATATGTGGGTACAATTTTGTTTATCAATATATTCATGTTTAAGGAGTAGGAAAAAGATGAGGAAGCTACAGAGAAGGCAGAAAGATTTAGATGAAAGGGGTAGGAGAGCAATAATAATGCTAACTCATATTTGTAGAATTAATTTATAAAGAAGTTTTCATAAATTACTCATCTGAGCCTCGTAACAATTCTGTGAGGTAGAAGGTGAAAATATTATCAAGTGGTGGAAAAGGATTGATGGGTGTGTTGTTTTAGTTTTAGGGTAAGGGAGACATGAGTGTTTGTAAGCTTAGAGGAAGGATCCAGTGGAGAGAGAAAGATTAAATACGCATGAGAGAGGGGGTTACTGATAGAGAAGAAAAGAGGTAGAATCAGCCCACAGGTGGAAAACTCAACTTTGGTAAGGAAGATGATAACTTCCTTTGAGCCTGGGAGGAAGGAGGTGTGAATAGGGGAGGATATTGAGGATTGAGAAGTGACTTCAATCTTCTCAATAAAATATGAATCCAGGTCATTATCTGAGAGTGAGGGAGAAATGAATGGAATTATATCATTCTCTTCCCTACCTAACATTTAACATAATGCTGAGAACATTTTACTCAATGTTTTTGAATGGATGGATGGATGAATGAATGAATGATTATAAAGATATAGTAACTAAATGGGTTGATGAGTGAGGTTGGAAAATCCCCTTTTCATTATCTAATGATGAGGCATCACCTTTAGCCCGAGATACTCTGGTTATCTTCTCCTGATCATTCTTTTACCTCTAAGGTTCCATGATAATATTTATAAATGAGAACAAGGGAGTGTGAAAGGAGAGTTTTTTTTTTTTTTAGGCAATTGGGTTAAGTGACTTGCCCAGGGTCACACAGCTTTTAAGTGTCAAGTATCTGGTCTGAGACCGGATTTGAACTCAGGTCCTCCTGACTTCAGGGCTGCTGCTCTATCCACTGGGCCACCTAGCTGCCCCAAGAGTTTGTTTTTCTAAAAAAAAAATCTTTATCTCCCATGAAGTCATTTTTCAACTATCACTTTCCTTGCCCTATCCTTCCAACATTTTCCCACATCAAACAAATAACTGGTTTTTCCTCCCCAAGGGTAAAAATGTGGCTGTAACTCCAGACATATTCATACTGGTTTTTTCCTTTTTTTTCCATCTAAGGAATAACATGTATGTGATGACATCTAGTGTCCAGAACACCAGGAAAAAGAGCCCATATAAACAAGCACAGTACAAGGTACATCTCCATTTTGGAAACAGGTATACTGAACCTCTAGGGCTAGTTTCTGGAAATGGGAAATATAATTAATTAATTAATTATCATGTTTACATTTACATCACCTTAGTTTAAATCAGTTATTAATACTTGTTATCAGAATATTATTTGGATGAATTCCCTCACTCTTAGTCACCATTTTCACAGGATGAGAAATTGTGTTTTTTTTTTAAGGGTTCCTGGTTTTAAACCAATGTTTGATTACCCTGGGCCCTAAAATGTAGAAGTCAGGTCCTGAAATATGGAAGTCAGGAGAACTCTTTTTTTTTTTTCATCTTAAGCCATTACTAACCAGCTTTAGGACTTTTCACAAATTTTTTCACTAATACGAACCTCACGATCATCATCTATTACATAGATAATTTTTAAGATTCTTTCCAGCTTGAAGTTTTTTGTTCCTAAAACTATTAATGCTTCCATAATTGATGCACCTGTGAGCTCATCCATAGGTACTTCCACCAATGAAAGATTGCCATACATTCATGCCCTCTCCTCTTATTGAACCTTTGCATTCTCCCATAAATCTTCCATTAGGAGTCCTCACAGTATGCTGGAGATCTGCCCTTAGATTTCTCACTGTTGCATGGCTACCAATGAAGGATGCCGGCTGTCCTTCACTTTCACTTCATCACTACCCTACTTCCTTCATTGCATACATTTCTGATTTCATCCTTTATACCTCTACTATGTGATTCCTCTTTAGCAATATATTCCAACCTTTCCAGGCCTATTGTGCACCTTGGACAATCTTGTGTTTCCTTTTTATTAGATCTGGTATGACGCTCATCATCAGAAGGTCATCAAATAAAATTATCTCCATGGTCATATCTTTTAAGGATGCAGGTGGCACTAGACCTTCAGGCCTGGAGTCAGGAAGACTCATCTTTCTAACTTCAAATCTGGCCTCAGATATTTACTAGCTGCGTGATCCTGGGCAAGTCACTTTACCGTGTTTGCCTCAATTTCTTCATCTGTCATACAAGTTGGAGAAGGAAATGGAAAACTGCTACTGTAACTTTGCCAAGGAAATACCAAATGGGATCCTGAAAAGTTGGACCCAACTGAAATGACTGAAGAACAACAACAACAACATTTTAAGACATGCATAGGAGACATCATTGGGGGAGAGCCAGTAAGGCAATGTTTTGCTCAGCCAAATCAAAAGAAAGATTTTAGTTAATAATTAACAAGCATGATGGAATCTTTTGTTCTCTCTACCTAGCCATACCATGACTGTAAAGATGCAGTGTACCTGGAAACATCATTTATTAAAACTTATTTCCTTCTCAAACTTTCATCAAGTAGACCTGTAAAATGTATATGTAGATTATTCTTCTAAATATTGTGTCAAAAGACAGCTAGCTAGGTGACATGTGGTTAGAGCAGCAGATTTGGAGTCAGGAAGATTGGAAGTAAAATCTTCCTCAGAACTTTACCAGCTATGTGACCCTTATCACTTAACCTCCAGTCCACAGTATCATCATCTGTAACATGGGGACAGTAATATTACCTCCCTCACGTGATTATTGTGAGGAATACATGAGATGATGTATGTAAAATGCTTTGCCAATTTTGAAACACTGCTATTATTATTATATGAAAAAATAGTCCCGTGGATTGATCATCGATATTTTCTTGGACACTTTTATTTTGTAATAATAAGATCGGAGATTTTCTTCCAAGTATGGTGTCCTCTCTTCATTCTGATATCTTGAGAGTTGTCTCCTCAATGCCCCAGTCCTACTGTTTCTTTCATCTTTATTTTTGCTAGTGTCATTTTTTTCCTTCCTCATTCAGCACACCAGGGACTATATCTGAGAGTCCAAATGTTGTGGCTTTGCTGTAACTGATGGAGAAAAGAGCTTATTATTGAAATATTTATAGACATTTTCAATTTTCTTGTCTGTTTGTTTTCCCTAGCTTCATCCTCAAATACTCTGAGGATCTTTTGACTTGTTTTTTGTCTGTCACCAGGCTTTCTGTAAATCTGTAGTTCTCTCCAATGCTTCTCACTATTTTATGAGGTGACGTTACTCACGATCTTCCATTATCTTCGTAAGATTCTACAAATAACTTTATATTCTGAACTAGTATTGCTCTTGGCTCTCATATTTCTCTAGCAGAGATCACGTATTTATTGGCTGAGGTAATTTCAAGGTATTTTTATCTCTCCATTGTGTTAGTTAATTTGTACCAGTTAAATTTCCTTAGGAAATGGTAACAGTCTTGACAGATTATTTTATTTTTTTTATTTTATCCATCTTATTATTATTATATTATTTTATCCATCTCTCATTTTCCATGTATTTACAGTTTGATTTTATTGCTGTTGTTATTCAGTCATTTTTCAGGCATGTCCAACTCTCCGTGACCCTATTTGGGATTTTCTTGGCAAAGATACTGGAGTGATTTGCCATTTCCTTCTCCAACTCACATTATAGATGAGGAAACTGAAGCAAATAAGGTTAAGTGACTTGACCATGGTCACACAGCTAGTAAGTGTCTAAGGCCAGATTTAAACTCGTGAAGATGAGTCTTCCTGACTCCAGGCCTGGTGCTCTATCCATTGTGCCACCTAGCTGCCCTAACAGTTTAATTTATATAGGTCAATTTGAAGTCGACCCAATTGTATACCTCATTATCTTCTTTTCATTTTATTCTTTTTTTCTGTAACACCTGCTGGCCATGGCTCTTTTCTCTGGTTATTCTGTGTATGTTTCCCATCTGGAAAGCACCAAAGGGTATAAGAATCTGTGACTTGTGTACCCTCAGAAGATTAATGGAAAGGAGAACAGTGGTGAGACTGGTGCAATGGTAAGGCCTTTAAAATGAAGACATTAGGCTCTTTTATGATCCCATAGTAGAGGGACACACTCATAGGCAATGGGTCAGGGATGCTTGTTAGAAAGAGATGGTATAGCAGTGAGCTGCTATAGGGGGATTTCAGGTGGAAGAGGGGGCTCACTCTTTCCGTGCCATTGATCAGAGGTGTCAAGCACATGTACTGCGGCCCAAAGTAGAACAAAATGTGATTGGGTGATGTTTAACAAAATAAATGAAAATACAATAAAACATAGATCAGGCCATATTTCAAAATTAAGTCAATTTGCAGTCCACAGAGATCTTTACATACAGATTAGCGTCCCCCATTTCTGTTGGAGTCTAACACCACTGCCATAGACAATGTTGTCGCTTCCCCATCTGGAGTTTAGAGCTGGCAGCAGAGACACTTACAAAGAGGGTCTGCTGCCGCTACCACTGGGACACGTTATACCCTGCACGAGACACATGAACAGTGAACTTGCAGCTTGTGCTTGTGAAATCCTGGATTGTAGGGAAGTACCAGATGATTGCAGATTGCTTTGGGGATGCCAGTGATCTTTGGGTAATGCAGTTTGCCTGGCAATCATCCACGGCGCAGTATCAGCTTCTAGGGGAGTTGAAATAGGGTGTTCATTTGTTGTGAGATGAGACAGTAACCCTTTAAAGCCCTTCACATCTTGCTTGGGTCCTTCCTACCTTTCCAGTTATCTTATATTTTACTCTCCTCCTTGTACTCCATGATTCAGAAAGTCATCATTCTGAAAACAAATTCATTGTAAATTATTTGATTACCTCACTACCCAGTGAAGAATTTTTTCCAGGCCCCAATGGTTATTCTTTCCTTACTAACAAAACTTACTAAAATATCCAGTGGCATTCTGCTAGTGGTACCATTCTATTCCTTTTTCCAGAGGTATCTGTAGCACCCAAGGCTTCACCTCACATACGGGCTCCCATAGAACTTATTCCTCATTAAGGTACTTTGTGGGTCACCATCCATTCAAAACTATATCTTATGAGCTCCCACAGATTTCTTTTCCTTGACCAAGGAATTATTCAATTCAAAAGATATTCAATCAAACAGCATAGCAAAATAAGTGATAAAAGATACCATCCTACACAGAAGGGTTTAGGCTCTATAGGTTACCATGATTGATGGGAAAGGGAGCACAAGAAGGAAGCTTACATGGACAGGGGCAAATTATACCTCCCCCAGCACAGTTGTCAATGTTCACAAGTGATGAGTATTCACTGCTCTTTGCTAAGCTTCTTTGATGAAACTAGTCTTTCTGCAGGCAATCTCAGCTGAATTGCTCTCTGCTACCATCTTCTGGTTGTAGGCTCAAAGATTTTGAGTTGGAAAACATCTTTGGGGGTCATCTAGCTCAGTGGTGTCAAACTAGGATAGAAATGAGAACCATTAAACAGCACATAAGGAGCCCTGTGGGCCACATACTGATGTCAAAAACCACATGTTACCATTATCTATGCTCTATGGTATTCTTATTTTGTTAAATGTTTTCCAATTATATTTGCCCTACATGCTTGAAATCTTTGATCTAGCTCAACTCCTTCATTTTATAGTAAATCAAAAGCCAGAGAAGGGAAATAATTTGACCAAAGTAACTCGGGTAATATATATATGGCAGAATCAGGATTCAAATCCTAGTCTCCTACTAGGAGACTAGTCCTCTCCACTACTCCAAGCTGTGGCTAAGATAGCTATGAATGGAAAAAATAGCATATATATTCAGATTTTTAATACTTTGAAAGAACTGTGATTTCATCAGTTTATGACATAACCCCTTCCTGTTTCATGAGTTGCTGTGGCTGAAAATTCCTGATAATGAGCCTCTAGTGGGAGATACATCATTGAACCATATGGAAAGACTTCACAGCTTGATAACACTTTCCAGCTTTCTGTATTTTTCTGGAATAGTATTTGAGAACCCATAGGAAGACATTGGAATAAGATTTTAATTGAAGGTAATATTATATACCTAGCAAACATATCTAGAAAAAATATGGATGCAAATGTGTCCTGATTTAAGAACCCTGAAATAGGAATTCTCCTGTTACAAAAGATTTGTACAGCTTCCCTAAATAATGATTGAGGGAAAAAATAATTTAAGATGAAATTAGTGCCTGAAAGAGGAAGGAGAGTAAGGTAATAAAGAGTCTGACAGTCTGAAAGTCCCTCTGAGTATAAATGAACTTTGCTTGGAAGAGGTCCAATTAACTTCAGTTGTTTATCCTTTAGATCTGTGATGTTCTAAAGCATGTGGGAAAGAGATCTGGCTTCTACTTTCCCCATAAGAGAAAAGTGGCTTTCTCTGAAATATAAGAAGAGACCACATAAGCAGATACGCACTCTTAGAGATATGAATTGCCTCCAGTAATATGCCCCACCCCAGCCAGACAATTCTTAGAACAAAATCTAGATTCAAGGATGAAGTGACTTAGGCAATGTTCACTGTTCACCCTTGTTTGTTGTAGGACTAATAAGAAAAACCCTTTAAGAACCTAAAGAAGGCTTGCATGCCATTCCCAACACAGTTGAAATGTAATAGAAAGTATGGCTGATTTAAGAGTATGAAAAGCTTAAGTCCTGTCTCTGCCATTTATTAGCTATCTGATCTCAAGTAAGTCACTTTTGGTCTATTTCCTTGTCTCACAGAGATTGCATTTAAAGCTTGTCTAATCTAGCAGATTGTCCTTTTAATCTTCCCCACTATCTCTAATCTTCAAACTCTACCTATCTACTGGTTTCTTTTCTACTGCCTTCAAATATGACCATCTCCTCCATCCTAAAAAAAGAAAAAAAAAAGAACCTTCACTAGTCTCTACCAAAGGTGAACACATAGTGGTACAATGATTAGAGTGCCGGGCCTTGAGTCAGAAAGACTGATCTTCATGAGTTCAAATCTGGCCTCAGACACTTATTAGCTATTACTTAACCCTGCTTGTTTCAGTTTCCTCATCGGTAAAATGAGCTGGAGAAAGAAATGGCAAACCACACCAGTATCTTTGCCAAGAAAACCTCAAATGGGGTCCAAAAAGTTGGAAATGACTGAACAACAAAAAGTCTCTACCAGTCCTTCAAATGTTTATCCTATTAGTTTGCCTTCCATTCATAGCCAAACTTACAGTAAAGCTATCAACACTGTTTTCACTTTTCATCTCAGTCTTCAATCATTTGCAGTCTAGCTTTTGACATCATCACTCAACTGAAATTGCTGCCTGAAAAGCTAATAAATATCTCTCAATTGAGAAATGGGATGGTTTTTTCTCAGTCTCATCCTTCTTGGAGTGGAATAGAAAGGCAAACTGGTGAACTCTGGGGAAGCAGCCATTCTCTGCTCCCAAAGTGTGATGCCTCCATGTCAATGCTCTTCAAGTAGAGAGCCCAGGAGGCAAAGATTAAACATCAATTCATTGGATAAGTATATACTGAATGCCTAATATGTATGACATTGTTCTAGGCCCTGAGGATATGACAAAAACAAAACTGTCTCTGCTTTCAAGGAGCTTTTATTCTATTAGGGAAAATACAACATGCATACAGATAAGTGCAAAATGGAGAGTGAAGGCTGCTGTACATTTGCAACTGGACATATAATAGGCATTTCAAACTCAGTAAAACAAACAAGCAAAGAAAAGCTTTGCTCTCTAGTTTTCTCCCATAATGATCCACCCCTCTTTCCAACCTCAGTACCATTGCTGTCTCTTCTCTCTTCTCTATCACTCCCATAATGAATCAGTTGCTAAGTCTTTTCAATCCTACCTTGAAATCTTTTGCATCCACCCCTGCTCTCCATTCACATAGCCACCACCTTAGTTCAAGCCCTCAACATCTCTCACCTACACTATTGCAATGACCAACTAGCCTCTCATATCTCCTCTCTCCAATCCACTCTTTACAGAACTGTCAAAATGATTTTCCTAAAATGCAAGTCACACCATGTCTCTGTTCAGTGCAAGAAACCTCCCCAAAGGCTTCCTATTTTCTCTAGGATAAGAAACAAACTCTTTATCCTAGTACTTAAAACCCTTGACAATCTGATCCCATACCACCTTTCTAAACTTTTATCATTCTCTTTCACATACTAGGGCCAGCCAAAATTGACCCACTTGAACTCAGCAGTCTATTTCCCATTTCTGTTTTTGCATAGGTTCCATGCCTGGAATTCACTCCCTCTTCGCCTCCCCTTTTCTGAATCATCGGCTTCCTTGAAGCCTCAGGTTTTATCATATCCTTCCATGAGGGTAAAATGTATTTATTTTATCTTTGTATCCAAGTCATTTAGTATGATGCCTTGCAAACCATAGGCACTTAATCTTTTGTTGAACAGGATTGGAGACAACAAAGTGATTCAGAAGGAGTGGATTCTCTGCTCCAGCTCCTTTTCCATGTACTTCTGTCCTCTCCCATGAGAGTAGCCTAAAGAGACCGTGGCCAAAGAGGAGAGAGAGTAGCAGATGAAAGCTAGAAGTAAATAAAACATCTGATTGAGAGGGAATCAGGGCTGTACCAAGCCAAGTCTTCGGGCTCATTGCAGAAAAACAGTTGGGTTACTGCATGAGTAGTTTCCTGGCTCCATAGCAGCTAGCAAAATGAAGTTATGGGTTTGTCTAGTAGTTAATGCTCTGTGAAAAGAAAGGCTTGGGGAAAGAGGAGAGGCGAGGTGGAGGAAAGAAGTAAAAAAAAAAAAAGGAGAAAAGAAGTAAGAAAAGGGTAAAGCTGAAGTGTTCAGAGTCTCTTATAAGTACATCATTAGGAAAAAATAATTCTAAAATTATCTTGCAAATCCAAGGGCAAATAAGATACTATTTACTAAATTTGATTTGTACCTCTTTCCAAGATCATGTTTGTTGCCTAAAGTTGGGTATATCTATATTCCAAATGCAAAGGAATTTTTTTTCACGTTTCAAGGTCTGGCAAAGCAAGTTACCACTTATCTACCAGCTTTTTCCTCCACAAAGTATCTCATTTTTGCCAATTTGTTTTTTTCATATAAATTTCATTGTTATTTTTTCTAGTCCTAGAAAGGAACGTTTTTGTAGATAGATATTGTATTAAATTTGTACATTAAATTTGTTTATAAATTATTATATATAAAATTATAAATCAACTAAATATTGAAATGTGAACATTTTTCTCTATATTTATATATCCCATCCATGTACAAAGTAGTTCCTTCCAATCTGTTAGTTCTTTTGGTTCTGTCTTAATAATTTCATAAAATTATTTTTACAAAGTTCTAGTGTGTTTCTTAGTAAAATTAATAACCAAATATCTTGTTTTTGTCATTATTATAGATGGCATTCCTTGTTAGTTCATTGTTTTTATTAGCTCCATAAAAGAATATTAATGACTTTGAGGGCTTTATCATATATCCTGTTACATTACAGGAGCTCTGTCTCAATTTTTGTTAAGTTCTTGGATTTTCTATTTATACAATGTCACATCTGCATGGAATGATGTTTTGACCTCTTCATAACCAAAATTTATCCCTTTATTTTTGTTATTTTGACTTCAAGCACTTTTGAAACAATGTCAAATAGAAGTGGTGAAAATAGAGACATGAGGCTTTTAATTGATTTTACTGGGAACACCTCTGTTATTTCCCTATTATGTATAATATTATTTTGGCTTCCAGTAGATGTTATTTATCATGTTAATGAAAAATCCTAAAGAAGGATGCCTGTATGGCAAAATGGAAAGAACACTTGTTTATCTGTGCATTTTATTGTACATTTAAAATAGTATTCTAAATTGGAAATTGAGAGGATGCCCATCAATTGGGGAATGGTTGAACAAGTTATGGTATATGAATGTAATGGAATGCTATTGTGCTGTAAGAAATGATGAGCAGGCCAATTTCAGAAAAACCTGGAAAGACTTGTATGGTCTGATGCTGAATGAAGTGAGCAGGACCAGGAGAACATTGTACACAATAACAGCCATGTTGTGCAATGACTAATATTGATAGACTTAACTCTTCTCAGCAATGCAAGGATCTAAGACATCTCCAGACGCCTCATGATGAAAAATGGTATCCACATCCAAAGAAAGAACTATGGAGTTTGAATGCAGATTGAAGCATCGTATTTGCTTTTTTTTTTCTGTTGTGTTTTATTTCCACTTTCTGGTGGTTCCTCCTATTGGTTCTAATTCTTACTTACAACATCACTAATGTGAAAATATGTTTAATAGGAATGTATATGTATAGCCTATATCAGATTGTGTGCTGTCTTGGTAAGGGAGTAGGGAAGGAGGGGGAGAAAAATTTAAAACTCAAAAGCTTATGGAAGTGATTGTTGATAAATCAAAATAAATTAATAAAGTTTAAAAAATAGTATTCTGAGAAGGGGTCCATAGGCTTCATTGGCCTGGAAAAAAAAAGAGTCCATCACACAAAAAGGTTAAGAACCCCCACACTAGAATAGAAGACTCAAATTCCCATCTAACTTCTGATGCTTTATTGCCTTATAACCTTGGACAAATCATTTAACCTCCATAGGGCTTAAATTCCTCATGGTAAGCCAAGGTTGTGGCTGTAGTTGTTTCATTTCAGTCCTGTCTAACTCTTTGTGACTCCATTTGGAGTTTTCTTGGCAAAGATACTTGGAGTGACTTGTCATTTTCTTCTCTAGCTCATTTTTACAAACAAGGAAACTAAAGTAAACAGGGTTACAGGACTTGCCCAGGGTCACACAGCTGGTAAGTGTCTGAGGCTGGATTTGAACTCATGAAGAGAAGTCTTCCTGATTCTAGACCCAGTGCTCTATCCATTGCATCCACCTAGCTACCCTGGCAAAAGAAGGTTAGGTTAAACAGTCTTTGAAGTCCCTTCTAGGTTTGTATTATTACTTCATTGGGGGCATGCCCCCTCTGAGAAAATAAGTTAAATGCAAAGTCAAGGAAGTGTCATCTATACAGTATGACCTTGATAATCCTTGTCCTCAAAGGATGTGAATGCTGGGGGAATGTGATATGAGGTATTCTTCTGAACTAGTAGCCCTGGGTCAAAATGTCATCCTCGCTTTTGGAATCTTCAGTTCCATACTCCATGTTGCCAAGTGCCAAACTGCTGGGACTCTCTACCTTCAGAAATTATCCACATGGTGATTTAAAGTTAACTAATAAATCAGATCAATGTGCAGCCACAGCTGCTCTGTAAAATCACGTTGGATGTTGGCGTTAAGCACGATCATTTTCTACTCAGATCATTATCCTATTAGACCTGACCCAGCCAACTTCCCAAGACATGAGGTGGAGCTATCAAAGAAGAGGCAATCTAGGGAAAAAAAGTAAGCAAGGATTTTTCTGTCTGAATGGTTCAGGATTGCCAAGGGATGTAGGATAGACTTAATAGCTATGGCAATAAGCATCTTTAAATCAAAGAATTGAGTCAAATTTAGAAGAATGCAAGTCATTCCCCAAATGATACATGGTCAAAAGATATGAACAGGTAGTTTTCAGATGAAGAAATCAAAGCTATCTATAGACATATGAAAAAATGCTCTAAATCATTACTGATTAGAGAAATGCAAATTAAAGCAGCTCTGAGGCACCATCTCATACCTATCAGATTGGTTAATATGACAAAAATGAAAAATGACAAATGTTTCAGGGGATGTGGGAAAATTGGAACATTAATGCACTGTTGGTAAAGTTGTGAACTGATCCATCCATTCAGGAGAGAAATTTGGAATTATGCATAAAGAGCTATAAAACTGTGCATATCCTTTGACCCAGCATTAGCACTTCTAGGTCTGTACCCCCAAAGAGATTATAAAAATGGGAAAAGGACCCACATGTATAAAAATATTTATAGCAGCTCTTTCTCCAAAGAATTGGAAATTAAGGGGATTCTCCATCAGTTGTGAACTGATGAACAAGTTGTGGTATATGAATGTAATATAATACTACCATGCTATAAGAAATGATGAGCAGGCGGATTTCAGAAAAACCTGGAAAGATTTATATGAACTGATGCTGAGCAAAGTGAGCAGAACCAGAAAAACATTGCACACTGTAACAGCCACAATGTGGGATGATTGACTTTGGTAGAGTTAGCGCTTTTCAGCAATGCAAAGATCTAAGACATCTCCAAAAGTCTCATGCTGGAAAATGCTATCCACATCCAGAGAAAGAACTATGGAGTCTTAATGCAGATCGAAGCATACTATTTGCTCTTTTTTTTCTTCTGTTTTGTTTCTTCTTTCTTGTGGTTCCTCCTGTTGGTTCTAATTCTTCTTTACAACATGATTAATGTGAAAATATGTTTGATAGGAGTGTATATGTAGAGACTATATCAGATTGCACATTATCTTGATGAGGGAGGCGGGGAAGGAGAGGGAGAAAATTTAGAACTCAAAAACTTATGGAAGTGAATGTTGAAAACTTAAAATTAAAAAAAATAAATTTGTTATTAAAAATAAATTTGATTCAGTTCTCTACATATTTGAGATATGAGGCCTTTATCAGAGACATTTTGCTGTAAAAATATTTTCACCAGTTTTCTGTCTTCTAATCTCAGCTGCATTTGGTTGTTTAGGAAAAACTTGCAAAATTTCATGTCATCCAAATAATTCATTTTCTGTCTTGTAATGGTCTCTACATCTGATTTGTTCATAAATTCTTCCCGTATCCACAGATCTGAGAGGTATACTATTCCATTTTCCCCTAATTCGTTTTTGGTATCACGCTTCATGCCTAAATCTTGTACCCATTTTAACATTATCATGGTATATGGTGTGAGATGTTGGTCTATAATTAGTTTCTGCTAAACTGCTTTCTGGTTTTCCCAGAACTTTTTATCAGATAGGAAATTCTTGTCCCAAAAGCTCATGTCTTTGGGTTTATCGAATACTAAATTAATGTAATCATTTATTACTGTGTATTCTTTACCTAATCTAGTCCACTGATCCATCACTCTATTTCTTAGCCAGTGATTGTTTTGATGATTACCACTTTACAATATAGTTTGAGATCTGGTATGGCTAAGCCACCTTCTTTCACATTATTTTTTCATTGATTCCCTTGATATTCTTGACTTTTTGTTTTTCCAGATGAATTTTGTTATTATTTTTTCTAGCTGTATAAAATAATTTTTGATAACATTATTGGAATGACACTGAATAAATAAATTCATTCAAGTAGAATTGTCATTTTATTATATTGGTTGGGCCTACCCATGAGCAATTAATGTTTTTCCAATTGTTTAGATCTGACTTTATTTATTTGAAAAGTATTTTATAATTGTGTTCATTTACTTCCTGAGTGTGTCTTGGCAGATATCCTATCAAGTATTTTACATTGTCTACAATTATTTTGAATGGAATTTACCTTCCTATCTCTTGTTGATGAGTTTTGTTACTAATATATAGAAATGCTAATGATTTATGTGGGTTTATTTTATATCCTACAATGTTGCTAAAATTGTTAATTATTTCAAATAGGTTTTTTTTAGTTCATTTTCTAGGATTTTCCAAGTATACTGTCATATCTTCTGCAAAGAGTGAGTATGTTGTGCCTATTTTAATTCCTTCAATTTCCTTTTTTTGTCTTATTGCTATAGCTAGCACTTCTAGCACAATATTGAACAATAGTGGTGATAATGGGCATCCTTGCTTCTTCCCAATCTTCTATTCTAGCTTATTGAGCTTATCCCCATTGCTGATAATGCTTGCTGATGGTTTTAGATTGGTACCACTCATCATTTTAAGGAAAGCTCCATTTATTCCTATGCTTTCTAGTGTTTTTGATAGGAATGGGTGTTGTATTTTGCCAAAAGCTTTTTTTCTGCATCTATTAAAGTCACATGATTTCTGCTGGTTTTGCTATCAATATGGTAAATTATGCTGATAGTTTTCCTAATATTCAACTAGTTCTTCATTCCTAGTAAAAATCTTACCTAGGCTCTTCCTGGTTTATGTACCAGCACCATATTTATGTTATTAAAGGAATTTGGTAAGACTCCTTTGCCTATTTTTCCAAATAATTTATATAGTATTAGGATTAATTATTCTTTAAATGTTTTAAATTCTCTAAATGTATAATTCATTTGTGAATCCATATGATCCTGATGATTTTTTCTTAGGGAACTCATTGATGGCTTGTTCGATTTCTTTTACTAAGACAGAGTTATTGAAGCATTCTGTTTCCTCTTTTGTTAATCTGGGTAACTTATGTTTTTGTAAATATTCGTTTTATTTGCTAGAATTATTAGTATATAATAGGGCAAAATAGATCCTAATAATTGCTTTAATTTCATCTTCATTGGTGGCAAATTTGCCTTTTTCATGTTTGATCGTGGTAATTTGGTTTTCTTTTTTCTTAGATCAAATTAACCAAGAGTTTATCTTTTTATCATTTTTTTCCATAAAAATAGCTCCTAGTTTTGTTTATTAGTTCAATTGTTTTCTTACTTTCAGATATATTATTCTCTCCTTTGATTTTTCAGCATTTTCAATTTGGTATTTAATTGAAGATTTTAATTTTTTTCTAGTTTTTTTTCTTTTTTTAGTTGTATGGCCAATTCATTGTTCTGCTCCTTCCCTATTTTACTGATATAAGCATATAAAGATATAAATTTTCCTCTAAGTACTGCTTTGGCTACATCTCATAATTTTTGAGATGTTGTCTTATAATTGTCATTCTTTTCAACGAAATTATTGTCTCTTTCTTTGGTTTGTTCTTTGACCCACTCATTATAAAGGATTAGATTATTTAATTTATAATTAGCTTCTAGTCTATGCTTCCATGGCATACATTAAATGCAATTTTTATTGTAATATGGTCTAAAAATAGTGCATTTAACATTTCTACTTTTCTGCATTTGGTTGTGGCCTAATATATAGTCAGCTTTTGTGAAGATTCCATTTACAGCTGAGAAAAATATATATATATTTCCTCTTGAAAGATTATACTCAATTTTTCTGGGTAGGTGATTCTTAGTTGTAATCCTATCTCCTTTGCCCTCTGGAATATCATTTGAATATCCTCCACTCCTTTAATGTTGAAGCTACTAAATGTTGTTATCCTGACTGTGGCTCCATGATATTTCAATTGTTTCCTTCTGTTTGCTTGCAATATTTTCTCCTTGACCTGGAAGTTCTGGAATTTGGTTATAATATTCCTGGGAGTTTTCATTTTGAAAAGTTTTTTTCAGGAGGTAAATGGAAGATTTTTTTTTCAATTGCCATTTTACTCTCTGGTTCTAAAATATCAGGGCAGTTTTCCTTGATAATTTTTTGAATGATGGTGCTTAGGCTCCTTTTTTCTCATGGTTTTCAGGTAGTCCAATAATTCTGAAATTATCTCTCCTTGATTTATTTTCTAGGTCAGTTGCTTTTTCAAAGAGATAGTTCACATTTTCTCCCTTTTTTTTCATTCTTTTTTGTTTTATTGCTTCTTGATGTCTCATGGAGTCATTAGCTCCCACTTTTCCAGTTCTAACTTTTAAGGAATTATTTTCTACATTGAGCTTTATTTTAACACTTTTTCCCCCCATTTGATCAATTCTACATTGTTAGGAGTTCTTTTCTTCAGTAAATTTTTGTACATTGTTTTCCATTTGGCCAATTCTGCTTTTTAAGGCATTCTTCTCTTTATTGCATTTTTGTGCCTCTTTTATCATTTGGCCTATTCTGTTTTTTAAGGTGTTTTTTTTCTTCTGTATATTTTTATGCCTCTTTTTTCATAGTTTTCTTGTACCACTCTCATTTATTTCCCCAATTTCCCCCTCTTTGTTCTTTGACTTTTGAGATTTTTCCTTTTTGAGATTTTCCCCCAGAATTTCTTTTGGGTTTATTTCCAATTCATATTTTTCTTTGAGGCTTTACTTGTAGCTATTTTGACACTGATATCTTCTTTTGAGTTTGTGTATTGATCTTCCCTGTCATTAAAATAATTTTTATAGTCTCGTTCTTTGTTGTTGTTATTGTTGTTATTATTTGATCTTTTTTCCAGCCTATTTCTTGACTTTTAACCTTATTTTAAAGTTGGGCTCTGTTCTCAGGATGGAGCAGGAACTGTCCCAAGCTCCAGGTTTTTCATGCTACTGTTTTTAGAGCTAGTTCTTGGGGGTTATGGGCAGCTAGATGGTACAGTAGATAGAGTGCCAGGACTGGAGTCAGAAGGATCTGAGTTCAAATCCAGCCTGAGACACTTACTAGCTGTGTGACTCTGGGAAAGTCATTTAACCCTGTTTGTCTCAGTTTCCTCATTTGTAAAATGAGCTGGAGAAGGGAATGACAACTCACTCCAGCATCTTTGCTAAGAAAAACCTCAAATGGGGTAATGAAGAGTCAGACATGATTGAAAAATGACTGAACTGGGGCTCTGTAAGTTGTCAGTTCTTTCAAGGTGGCATATCTAAAGAGAGTTGTGGGTTACTGCTTTCCTGGCCTGTACTTTATTCTGTGAGCAACCAAAAGCATTCTTTTCTGTCCTGGAACTGTGCTCAGGTTTTCTGTTCTTCTGCAGTCACATACTCCAGTGTGCTACTGTTCCTTCTTGTCCTGGGACTGGGAGTGGGAACTGTTTATAAGCATTGCAACAGAGTCCTGCTCCTAGTACTAGCAAAGTATCTTCTGTAATCTCCTGACCAGTTGTCTGACCCCTTTACCCTTTGTGAGCTGAGAGCTCCAGAAGCCATTGCTACTGATTCAGTCATTCTCAAGGCTGGCTGCTTGCTTACTGGGTGTGGCCTATGCTGTGGCATGGTCTGGGCTGGCCTGAGCTCCATTCTTACCCCAGTGAGACACAACCTTCCTGCCCAATCCTCTAAGTTGTCTTGAACTGGAAAATTGTTTCCCCTCATCCTTTTATTGGTTCTGCCCCTCCAGAATTAATTTTGAGTGGTTATTTTAACACTGTTTGGAGGTGAATTTGGGAGAACTCAGGTGAATCCCTGCCTTTACTCTGCCATCTTGACTCTTCCCCAGAATGTATTTTTCTTCCAATTACATTTCAATCTGGTTTGCACTGGACTTGAGAGTGTTGTAGGCAGCATGCTGTGTATGTCTGATATCTCTCTACCATATCCCACTGCCATTCTTAAAAAAAAAAATCATGATCAGGAATATTATTTTCTCCCATTTCCTCCCCCACTGCTTGAGAAGAAGTAAATACAGAACCTCTGTATTATGTAAATACAGTCATAGAAAACAAATTTTGGTCACATACAAAAATGCATTTCTGATTCTGTACCTATCAACATTTATCTTAAAGTTGGCCATATTTTTTATCAGTCTTCTGGAATCATGGTTAACTATTGACTTGATCAGAGTTCTTAAGTCTTTCAAAATTATCAATTTTTATAATATTGCTATTATCATCTGAATTATTCTTTATGATCTCTTTCCCAGCATAACCTGGAGATAGTGCCACTATCTCTCCATCTGGGCCAGGTTTGTTTAGACATAGTGATGAAGTGGAATCTCCAGAGGTCTCTTTCACAACTGTGGTGGAGTTGTGGGGTCCCTGCCTTGTTCCTAGGTGGGAGAGAATGGCAAATAGAAGGTGCCCATCTGCTATGTTCATTCCTATCAGCTGGCAAAGGCGATGACCTCTCTGGATTAGGTTGAAAGGCTGGTTTTCATCCTTAGGCAGGATGTACAGTCTTGGTGACTTTACAGCTTTTTTTTTTCCTCCTGCAGTCTGAAATTTAAGACAGAGGGAGAAAGAATACTGCTGACCGCCTTAAGAAAAAACAGTGAGCTTGTCTACTCAGAAATTTCTTTTTGGGCAGAGAGGCTAAGGAATCTTCTATCCAATTCAGAAGCCACAAAGTAGGATACTTTTTCCTTTTTAAGGCACTGTGAGATGGAAGGTAAGTAAGCACTATGAAACAACTCTAGCATTTAGCTCCTTGAAATTCAGGTCTGGTTTAGTGATAATTGTAAGCCTGATACCTGAAAGCTGGTTTTGTTTTGTTTCTCTTAAAGAGGCAAGGATGTCACAGTGTAACGTTGCATAGCCTTTCCCCTAAATTTACATTTTTAATTTAAAATTTGATTTCTATTTTGAGAGGGGTGAGATTCATCACAAAAAGTCTTTGATGTCATAGGGCCTTCCAATATATAGAGGTGAGGGACAGGACAAAGATAAAAGGCAATATAAAAGCAGTATTTGAAGGAAGGCCAGATAGTGTGGACCTAGAGTTGGAAGAATATGCTCCTTCTTTCTCTTCAATTTGTCCTTTTTTTTCCATGGTTACCTAAATCAGTCTTCTTGTAAGAGATGCAGTGTAGCTCAGGGAAAAGAGGGCTTTCTTTTGAGTCAAATGACCAGGGTTCAGAGGTGTACTGGAGCCACAAATCTGCCAATGGTACAAATCAAGGCTTGATTTATTATATTGTTGATTATCTAGATTTAAGAAAGTGATGGAGAAAATGTTAATAAAGCAAATTAAACTTAAAGGTGTGCTGAAACAGAAAACACTGCTTCTGTTTGGTAAATGCATGAGCCTGAGGCATTTGACGAATACTCAGTGGCACAGCGGATAGAGTGTCAGACCTGGAGTTAGAAGACTCATCTTCATGAGTTCAAATCTGGCCTCAAGTTCAAATCTGTGTGACCCTGGGTAAGTTACTTAACCCCTTTTGCCTCAGTTTCCTCTCTGTAAAATGAGCTGGAGAAGGAAATGGCAAACCACTCCAGTATCTTTGCCAAGAAAACCCTACAAAGAGTCAGTCATGACTGCAATGACTAAACAAGAAGGTGCCCATCAATTGGACAATGGTCAAACAGATTGTGGAATATGAATGTAATGGCATAGTATTGCTTTATCAGAAATGTTGAAGAGAATGGTTTCAAAGAAACCTGGGAAAATTTGTGTGAAATTATTCAAACTGGAGTGAACAGAACCTCAAGGGGAATTTATTCAATAACAACATTGTAAAGAAGCAATTTTCAAAGACTTAAGAAATGATTCAATCCAATGGCCAATCTCAAAATATCATGAAGAGGAAACATTCTATCCATCTCCTGGCAGAAAGGTAATAGACTGTAGGTGCCAAATGAAATATGCATACCCAAACTTTCCAGTTTCTGTTCTAAGCCATATATCTGAAGTTTTTAATTAAGAGCTTTCTGATTTCATTCCGTCTCTTTTTTCAATTTTATTGGGCCTTTGATTAGGCCCTTTCCTTGAGGTCCTTGTGACCATTTTGTTCTCTCTCCTTCCTCCTCCCATTTTTTTAAAGAGAAAGAATTATTATTATTATAGAATTATATATTTCACATGGATTTCCCTCTGGTATTATTAGCATTGCTCATCTTCTCTGCCCCCAATGGGTTGCTTTTTGTTAGCTTATCTGTTTTCCCAGTGTATATGGTGGAAGATTGCTTTGCTTCTCATTTTTTGTTATTATTGGTCTTTTAATTTATTTCGCACCTTTCTGTTTTTACGGTGACAGGGGTGGGGAAGCACGGTATTGGACTTAAAGTCAACTTTTCACTCAGCCATTCCAAGGTCTCTAGGACTACAGTAGTGGAAAGCACACATATATTACAATCTACAATACTGGAAATGCTTCTGAGTACAGAAATGCAAGACATGATATGCTGAGGACCAGTCTACCTAAGTACTGAAAAGGCCAGGACAAAAATCTCTGTATTCTTTTGTAAAATCATAATTGAAGATAATGTTCACTGTTAACCACACAAAAAGCTTCTGACTGTCTTTAAGTAAAATTGTACCTCTGCATGTATGTAACTTTGTGAACACTAGTTATAAAAACTACATAATCTGCCATTTCCCTTACTATTTAGAGTCCTGATAGTTTTCTGTCCCCTCTATAGCATCCTGGTCAGTGCTGGCTTCTGGACTCCTGGGAGCTTCCGCATCAAATAGCTGAAGGCCTCAGCTGCCCCTGTAATGTCTCTGGTCAGTACACCAGCAGGTACTTAAGCTCATGTTGGCTTCCTGGTGGCATCCTTGATTTTATTTTTTTAATCATTATTGAATTTGGTGCCTTTTCAGATCTTCACTGGAGTGCAAAGAAGGGAGCTTGGCTTCTTTAAGACCTTTCATAAGACTATTTTAACTGGAAGCCCTTGAGGCATCCTTCCCATTTCAGATACAAATACTCCAATTAGAATTCCTATCTCTATTCACTGAAACTATTATGATAATCTCTCAGTTGATCATTCATAATTCCAGTCTTGGCTCCCAAATAGTCCTAATGCTCTATTCTCCATGTCACTCTTACACCTAAATATCCAGTGACTTTCCATGATTTACCACTTAAAGCATAAACTCATAATCCTGATAGTTAAGGCTACAGTGAAAGTTTGCTACCTCCCTTTCACGTGATGCTATTTGTGTGAACATGGACAAGTCACATATCCTCAGGGCCTCAGTTTCTTCATCTGTAAAGAGAAGGTTGGGCTAGATTATTGCTAAAGTTCTTTTTGGCTCTAAATCTATCATCTTATGTACACTACCTTTCAGCCAGTGGAGAATACTATCCACTCCATCCTTGCCTCGATGTTTAGCATAGGGCATTCTAACATTTTAAACATTTGTAGCAGAATATGAGGCAACCTAATGTATTAGATAATTATTTGAACGGTGTTTGCAAAGCCATTTCTTAAGAAGCTGTTTATTTCTTCTTGGTTTCTATGACTTTAGCTACTAGGCATGGGGTGGGGGCTTGGTCTTTACATCCAGCCTAAGATTTTCCTTAGGAATAGTTGATGGCGTTTAGCAGTTTTCCATTCTTCTGTGACTGAAATTAAAAACATCACAACAAAACAAAACAAAAAAACCTTTCACATAAGCATAAATATTTAACAATGAAGCATGTGGTCTAAAGAGAAAGGTAAAAAGGTAAATTTAAGGTACAATTTGGTACTAATAATCTAACTAGCTATGCCCAAGCAGCAGTAAAACAAAAACTTTCTGAATCTCTTAATTTATAAATTACTCTGTAGTTTGATTCTCTCCCCAAACACATGAGAACTATATCGGACACTTTTTTAGCTGCTTCGTGCTTCACCTTCTAAAGTGATTAGCAGTTACCGGATATTGCTTGAAATTTGTTGGTAATTCAACAATGATTAAATGTACTCAATTAAATAGACACTTTATCAGCTCCAACTTGACCCTGGGAGAAAAGCTGCTTTTTGTTGTAAACTGCCTTACAAGAGAGCTCAAAGATACAACAATTTTGTTCTGTATCATAACATAAAACTACTTAAAATACATTTAAGAAAAATCTAACAAGATTTCAAATAGTCCAGGGTGAAATACAGCTTAAATGAGTTGTGACCAAAAGCAAAAAAAATAAAAACAAAAATGCCCACCCTGTGGCCAACCTTCTTCTCTCTGAATCTGGCTCAGCTGGTTTTCAGAGAGCAGATATATGATCCAGGAAGTGCTTGGGTCTGGACTCTAAGAACTTTAGCTTGACAGAACTTGCCAGAGCTTGTGTTCTGGTTGCAAAGCTATCTGAGGTCACCAACTGACCTTAAAGCTATTCGGTCAGTCAACAAGCATTTATCAAGGACCAGCTACATGCCAGTCTGAAGGTTGTAACGTTCATCACATTTATATGTGCATTTTGCTTACCAAACATCAGTGATATTTATCCTTTGGAAATTCTTTTTATCACTGGCTACAAAATAAAGTATCACAGAGATCTTGATTTAAGAATTTGCAGAAAGCCAAAGCCACTGAACAGCAGACTGGCTATTTAAAAAAGTTTATTTTTTAAAAAAATACAACATATGTAAACATCTTTCAGTCATAAGGCTTTGTAAAACAGCATATCAAGTAGATACCTTAAATTTCTGCAGTATAAGCACCTTAAATTGTTTACTAACAGTGATCACCTTAATTTATCTTTTATCCTAGAAAAACTATTCAATCTACATGAAATAAATACAACCATATTATGCTACAGACAGCAACACATTAAAAGAAATCACAAATTTACAACAAATCTTGATCATCTCCCCCACTTCCCCACCCCAATATCTGCAGTGGCATGTAAGATTGAATTCATACTTTTGATAGATAATTGTCTTTATTTATAATATACTTTCATATCTCAGTTCATCAGAATGCAAACTGGCCTAGAGAAACTACTAAAGGATCTAAAAGATGTACGGTTAGGAAAGGAAGTAATAAAGGAGTACAATGCAAAATGTTGTTTCTGTAGAAATAAAATTATAGGTAAGTAACTTAGGGGATTTTTTGTGTTTTTTTGGTTTTTTGGGGGCACAAATTCATTATTTTAGGCATCTCCTGCAATTTTGTCTGTAGGTTACATCCACTAATGGCTGAAAACTTAGTGGCCAACAATGTGTAATGTATTCATACAGACCAAAATTTAGCACTCATAATTCAACAAATTATCAAAAATTTAAACTTAAGTATTACAGCGAACAGTGATTTAATAGAATAATAATGAATTAAGTACCTGAGATTTTACTGCAACCTAGAGATTGTTTCCCTCAGGATAAGATATACATACCGTTAATCCTTTTATATTCTGGTCAGAGTAACAAAAACAATTACAAAATGTAGTCAAAAGATATAGCTTTATAATTTAAGTACCATTATTTTTTTTCAAAAAATTGTTTACTATGCACTTCAAACCTGAAATTTTAATTTTCAAGCACTAAAATTTCAGTTTAGTAAAATGTGCCTATTTAACTTGAATAGAAATTTAAAGAAAAAATTAAGCAATATTACTTTAAAAATTTATGGCAATTAAAAAAATAAGTGTGCTTCCAAACTGATAATAGTAAACAAGGTGACAGTTCACAAAATAGATTTTCTAGAAAGAAACCCACAAAATTTAAAAAGAGCACTATCATCCAAATAGAATTACAATTTTTAACAACTCAGTAGTCTATGAAATTCTTAGTGTACTCAGGGATATATTCTATATTCCCATTCCTGGGTAATTTCTATTTGCCTTTGCCTTTTAATAACTGTTCAAGATAAACCTAAAATGTCAAATAATTTCGTAAAATATTTAATTCCCAAGAGCTGATCTCTGATTTTGAAATGTGTTTTTTAAATAGTAAATTCTATTTGGTTTAAGGTGCTAAGTAATTTTGCCATCACTAAAATTATATTACCTTTGAAATAACAAAGCTTCGTTTAAATTCAGTTTACTTATTACGAAAAATATTTCTAGAGAATAAGAGTTGTGCATTTTCAGGTACAAAATAAGATGGTTACTTTTAGTTTAGGAGAGAATTTTAGAGTTCTCTCTTAACCAAGAGAAGAGCCAACTGAAAAAGCTTTCTTCAGTGGGTACAAGATAGTCATTAAAACATCATTGAGCTATATTAGCTTCCTCATAAATTCTAATGAAGTCAGTATTTGTAAGGCATATTCAGTGAGATTTACTCAAATAGGGTGAAGTCACTACATAAGCTGCCTGATAACCCTAATGTAAAGGTTAGTTAGTTTAATAGAATCCTACATTGATTTCAGTCACCTATTTTCAAAGTTATACAACATTAGCAAAGCAGCGTGGAGTTGTAGGTAGTCAACTTCAGAGCCGAGAACACCTGGGTTCAAATTCCACTTCTGACACATCCTGGCTGTGTGACTCTAGGTAAATCACCCAACCTCTCAGTGCTCTAGGCAATAAGATTGGAAGTTGCTAAAAAGGAGCCAGGTTAGAGGGAGCTTCCTCATCTAAGAGCTTCCTAGCCCTATCCTAGTGTTTTTTTGCATCACATCATTCACAATTAACAAATTTATAGCATTTTTTTTCTTCCTTTTTGAAGAAAGGGGAAAAGTGGTTCAAAGCATCATAATTTTTAGGAAGTCCTTCTTTTTGTGACTGGGGGACAGGGAGAGAGGGAGAAAGAGAAAAACAATCCTAAAAGTTAAGACTGATCAAGACTATTATCCAGCATATAGCTTTACATTATTGTGCATTTCTAGGTTTACACTTTTGCGCACTTCAAGTTACTAGGTGTGGTTCCAGTGAAAAGACAATATAGGCAAGCTAACAACAATGTTATATTTTTCCAAAAATTAAGACATCTACTACTGTTTTGGTAACACGGCCACAGCTTTTGAAAATACAGCAGCATGAAACATTAGAAGGTAGACACATGATTTTAAGTTGTTCTCATTAAAAACAGAAATGCTTTTAAAAGCATAAGGCACTTAAAATTAAGACAGAAATTCTTTCTCCAGTTCATATATAGATGGCCGGCTAGTTTTGCTCTTCATTCTGCATAGAGGCACAGTGTAGTCCCTGTTCTGACCTTCCACATCGAGGTCCAGTAGTGAGGGTACATGGAATTTAGTTCTTTCCTTGGTACTAAGTAGACAGTCAGCATTTAGTCCTGGGTTACCTGTCTGAGCAGTACTAGGTTTTGCACTTTCTGGAAGAACCTGCTGGGGATTTAATCCACTTCTCAGAGAAGAAGGGCGAGGTCTGGGTATGATACTGACAGCATTTGGCAGATTTCTCTGATGAACAGATGGGAAGTGCAGCATCCCAGAAACTTGAAGAAGTGGCAGTTCAGAGACTCCATTGGTTGAGCAAGTAACTATGAGAATGTAAAGACAAGATGTAATTAGAGGAATTTTAGCTTCTATTAAAAAAAGTCATATGACCATGATGGCTACGTCAATTAAGTAATCATTTGGAAGTGAGAATCTAATGGAAAAACGGTGGGCAAACGCCAGAGAGCTATCAAGCTATCATATCATAAACACTAGGACACTGAATATTTGCTTGAAGACATGTTGGTGACAGCTGTTTCATTTGCTACACGTGACTGGAAAATGTAGTGATACATAACCAAAAGGTATTTCAAAATATAGCACCATTATTAATTGTAATTTTTAAAGTAAATTTTAAAAATTCAGATTAGAATGAAGGTTGGGTAGAGTCTTTTGGAAACCATTCTTAAAAAAGTATATTTGTTTAAAATTACTCTAAAATCAATTTTTAAAAGCAGCTAAGATTATACAACCTTACAATACACAAATTTCTTTCTCTATGATTCTGAGACAGTGGTAGATTTCAAACACTGGTAACACCTCAGCTTAATACTATTTTTCATTGCTTCACATTTGGCTAACAAATGTTGATTATCTTACAAACAAAAGAAAAGTAGTCTAGTTCCTTATGGGTTTAGACAGAGGGTTCTACATGACTTGCAAACAGGGGTACTTTGTTAAAATGACTTTTTTCATGAATGGTTATTCTTCCACTCAAATATATAAAATATTTTTACTATTCTATTAATGCTCTAAGAGTTTTACTAACTTTTCAAAAGAACCTAAAAATGAAATACTCAGTGTTCTGAGTCAACAGAACAAAAGTCAACAAGGAGATCAAAATACTTGCTGGTAGCAGGGACTATGGTGGGGAGGAGAGTCTCGGTTCTTAATAGTGCTGAGCTGCCAATCTTAACTACACGTCTAATTTTCAGAGGATCATTATACCAATAAATAATAAAAAAGGACACTACCTTCTTACATATTATAGACCAGTTATTAGTTATTAATAAAATTAATTTGATAAAATTGATATGGGGGGGGTTAGCTTTGGCCATATATCCTGTTGAACTGTATGGTAAACTCCTGGTGAGGGAATTTCTTTTACCAATTAAGACTGGCACCTGGCAATTATTCTGTGAGTCTTTAATCTTACAGAGCTGCCTAGTGGCATTCTGATGATCACAAAACCAGGATATGTGAGAGCTAAGACTTGAACTCAGGAATTCCTGACTCCACAACCAATGCTCCATTTACCGCTTCCCCAGCCTCTCATTGTCAGATGGGTAAACTAGCTCTCACTATAAATAACAGTGGAAGTATATTTTAGGGAGAAAAGAAACTGGACCAGGAGAAGGAAACTCTAAGGCAGAAGAGTGTCCCAGAATAACTTATTTTTATCATCTAATGTAGATTGTTATATATTTACATATTTTAAACAACCCACCTGTAGTCTGAAAAGCATTTCCATCAGACACAGTGCGTCTATGGCATGACACCCTCATTTTTGATGAAGCATTATTTGGCACATTTCTAGACACTTGCTTTGTGAAAGGAGAAGAAGGCACATTCTTCGACAAGCTGTGATCAGTCACAAGTCCTGAAATTGCAGCAGGCTCACAGTTACTTCCCTGAATTACAGGGGAAACTCCTATAATGGGAATGTCTGTATCACAAGTACCCACAAATGTGTCTTCACTATCTGGGTGGAGCAAACATTTTGTGGACATGGAAGGCATAGACAGGAGGTTCACAGTGTTTGATGATGGGCTTAATGATGAAAGGTTAACATCTTCTCTTTTAGACTGCAATCTGGTAGGAGGGCTGGAACTTCTTCGTAATTTAGAAGCACGCTGAAATATTCCCTCACGTTTCTTCTTATCCTCTTTGGGCAACAATTCATCAGGAGGCTGTGCCTTATTTAGTTCCCTAATATCTAATCCCAAAGCTACAGAAGCCAATAATGCAGCACATCCATATAATGCAGATTCAGTTTTCTTTTTGGGGGGTGTTCTGCTAAGACTATTTGTGGGAGTCATTTGGGGAGTGCTGGCTGCAGAACTTGCAGAGGTTCCCTCTTCAAAGCTTTCAGGTTCTACAGTGTTATCTCCCTGATCATCTTTCCAAAGAGGTAGATCAACATAGGCCTGATTCATCAATTTCATTTGCTTTGGTCTTTTGTTGTCCAGTCCATCAGGGAAAAGTTTCTGCTCTGGAGAGACACCTAAATCAGAGGTATAGGTTCAAAGGTAGTAGTACCTTTTTTTTATAAAATAAAATTTCACAATATTTTGTTTTTACATCACCCACATTTCCCAATGTAATACCTCAATATCTTTTACTCTAATTCCCCTCTAATACCTTTTAAAATAAGTTGGTTCTGAGTTGCCTTGGAAAATTCGAAACTACAAGCTCAATAAAATAAATGCATCCACAATAAAATAATGTAAAGTCACAGATACTCTAATTGAGGTACTGAATCTTAACCTAGTAAAACAATGGATTATAATACATAGCATGAAGAGAATTTATTCCCAAGAAGACTATCTAACAATGGTGAAAAACAACAGGAAAGCTTGACAGCTTTATTTAATCTCTAAAGACGGAAGAGATTAGATAATACTACCTATTAACCCTCTCCTCCAAATAGATTCTCCTCAACACAAACATAAAAAAGCATTAAAAAGTTCAGATTTTAAGTCTAACACAAACAAATCCCAAGTTCTGAGTCTGTAACTATCACAAGCACATTTACCTTGTTGGTCCACAAATAATGAAGCTAAAGGCAGAGTTTTCTGATTTTTCATTAAGATAGTTGACCAAGGATTACTGCCATCCGAAAGGGGTCTTATTCTGAAAAAGAAATATGTTTTTCTGACATGAGAGAATCACACAAATTATAGCTTAGTAGCAGAGTAAAATCCAGTTAGATCATGGGGAAAGTGATTAAAGGACAATGTTAAGTTTTAATTTTGAAGAGTAAAAGAATAAAATCTTATTAGACTATCAATTTTTTAAAAGAGTTAATAAAGAATGATCAGTGTAATAATGCATATATTCAGATGTGTGTGTTCACATGCATAAGTCTATATGTAAGTACACAAACATATCTACCATGTGCACATGTATATGGGTATACATGGAACCTTTGGAATTCTGGAATGTCCTGAAGGAAGTAAGAAAAGTTTCAGAGACAAAATACAAGATGAGCAAGCAAAAATAAAAGTGAAGTAAAGCCTCATAATGAGAAGTTAAATCTTCTTAAAGGAAAGGCCAGCTAATTGAGTGATCAGATACAATAAGTACTAAAGGCAATGATATTAGTCACACTACAAGATGTAAAAATCAGCAGTAAATTGCTATACCTTTCTTTGCAGTCAGTACGTTCTTTTGTTTGAACTGAACTTGGTCCCCATGTACAGCCTTTCTTTTTGAAGTTTCTCTTCACATCTTCAAATTCTTCTTGGCGACAAGTGGTGCTTTTGCCCCATGTTCTATTGCTTTCATCTGAGGTGACTAGATACAGAGAAAAATCAATCACGGATCCATTCACTGCTTTGTTACAGTAATCAAATCACCAGTAGCACCCTCTTAGTTAGATACCTACTAAAAGGGCTTATTTACTTGATGAAGAAATGATTTATTTCACCCAAAGATACCACAAATTGCCTTTTCCAATCAAAAAAGCAGCAAGAGAATGGACAAAATAATTAGGAAAGATGCAAATTAAGAAAAAGGTAGCAGAAAGGATCTGGTCTTATTTTCACATGCTGTGACATTCATGATTTTCCATTTTTATTTGAAGAAAGAAAACCCAACTGAGCATTTAATTTTTATTTTATTTAGCAGAATAATTTCAATGAAATAATTGACATGTCTAACTTGTGGCATTACAGTTTCTTTAAGAGTTGAATTAGAGAACTTCACATTAATGTTTTATACTTAAATGCTCAGTCTTCAACCAAGTTTAATTATGATTAAAAAAAATTAGTCACAAAAACCCCCAAACCCTTTACAATTGTGTCTTGCCTTTTTTCATTCCCTCATAGGGAGGTACATATTCACTTGTGATATCTACATCTTGCTGGTACACATATATACTGTTTCTCCGGTCATGAGAAGTACTTACATCTGATTTTGAAATCACTGGGGAAAAATTGTTATTATTACTATATATTTAGTGAATATACCATCAATAAGCTAAAGGATGCAAAAAAGTTATAAGATTAGTCATGATCTTTAATAAGCATAAATGTGTCAAACTCAGGCCAGCATTGCCTGAGGCCAGAACCAGATTAAAATGTAATTGGGAAATATTTAAAAGTAAATAAAAAGACAATAAAAAACATAGATAATGTTGATTTGTGGTTAAATCAATACACAATCAATATGCAGCTGGTAGGGATCCATTTCTACGTGATACCACATAACCCTAACATCCTGAGAGTTATAAGATAAAATGAGGGCCTGTGTTCTTCACTTTTAAAAAAAAATTACATTTGAAAAGGATAAGGAGATTAAATACACACATACACACATTTGAATTTTGTTTAAGGTTAACCACATTCTCATCAAGTGAACTTGTACACCATCAGTCCTTGAAAATTTAATCTTCAACTTTATCCTTTAACATTATTTCTTAATATGTGTGTATAAATAAAACCTAGCTTTCATGTTGTGCTTTTATTTGACAAACTTTTATCCCAATCTTCTGAACTTTAACTTAACTAATAAATACATGAGATTCAGTTTGGAACTCTTACTAAATAGATCTCCACATGCATCTTGGATGTGCCTATTTATGTGGTCTCCCCGCATTAGACTATCATGTCCTTAAGGACAAGGATTACTTTCCCCCACCTTTTGCATCTCAAGTGCTTAGCATAGTACCTGGCATGTAGTAAGTGCTTAATAAATACTTTTTGACACATACATGCATGCTTACATATATATGTGTGTGTTCACATGCATAAGTCTATATGTAAATACACAAACATATCTACCATGTACATAATATATGGGTATACATGGAACCTTTGGAATTCTGGAATGTCCTGAAGGAAGTAAGAAAAGTTTCAGAGACAAAATACAAACTTGCCAAACCGCCTCATTTAGTTTTCATCCTATTATTTTTTTTTCCTAAATAGATATAGAACTTCTGGCTTCCACTGATCTACTTCCCACGAGTATAAAACGAACAATCAATAAGAACATATTGAACTCTTACTATCTTTAGACCACTGTTTACTGCTAGGAAACCGACTCCCGGCCTCATGAAACATAAAGCTTCATAAATAAAACAAAATCACCATGTTATATTACTGTTGAGCATTGAGTGCTGGAATTGGAAGTGAGAGAAATGGAAGTTGAATCCCATCTCTGATACCTAAGAAGTAACTGTGGGCAAGTCATTTAACCTCAGAAGACTTCAGTTTTCTCGCATGAAAATTGGGATAATAACACCAGGAGCTCTTGCATCATAGGGCTGTCACAAGAATCCAGTGAGAGGATGTATACAAAATCACATTAAAGAGCTATATCCATGTATTTCATGAGGTCTAATTGGAGTTGGGTACCAGAAAAAGAAATCAGGAAACCTTCACAAAGAACATGACATCCAGGATAAATCTGAAGGGCAGGCAGGAAATTCCACAGGGGAAGAATGGGAAGAAGCATACGTCAGACACAAAGAGCAACCTGAATAAAGGTACTGAGGTAGGAAGGTTCCAAGCATGCTCAGGGGGTAGGCAGTCCAGTTTGACTGAAGTATAATATGTGAAAGATGAGGCTGGAAATGTAGAGTGACGTCATATTGTGGAGGGCCTTCCATGCCAAACAAAGGAAGATGAACTTTAGTCAGGAACCACTGAAGATTGTTGAGCACACTGCTGGTGTTTCAAGTCAAAGGCTATGTGAATTAAACCCACAAAGTGCAGCAAGCTACATGTCATCTTATTTTTCCCCTTCTTTAACAAATAATTAGCAACCTATCAATTATTTTTAAAAAAATGCTCTTAATGAATCTTAGAGCAACCAAATAAATTCAAATTCATGTTATAATAATATGTGAAACTAAAGTCAATAAGAAAGCCTCTGATGCTCCCTACTAGTAGTACTTCCCCAGATCATTTTTGTATTGATACATTTATGCATCTATAAAGGTTGTTCCAAAAGTCTAATGCAGTTTAAACTTAAGTCACATACATACATTACAGTGGAAGTAGGAAGAAAGTTTAGGTGGATATTGCACTAGTCCAGGAAGGTATAAATGAGGAGCTATATACTAGGGTGGTGGCAATGGAAACGGGGTGGCAACAGATGTAAGAGATTTGTAACATAAGTTAATTGTGTTTAAGTTTACACAGGTGGATGGAATGGCAGAGTCAGAATCTAAAGAATCAAAATTCAGTGCTCTTTCTACTATGCCACACCATCTTATTTATTACAACCTTAGGAAAGAATTCTGTTTTGGTTAAAACAGAGAGAAGAAAGGAATGTTAGCTGTAAAGTCTAAAGTGGTAGAAACATTTGTTAGGAAAGAGGCTGGAGATCCAAAAGGTATTGTAGAAAGACCAGGAAACTGGCAGACCAATATGAAATGGGCCTAAGGATGAATAATCCTTAAGTAACTACATACCAAATTGGTGAGACTGGATGATGAAGACTGAGGAACTGGTACAAGATAAATCAGATTGGTGTGGCATGCTTTGCTGCCAAAACTTTGGCAGTTTATCAAGCCCAGAGTTTAAAACAGGATTTGGAGTGTTATGAGAGGGAGGAGTCAAAGATGACATTGAGGATGTGGGCCTGGGTGACTAGTATGGTAGTACCCTCGACAGCAAGGGGAAAATAAGGAAGAAGTGAAAGTGTGGAGTGAAAAATAATGGACATACTGAGACTGAAATGCCTATGGGACATCCAATTTGAGATATCCAAACTGGTGATGTGGGACTGAGCTCAAGATGGAGACTATAGCTGGATATATAGATATGTTAATCCTTTTCACTCAGATAATAACTGAACCCAAGGGAATTAATGAGGTCACCAAGTGAGAGTAGAGAGGGAAAAAAATGACCCAAGACAGAGCCTTGAGGGTCACCTAGGTAGTGGGTATGACATGGATAAAGACTCAACAATGGAAAGTGAGGAGAACTAAGAAGAGTCAAATGGGTAGTAAGTAGTAAGAAGGGTTATTAATTAACCAAAGGCTTAAAAATAGAGAGCACCTGCTAAACAGAAACTATCCTCGAGGAGTGAGAGGGCCTATGATGGTACAGCAAGAACAAGAGCTTCTGGGACCTAAGCCAACAGAAGAGAGTGAAGCAGAAACAGGAGAGATATTTCTCTTGGACATTACCCAAGGGACACGTAACAGAAAGAGAGAGAAGTCAAGGAAGTCATTGGTACTAGTCATCCAAGGAGTTAGGAATGAGTGACCCAGTGTGAAGGAATAGAGTTTGGATCTATAATCAGGAAAAGTTATTTCTGAAAAATACATGATTACTGAGAACTGATGATAAAGAATGGTACTCCTACCCAAGAGGTGATGGACTAACTACGCAGAATAAGATAAATATTTTTGGACATGGCTAACAAAAGAATTTGTTTTGCCCAACTATGCATAATTATTACAAAGGTTTTGTTTTTCTCTATTCTCTCCCCAAATGTGGAATGGACAGAAGGGAAAGGGAGAGAAGGTGGACTTCAGAAAAACCTGGAAAAACTTACATGAACTGATGCTGAGTGAAATGAGCAGAACCAGGAGAACACTGTATGTAGTAACAGCCACATCATGGGATGATTGACTTTGATAGACTTAGCTCTTCTCAGCAATGCAAGGATCTTAGACATCTCCAAAAGACCCATGATGGAAAATGCTATCCACATCCAGATAAAGAACTATGGAGTCTGAATGCAGATGGAAGCATACTATTTGCTCTCTTTTTCTTTTGTTGTTGTTTTATTTCTTCTTTCTTGTCGTTCCTCCCATTAGTTCTTCTATATTATATTAATTCTATACTATACTATATTATACTATACTATATTAATTCTATACTCTACTATATTCATTCTTCTATACATCATGACTAATGTGAAATATGCTTAATATGAATGTATAAGTAGAGACTATGTCAGATTGCATGCCATCTTGGGCAGGGAGGAGAAGAAGGAGGAGGAGAAAATTTAAAACTCAAAATCTTATGGAAGTGAATGTTGAAAACTAAAAAATAAATAAACTAAAAACTAAAAATAAATAATTTTTAAAAAGATTTAAAAAAAGGAAGGTAGAAGGGTTAAGATCATTAAGGTTGATTCATTCTCCTTAGCCACTGCCAACAAAATAGTATTTATTGCTATTTTAGTTTATTCACGCAAGAACAAAATAGAAATGTTTACTAAATGTAAAAAGTAGAGTTATAGAGAAATATACTTAGAGCTTTTCCATACATACATATAGATATATGTATATCATATATGCATATTATACACACACTACACACACACATATATATGTGCACACATATACATATGCCAGTAATGCTAGTCTATTAAGAACCTGTGATTTTCCTTCACCTTAGGCAGATCAAAATCCCTCCATAACTTAACAGTTCTCAGTTAGTTCTATAGTTACATATGTATTAGGTATCAGCAATGAGACTGGAACTCAATACCTGAATCCAAAGTCTACTACACCAAGTTGCCTTCTGTGAAAATTACTCAATTGCTCAATTCTCCAAGGAATTTCTGATGTCAGCTGTGCTAATCTGTCCAATCTAGGCCAATGAATATATGACCCTCAATTAAGCATAATACATTTGTTAATGATTTAGCAGAAATACTCTTCCTGTCAAAAATGGATGTGGAAACACAAATCACTGCCCTAAAATGTCTTACTTCATTATACAAATGATCACTACCAGATGCATCAACAGGCACACACATGAAACAGATTTTATCGGGTTTTAAACACTTTTTCTTGTTTGAAGTCAATCACCTTTGGTGGGGGAGAAACCATCAGTTTTTGGGTTTTTTTTTTTTAATTCTAGTAGGTTTTCATTTAGCAACTAATTTGAAACTCAGATTAGCACAGGCAATAGGAAAAATGGATGAATATGATTTCTTGTCAAATAAATAGTTCTTTCTCCAAGAATCGTAACTATTTCTGAGAAGAGGAAAAGGAAAGGAGAGAAAAGGTAGAAAGGGGGAATGGGAGTGGAAAGAGGCAATTAGGGGAGAAGAGCAGAAGGGAGAGAGAGAAATCTAAATACTTCCTAGACTGTTAATCTTGAGGTGAGAGAGTTAAATATCCTATCTTACAAGATAATGATAAAATTATAAAATAATTTCTCAAACTCTTCATTCTACTTCAAAATCTTCATCTACCCAGTAAGACTACCATAATATTGTAGTATTCATCTAAATATCTAAAGCTGTGTAGTTTTGTTTTTTCTCCTTTTGGTATTTAAGGAACTGTACTGAATCTGAAAATACTAACTCTGAATCCAAGAAATGTGACAGCTATCCCACAAAAGGACAGTTTCCTGAGATAGTAGTGAATTTCCTTCACTAGAGGTCTTCAAATAAAGGCCAGATGGTCACTTGCTAGGGCATTATAAATCGGATCCTATTCAGATACGGGTTGGAGACTGAATGGCCTCTCAGGTCCCTGCCCATTTTGAAATTCTGTGATTTCTCAGGAACCCAAGCCCAACTTTTATTTTCCAAAATAGCTAAAGAACATATATATTTGCTCACAATGCATTAAACATTTTTTTATTATTATTGGTTCAAAACAATCATTATAATTAATTAGACTTATATAATAGTGAGAAGATGAGCGTGACTGAGGACAGAAGAAATCTATAGCTTACGTTGTATAGCTCGAAGCCGAGGAATTATTGTTGGACTACTTGGTGGACTAGAACTGTTACTGTTTAAACTTCTTCGTTTGTCCAAATTTGGGGACGCCTGCACTGTTATTTTATGCTGGAAATCTGTTGGATAAAAAAAGTAAATAACACTGAATTTTCATTGCAGGTATATAAATTAAGTCTTGTACACCTATTTCTTTGGCATATAAATCAAGCAAAAAAAAACAGTATAGGAAATGGCAAATAACATAACCCATAGCTCTTTCCTCAAAAGAATACATCTTCTGAACTTAATTTATAGCACTGGAGTCTTGCCTATAAATTCATTGTAAGTGGAATGTGGGAATTCATAAAACCAATAAGTAAGAAAAACGGCCCAGTAGTACACTGGGATAAATAGCGTATAACAGGATACAACGAAAAGAAAACAGTCTTAAGTTCTTTCTTAACAGAAGATAAGCATTGTTGTTGCATTCTATTGCATGAGCAGGAGAATATGACTGTTTGAAAGTATTAAATACAGGTCAGGCAAACTGCAAGGACAAAATTAACAAGAAGACATCAGCTAATTTCTAGTAGAAGTAGAGTCCCTTTCTCTCCAAAGAGTTCCAAGTGTTTTTGTTGAAAAACAAGCAAACAAACCACAATGCCACTTTTGCCTAAAAGTACAATCCCTCTTAAATGCTTTATTTTCTAGAAGCAGAACTTAAATCTATGAATCAAAGTCCATCCCTTCAGATGGCATACAGATTGACCTTTCATGATAAAGGTGTGCACTGGTGATTGAGCATTCGAGTGCCTGGGTTCAAATCATGCCTGTTACTAAATATCGGTGTGACCTTAGCCAAGTCACTCTCCTCAGTTTCTCCGTCTGCATTATGAGGGGATTGGCCTCAAAGGCCCTTCCGGCTCTAGATCTATGAGAATATACACGCTTCCATTTCAGAGGCAAAACAATAATAAATGTATTTTATTTAAAAAAAAAAAAACAACGTTTCACTGATGCCTGGTAAAAAGCTCTACTATCATAATAATTCTAATCACTTCCTCCTTAAAGAGGTGAATCCTACACAAAAAAGTAAAGACTTCTGGTGGGAGTCTGAGGATGGCTTCTGCCTCTTAGCATCTCTAGATTCGCTCCATTTCCAGTTCAAACACCACCTCCTGCATGAGAGGTGAACTCTCCCGATTGCCCCACCCTACCCGAGTTGCCAGAGACGTCCCTCTGGAGTTAATCTCTATTTATTTTGTATCTAGGATCACAGACTCATAGATTCAGAGCTTAGAAGGAGTTCAGAGGTAGTCTGACTGAAGTCTTTTCAACTGAAGAGAAGGAACTGAGGCCCAGAGAGACTAAATAACTTGCCATAGGTCACACAGGTACTGAGTACAGAGTTGAGATTCAAATTCAGATCAGTTGACTGCACATTCAGGATGCTTACCAATGTACCATGCTAGTGTTTCCCTAGAGAGACTGAGAGATCCTTGAAAGAAAGGACTGTTTCACCTTCATCTTTGCATCCTCAGCGCCCAACGCTAGCACAGAATAGGCACTTATTATGTGCTTACTGATCTTAAATTTGCTGACTAAGGACTAGCCTAAGTTCAGAATGGCTCATTACCATCACCTTACCACCAACTGATGACACACTTTGATAGCAAACCTTTGAAGAATGTTTACTGGTGTGGTGATGCACATCAGATGGAGACAGTACCCCAAATGACAAAATTATGGATCTTCTGAAGCATAAATGTTATCATGCTATTTATTATCAACAAGACTAAAATATGAATATTTCTATAAATAATTTGACTATTTCAAAAAATGTGAGTGCTTTTACTTTAAAGATTTGCCCCAATCTCTCTTCAGTTTTCAAGACATTTAAACCTTCAAAAATGAAAAAAATCATCTTAGTATTTACCTATTATACTTTCTAGGCATTCCTGTCATCATCTATTATATTTGTAGGGGAGTAGGAGAGCAGGGAAGAGACTAAGACAGATGAGGAGAGTGGGTTTTATAACAACCCAGCACCATCTTGTGGACTGATAAGTAAATAGCAATGTTGGGTTTTATGTAACAGAACTAAAAATTTATTATTCTTTTCAGAGAAAAAAGGGAGCACATATCAAAAGCCAAAAGGTACCATGGAGATCATCTAGTCCATCCTTCTCCATTTACAAATATAGAAACTGAAACCCAGAAAGGGAAAGTCACTTGCTCACGATCACATAGGGAGTCAGAGGCAGAATTTGAACCCAGGTCCTCTGACTCCAAATTTGCTCTCCACTACACCATGCTGGAATTGTTTTAGAATTTTAATTATAGTTCAATTAGGACTCCCTTTTCAAGAGCCAACCTGAAAGTTAAAAGCTGACAAGTTGATTTATTTTTTGACCAAAAATGTCTCCTTTCCTCAGATAAAGAAAAAAGACCCATGAAGTATGATCCTGGAATGAAATAAATCTGATATGAACTTAAGACTATCTTTATCTTCTCTGGATGTAAGCCAAGGTACACTTTAAGAAGAAAGCAAGTATATTGAGTTATATTTCATTATTCTGTGAAGTGAAGATTACAGACTTGGGTTGGTACATTATCACTTTTTCTATAAAATACTTCTTAAACATAAGTTTCTCAAATATTCCCTAAAGTGAAAAACAGGATTCTAGATTCAGAGTTCAAAGTAAATAAATAAATAAGTAAAAGACAGATAGGTTTTGAATTCAAAGAGACTTGGGAGCCCAGTGGTTCAATCCTTTCATTTTACAAAAGGTTTAGATGATTTGTGCAAGGTTACTAGGGTAGTAAGTGGCAAAGACAACATATTTGCTTGGTTGAGATAGTCTTACTAAATATTTTCAGACACATTAAAGAAGAAGGCCCCAAAGACGAGAAGATAAAAGTCTTGTCAGTCAGTCAGCCAAGAAATATTGATTATTCACTTATTATATGCCAAGCACAGTGCAAAAGACTGAGGATACAAAGAAAGGTAAGAACAGTTTACATTCTAAGGGGGAAGACAGCATGTAAATAACTATGTACATACCAGATATATGAGTAAATAGCAGGTCATTTGAAAGGGGAAATTACTAGAAGCAAGGGGGCCCAGACAAGGCCTCCCGCAGAAGGTAGGGTTTGAGCTGTATCTTGTAGGAAGCCAGGGAAACTAAGAAGCAGAACTAAGAGGGCAGAGCATCCTATGGTTGGGGGAACAGCCAAGATGTAGGGTCCACAGATGAAGTGTTATGAAAAACAGCAAATTAGGCCAGGGTAGTTGAACCAGTGAGTATGTGGAGGGGAGTAAGGCCTAAGAAGACTGGAGACACAGAAAGGAGCCAAGTTATGAAGAGCTTTAAACACTAAGCAAAGGACTTTATATTACTGGAGGTAACAAAGAGTCACCAGCAACTTATTAAGCTGGCAGATAACAGGGTCAGACCTGTGTATTAGAAAAATCATCTTGGCAGCTGAGTGAAAGATGGATTAGAAGAGGGAGAGATTTGAGGTAGCAAGAATGACTAGCAGGTTTTTTGCAGTACTCCAGGTGAGGTGATAAGGCCTAAACTAGGTGGAGGCTCTGTGAAAGGAAAGAAATGGACATACAGGACAGAAGCTGTTAAGGTACAAATGTCAATATTTGACAATGGATTGGATATATGAGGCAAGGGCAAATTAACAGTTGAGGAAGATACCAAAGATACAAGTCTGGGTGACTGGGAGGATGATGGCTTCTTTGACAGTAGTAGGAATGTTGGGAAGATGGGAGGATTTTTGGGAAAAGAGAATGTGTTCTGGTTTGGACATATTGTGTTTGCTATGTCTATGAAACAGACTGATTTAACATCCAGTTCAAGATGTCAAAAAGGCAGTTGGCAATGTGGGACTCAGGAGAGAGTCAAAGGCTGGGTATACAGATGTAGGAATCATCTGCACAGAGATAATAATTGAACCCACAGGAGCTGAGGAGATAACAAAGTGAGTTAGACTAGAGGGAAAAGGGAAGAGGGTCCAGAGTACAGCCTTGTGGAATACCAACAGCTAGGGCATGTGACATTGATGAAGGAAAGGCAAAAAAAAAAAAAAATATTCAGAAGGAGCAGCCAGACTGACAGAAAAAGAACTAAGAGAAAGGAATGTTTAAAAGGCAGAGTATACAGAGAAGAAGGTGATCAACAGTGCCATATGCTATAGAGAAATCAAGAATGATAAATTGAGAAAAGACCCTTAGACTTAATAATTACAAAATCATTAATGACTTTGAAGAGGGTAGTTACAGCTAAATGATGAGGTCAGAAGACAGATTACAGAGGGTTTGTAAGACCTTGTAAGAGAGTAAAAGGGTTAATGAGACAATGAAAGGGAATGCCTGGAAAACTCAAGGAGAGACAGGAACATCTGGAACAGGTATTGTGAAGAGTGGGACAGTGAAGTGATTAGGGAAGAACAGAAGATCTGTTTGCTGTAATGAAGGTCCTGTCAGTTAATATAAATTTGTAGAAGACCCAGTCAGCACAGTTTCTAGATTCTCTCCAGCTCCACAGGAGCAAGTGAATAAAAGTGAAGGAGAGACGCGGCTAGAGTAATTCAGGGCTGGGATTTGACAAGGCAAGATAGGACAAAGGTACAAGAAATTCAAGATTATGGGTAGCAGACTTGAGTTGGTTCAACAAGGGCTAGATATAGAGAAGGGAAGATAGTATAGCCAGTGCAACAGTGATACCCGGGAAAAGATAAGAGGGGTGGAGGGAATGGAGGTCACAGAGAGGATGAAGAATGGGAAAGATGGAGTAATAAAAGATTATGATCAGATAAAGGAATTTCAAAGTTCACGGACAAGGACACAGAACATTTACGGGAGATGGCAAGACTAACCGTATGACTATTTTTGCGTATAGCTGAGGTATGGTGGAGGAGTCAAGGGAATTGAAACTGGGAAGTTAGGGTATTTGAGGGAGCATCAATATGTATCTTTAAATCTCCTAACAGGATTGCAGGAGATGGGGAGGAGAAAAAGACTATGAACCTTGCACTGAACTCATTGAGGAAGGAAGGAAAATATCCTAGATGTTGATAAATAATTGCCATTCAGCCACCTGGATGCAGACTCAGTAATACATTTGGATAGTATGAACCTTAAAGGAGGAGAGGTTCCTTAGTGATTATAGGAGACGGAGGGTCTGTGAGTATTAATGGAGAGCAGACAGTACTTTCACTCTTCCACCATGACCAGAGTTGGGAGAGAAAGTGAGGACAGTACTGGAAAGAGTGATGAGTGAACATATGTCTTTGGAAGGGAGCTGTGTTCCTGTGAGGGCTAAAAAGCTGAAGGCATGAGAAAGAAAGAAGTTTAAGAGGAAAGGAAACTTTTATCTATGCAGCAGGAATTCCAGAGGGTACAGTGAAAGGGCAGGCAGATCTGGAGTGGGGCAATAGAAGGCTAGAGTGGATAGGCCTGAGGCAGTAGCAAGATGAGCATGAAGAATAGGGTTTGCATAGCTGCCACCAAGAGTTCAGGATCACTAAGATGTGGAGACTCTTCTAAAAAGTGAGCAGTGAGCCCAGAGTTAGATAGAAGTTTTTTGAATGAGACAGGAGAAGAAAATGTTCAAGATCTTCCCTTGAGGTTTGGCCTCCTGGCAAATGAAAATGTGCTCTGTGAGACCCAAGAAGGCCATTCTCAAAGCAGTCAGGAGCAAGTAGAGGTCAGGGTGCCTTGCTTGCCTTGTATCCTGGGGAAGGGTTCAGCTTGTCCAAAGGGCATCCTGGGGCAGTCATCTATCTGCACAGGCTCTCCAACCCTCATTATGAAGCAAGAGAAAGTTCAGGAAACTGGTGTGCCTGTTGCTATGGCTAAAAGTTGGCAAGAGTAGGGGATCCAATATTCAAACCCAGGGCCTCTGACTCCAAATCCATCAATCTGCTGCACCACACAGTGCCACCTGCCAAAATAATTCACCTTAAAATACTACAGCATTTCTGTAGTATTTCAATAATTCTCTAGGCAGCAGTCAACCAACAAGCAACTGCTGATGGATTATTTGCTGGGATGCTGAACAGTTATACATTGGACTAGATGGCCCCTGAGATATTTTCCAACTCTGGAATTCAATGGTTCTGACATATCATACATAGGTACCAGTCAACTACAAAAGAAGAAAGAAAATATAGTTCTATCTTTATGCTACTTCTTATGAACATATAAACAGTTCATTATAATCACATGGAAGAGGTAAGGAAATATATCCAACTTTAGGATTTAAAACCATCTTTTCCCCTTTCTCCAAAAACGTAGAGATTCAGAAAATTGTTTAAATGACTTAAATATGTTAAAACTGGGTCAAAAACAAGCAAACAAACACACAAACAACCTGGGCCAAAGACCGAGGGCATTTTTGTGTCAATACATAATAAATTTCAGACAGACTTGTTTTTCTCTTTTAAATACACATAAAAATCTATGAAAATTCAAGTCAAAATCACACCTGAGGGTAAACTAATCCGATGTCCATCTTTGAGTTTTAAACGGCTTCTCTTAAATTTTCCTTTCCTCTTTTTTACATTAGGCTTCTCTTGATTTAACTGGAATATCAAAATGTTGAGTTCGCGCTCTAAAACATCAATCTCTCGTTCTGCTAGTTGTTGCTCGCGCCTCTTCAACAATTCTTCCTGTGACTTCTGCTGAAGGGCTGCTCTAGTCAGCTCCTCTTCACGGGACCGCAGCTCCTACAACAAGACAAAAAAGTCACATGTCCATACGTAGACATGTACGTTCAAACCCACATATATACAATAAATTGGATTAAGGTATGAAAACATTACATTTCTGATCTTTTATGTATCCAAATAAGTTATTATTCTACCAAGAGCCTTATCCCCTGCAAAACTGAAATGTTGATCTATCTCTTTCCTGCCCCCTCAACTACGCAGAAATTCCAGTCTTCAAAGGGCAGATCGCTTTGTAGGTGAGAAAGTCAGTGCTAAGACTTTTTCAGTACATAATTATTAACTTAGGCTAAACTCAAATGCCTCTGCACAGGCTCAGTCTTGCTCTTTGTATTTCTCTAATATGTACAAACTCTCTTGACCTGGCCCCTCTCATGCAGGTGATAACATACCAACATGGTTCACTGGGATCCATTTTAAATACACCCACTAAGAAAAAATCCAAACTTACAAAACAGATGAATTTAGGAAATTATTCACATTACAAAATGATTCTTTATTTTTTATTTATTTATTTATTTTTTGTTGGGCAATGGTGGTTAAGTGACTTGCCCAGGGTCACACAGCTAGTAAGTGAGCCACCTAGCTGCCCCCAAAAGGATTCTTTACAGACAGACTGAACAAGACTTCCTTAATCATTAGCAACTTAAGTTTATGTTCACAGAACTACTCACAGAGAAAGGAAACTTAAAAACTCAAGTGTGGTTATCAATCAAACATTTTAGTATATCACCTCAGAATTTCATATATAAGTCTAAGAGAAGGGAACACTCATTTGTAAAGTTCACCTTTATTTCCAAATCTTTATGGATTTAAACAGTAGATAATAAAATTCTGTTAAAATACTTTATGATTTATGATTTGCCAATAGTAATGATTTCTTTTTTAAAAGACAATGTATGAACTAAAGAAAATCCATAGAGTGTTTCATCTTACTAATTACTAATTCAACATTATATCTAAGCAATTCTATAATTTTAAACAATGTTCTCTCTCAACTTTTGCCCCGTGTTTTGGCCTTTATCTAGGACATTAATACTCCCTTTAGTGCTATACCATTTTACTTTCTTTTCTAGATCACCCCACTAATAAATCAAGCACCTGCAGAAAAAGCAAGAAATTTATAAGCTTCCATTTACACAGCTCCAGCCACATTTCATCTTAGAACAGTCTATTAAGAGTGTCTTTGTTAGAAACCACAGCTATCTTTTCAGATAAAATGTTAGTTATATATGTAGCTATACACTTTGTATTATAGTTTCTTATACCATATAAGCAAGTCACATTTTAAATATACCTATTGTATATTTACACATACATTTGGATAGTATGAACCTTAAAGGAGGAGAGGTTCCTTAGTGGAGAACCACATCACATAAGATAGATTCACAAAAGAAAATGAGGCTGAGGAAACTCAAATAACATCAATCTTCCCTAAACCCCTTGTCCAGAAAGTATTCGCAGACAGATTCAAATGGCAATCTAATTCCAAATCTTCACAGAAAACAATCCCAAAAAACCCTGCTTCCACCAAAAAAAAAAAAATTAAAAAAACAAACACTACTACAGTATGGTAGCAAATCAATACAGAACAATTTCCCTAATTTAGATCCAACTAACTCTACCTTAGCTAGAAGTTTACTTTTTCAAAACCAACGGGAAAAGCGTGGGGAAAGAGATTTCTCAATAGACAATATAAATAAGATTGCAGGACAGAAGGGCAAACTTACTTCAAATGCTGTGAAGCACCCTAGCTTTCTTCAAATGACTTCTGGGTACAAAATACCATTCACCTTTAGCAATTTATTAATTCTTCTACTTAATAACTTTGGTAAATGTTAATCCCTGTTTATGAATTAAATTTATTTCTTTAAAAATATTGTACAAATGGGAAAAGGACCCACATGTACAAAAATATTTATAGCACCTCTTTTTGTGGTGGCAAAGAATTGGAAATTGAGAGGATGCCCATCAATTGGGGAATGGCTGAATAAGTTGTGGTATATCAATGTAATGGAATGTTATTGTACTATAAGAAATAATGAACAGGCTGACTTCAGAAAGACTTGTATGGACTGATGCTAAGTGAAGTGAGCAGAACCAGGAGAACATTGTACACAATAACAGCCACATTGTGAGATGACTAATATTGATAGACTTAACCCTTCTCAGTAATACAAGGATCTAAGACATCTCCAAAGGCCTCATGATGGAAAATGCTATCCACATCCAAAGAAAGAACTATGGAATTTGAATGCAGATCAAAGCATACTATTTGCTATTTTTTTTCTTTTTGTTGAGTTTTGTTTCCTCTTTCTGGTGGTTCCTCCTATGGGTTCTAATTCTTACTTACAACATCACTAATGTGAAAATATGTTTAATAGGTATGTATATGTATAGCCTATATTAGATTGCATGCCATCTTGGGGAGGGAGGTGGGAAGGAAGGGGGAGAAAAATTTGAAGCTCAGAAGCTTATGGAAGTGATTGTTGATAATTCAAAATAAATTAATTTAAAAAATATAGTACAATTCAACCTGTTCATTTTTTTCAATCTAGACATCCTCCAGTTATTGCAAGTTAGTTTTACTCTAGCTTAGTTACACTTTGATGGTTTTTATTCAGTTTCGTAATTTAATTCAGCATTATTTCTCCTTAATAGGCAGAAAACTGGCCTTGGAGCCAAGAATATCTGAATTCCAATCCTGCCTCTGACACATAATGGCTGTGTGATTCAGAAGCAAATCACTTAACCTTTTCAGGGCTCTAAGCAACTCTCTAAGATTATAAATTGCAGAGAAGGTTCCAACCTATATTGGTAGAGAGAATTTCATCATCTGGAAATTCTCTATATCAATGAAATAACAGGTCCAGTGCCTACCTCTTTCCCTACTATCTCTCCCATAGTTACTGACTAGCAATGTTGTTTTTTATTTTGTTTGTTTGGGTTTTTTTAGGCAATTGGGGTTAAGTGACTTGCCCAGGGTCACACAGCTAGTTAGTGACAAGTATTTGGCCTGAGGCCGGATTTGAACTCAGGTCCTCCTGACTTCAGGGCTGGCGCTATATCCACTGTGCCACCTAGCTGCCCCATAGCAATGTTTTTTTAATCAACATGCTGATGTTAAATTAGATGCAGTATAATAGAGCTAGAGAAAGGACTGAATTTTGCTTCTTTTTTTGTCATAATTGGTAATTGAAAGAATAATTATTTTTAAAGTCCTGAGCAGAGGAAATATCCTCTCAAAAATGAGGGTCTCTGTTATAAGAAAGACTAGATAGGTAAGAGGAAGCAGAAAAAGTTTACCTTCTCCTTGAAACGAAAGGATCTGTGGGAAAAAGCTGCTTTTTAAAAACTCTGTTTAAGAGAAAATAGAAGATCAAAAGGTAAAATAAGGGGGTAAAAATCCTTCCTCTAAGGAGATTTTAAACATTCAAAAAGAAATCAAAAACCTCTGTGGGTATTAGGGTCTTTTTGAATACTTTCAAATTATAAAGCACACAGAGAATTAATTCTTTCAGTTGGTCAGATTACCAGTTGTAATATTTATTTAACTGCTTGGCACTGGTCATTCTAGCAATGGAAAATCCAGGTTCCTGGCAACAGATGTTAATAATTAACAGTAACATTATTTCTCACAGTGGTTCAAAGACAGGTGTATGCCCGCATGCACAAAGACAGACACACACAGATAAAAAGCCAAGAATCTCAGGAGGAACCAGTATCTATGGAGGCCTAGAATTTACTGAATAACACAAAGACAAGAGCCACGTTACTGACCATTAATTCAAAGTCTTATATCTCCTACCTTAAGAAATGAACAAGAAAATGAGATAGAACACATACATGATACTTTTTATACCATCCAAAAAAAAGATAAAATTTACAAACTGGAAAAGAAGTACTGTAAAAACTACAAATAAATCCAGAAGCTTGCAAAAAGCTACATTTTTGTTTCATATAATACAGCTCAAAAATAAAGTAAAGGCAAAAATGCACTATCAAAAATCCAAAAAATAAACAGAAGGCAGATATCTAAATTTGACCGTTTTAATTTTTTTCTCAAAAAGATATGTCCAGTCACTTTTTTTATTTTCATAGCCAAATTCTTAGCAAAAGCTGTCTATATACCTTGCCTCTACTTTTTCATCCACCACTAACTTCTAAACCACCTGCAGTCTGGGTTTTGATACCATCACAACTGAAACCATTCTCTCTCCAATGTTAAAAATGATGTCTTTATTGCTAAATCCAATGACTTTTTTTTAATAAGTACTCATTATTTCTTGACCAATGTATAGCTTTTGATACCACTGATCACCCTCTTCTGGATACTCTATCCGCCCTGGGTTTTTGTGACACTCTCTTCTCCCAGTTCTCCTACCTGTCCGGCCACTCTTTCTCAGTTTCCCTTCAAGGATTATCATCCATATCCTGCCCCTAATGCTTGTGTGTAAAACTTAGGGTTTGGTCCCAGGCCCTCTTTCTTTGCTCTCTTTCCATCATCTCAGTGATCTCACCACCAAATAATTGGATTCAATATCATTGCTCTAAAGACAACTCTCAGATCTACATATTCAGCCCTCATCTCTCTCCTGAGCTTCCATTCCAAATCTCCAACTGACTGATAGATATCTATCTTGACCTAGATGTCCCATGAGCATCTTAAACTCATCACATCTAAAGCAAATTCATCATCTGTCCCCTAAACCATCTCCTCCTCCCAACTCCTATAGATGCCGTCACCCTAATCAGGTCCTCACAGGTGACTCTTCTGTCTTCTTTACTTCTGCCTATTAGAACTTGTAGTTGAGTCTTGGTGTCACTGGATACATATTCAACTGAAACAAGATGCACAAGAGGCTAAAGAATTGTGTTCTTAGGTTAAGAAGGATCTGCAACATAAACACTGAATCCTCCAAGGAGGATGACAGGGGATGTGGTAGAGAGGAATAGATGAGCTAAGAAGTGATATGTTGATCTAATTAGAAGAACTAACTACAGATCAGTAAATGGCATCAGCAAGCATGGGAACAGGAGGAAAACAAATTTCATGGAACTCAAAAAGAAGAAAGATCATTGACAGATGGTGGCATGTCCTGGAAGGAACAGTGAAGCACCAGGAGTAGTCCACTCCCTCCTTCCTTGCCTCTAGAGTTCAGGGTGAGTGGGAGGATTTAGGGACCCAGTGAAATGAAGTCCAAGAGATGAGGTCCTTAAAATAGAATGTGGTTTTAGTTACAGAGAACTAGTAAAAGGAAAGTTAGTTGAAAAGTTCAAGGATATAAGAAGTTTGTTGAGAATGGAGCAGGGGTTTCAAAGAAAATTGTAGAATATCCTATTCTGCTGTGTCTTCTAATACTCAGTTTGGAGCTGAGAAGGAGTAGGGCCTGTTAGGAGAAAGGGTTTGAGAAGACATAATATGGGTATATTGTTTGTCCCTAAACATGGAACAAATCTTTAAGACTGTTAAGTTGCATAATAGTTGCAAAAATACATTGGTGAAAGAAGTTTCTCACCAGGAATTCCCTACAGTGAAGAAATCACATGTCTGGACCAAAAACAAAAACAAAAAAAGAAATAAAAAAGAAAAAGATTTTTAATATCACAAATATCACAATATTTCCTGCTGCTCTGTTGCCTAGATATTTGTTGCTGTTATTGTTTGTCTTTCGTTCCTGAAGAGGACCATGACATCAGGGAGGTGATGCCATGACATTCAAGTGAATTGGATTTAAGTGAGGGGGGCCGTGCAAAGTCACCAGTCTTACTTTATCCTCCGGAGCCAAATGGGTCCAGTGAGAAGATATAGATCGGACCACTGGAGATGGCCCTGGACACAATGGGAGACCTTGGCCTTTTTGAGTTAAGATTTTTAACAGATCTCAGTTTGACTGAGCAGCCTAGATATTTATTGTACTAGCATAGACCAGTGACTTCTTAATACACTAGACTTTTTTTTTTTTTTTTAAAGACTGGGTCTCTCCATTTCACCCAAGATGGAAGTGCAAGGGCCACTCATGGGCCTAGTCTCATTATGACTGCTATGGGAGGTATGACCTACTCGGTTTTCTTTCCACACTACCTCCCCTCCTGTAGGTTTGCCATATTAATGCCAAACTTAGTGCAGACGTCCAATTAGCTTAGTCCACTGAAGCTCCCAAGCTCAAGATATCCATCAGCCTTAGCTTCTCAGTAGCAAGGACCACAGATGTGTGCCACTATGCCTGGCTTAACTAGAGGTCTGAACTCACTTAACTAAAGGCAGAACAAATAAATATTGATCCATGGAATGGATAAATATTGTGAAAATACCTAGTTCATTTTCTTGCTTTTAAAAATTTATACCTAAAATATTTAATATAGTCTTGAAAAGAATATAAGCATCTCACCCTGCATCTTTCTTTGTAGAAGTGAGGGAAAAGAGGCAGAAATATACTAGGACATGAAGGTGATACAAAAAGAAAAAAAATCAACCAAAATTAAAAAAAAATTAAATAAAGAATAAAACAAGTCAGCATTTAAACTTTTCCCACTAGGAAACCTATTCTGATTGAGAAATTAGGCTACATAAACAGAACTAACTTTCCCAATATCTCTCCTTTGTCCTTTTAATTTCTTTTCTTTGTGTATTTTATGACACCAACTCTTAAAAGCCTAATAATTTTTCTTCCAAACCAAATGTTGATGAATTTATCATCATACTCCATTTCAAAATTTACATGTTCTGAGTAAAGAGGTTTTGCATGAAAGCAATGATCAATAAAGCTGCTGGGGATTATTATAGGTTAAAATTAACAAATGTTATTAGCTTATAATTTTCTTAGAGATTTAAAATATATATATTCCATAATCAGAAAACTGATTCTACTTACCTTTTCCTTAGTTCTTAATTCGTCAAACATTTGTTGAATTTCTAGTTTCCAGTCATCTTGCATAGAATGGAAGGACTCTTGAGGCATTTCAGTCATAACTGCCCCTTCAATGGCAGTCAGCTGTTCAAGAATTAAAGCAAATGATGGCCGAATGTGAGGATCTTGCTCCCAGCATTCTATAATAAATCAGAATCACATCAATTCCATAGCTTGGAAAAATTTGGTTTATTTACGAGATTACTCCCCTATTTTAGAACAAAAGGCTCATATCATCGATTTAACTAAAATATTTTCATTTTAATATTTGCCATCAGTACTGACCCATGTTGACTATTTCCTGTCTAAAACAAAATAATTTATTTTGCACAGTGTCCAAGTAGTGCCTCACGTAATTATTATTTGATAGTGATATTAAAATAAATAATTTATTTAATTTGAGGACTTTCATGCCATAAAATGAATTTCTGGAATTTGACCATCTAAGTCACCATGATCCAAATAATGTTGTATGAACCCAAACAAAAGAAATGGAAGTTCTACATCCATAAAGGAATCTTTAAGAAATAAAACACCTAACAGACCCCTGGCTAAGAAGTGTTAGGTAATTGATCAAATAACCTACATTGTGCCAGAGGGATGTCTGTTGAGATTTTAAAGTGGCTTTTTGATCGTTAGGAGGAATTTAAAATGATAGATTTAGGAGCATATAAATATTGTATTGGAATTCTACTATAATTGATGGATAATTTACTGAGATTTGTTAATAAGATGTTCTTATATAACTGAATCAATGATATGACTAGGTTTTGTTTTAAGGAATAGTTCCCTAAAGATAGTATATCTTGTATCAAAGAGTAGGAACTGAATTAAACTAAGGTAAATAATAGCTATTTACTTGCTACCATTAAAAAATCTAAATCACAAGCTTAATTTCCCTAACAACAAAAACAAAAATCTAATGAGCTATTTCCATTTTCCCCACAAATACACAAGACACAGAAGCTGCAAAGAGATACCTTTCATTAGCTTAGCAAATGGCTCAGGACAGGTAGATGGAATGGGCAAAGTGAGCTTATTGACAGCTACTCCATAAGCCACAGCAAGGCCATCAATGCCACGATAGGGAACTTCTCCTGTAAGTAGTTCCCACAGCAACACTCCGTAACTACAAAGCAAATTTTAACACTTAGATTAAAATAGTTAAATGAAAGAATTAGATAGTGTCTTCCCAATACTGATACAAAATGGGCAATTATCTCCTTTCTTGGTCTAATCTCCAATCTCTTCATTGCTGCTTATAAACATGTTCAGGTTTCCTGCATCTTACAACAAACAAAAACTCCCAAACCTTTCCTTAATCCTACCATTCTCTTAAACTATCATCCAAAATGCCTCCCATCTTTACACAGCCAAACTTCTAAAAAAAACATTTCTATACTTCTTAGCTCCACTTCCTTGCCTCTCACTCACTTCTCAGTCCCTTTTAATCTGAATTACAATTTTTTCCTGTAACAGTTCTCTTCAAAAAGCTTTTGTGCCTCCCTATTGCCTCTGGGATTAATACAAACTGCTTTGCTTGGCATTTAAAGCCCTTCATAATCTGAGTCTGGCCTACTTTTCCAAGCTGGTTATAAATTACTGCCTTTCACAAACTATTCTTCAACCAAATGGTTCCACTTGATGTTCCTCTATTCATACAAAATAGTGCATCTCCATCTCTATGCCTTTGCACAGGCTGTCTCTCACACCTGGAACGCATTTCTTCCAACTTACACTCTCAGAAGAACTAGTTCCTTTCAGAATTTATCACAAATGCGTCCTCCTAGATGAAGCCTTTTCTGATCTCTTCAACAACTAATCCCTGCCTTCCAAAAATTATTTATTAACTTTGTATACATTTTCTATACAGAGTGAAAAGCTACATTGCCATCATGAATAGAGAGCTAGCCTTGGAGACAAAAGACCTGATCTCAAATCTGACATATCCTGGCTGTGAGATCACAGCTAAGTCATTTAAACCTCTCAGTAGTCTAGGCTAGTGGTATCAAACTCAAATAGAAATATGGGCCACTAAACTGTACAAAAGGCTCCCTATAGGCCTCATACTGACTTAGAAAACCACATATGTTGATACATACATATGTAAAAATAATTATTATTATTACTACTTCAACATATTAAAAGCAGTTAGGAACTATATTCTAATCTGGCTTGGGACATACTCGGGATTGTGTGGGCCACATGCCATAAATCAAAATAAATTAATTAAAAAAAAGAGTTCCCTTAAAACCCTGAGATTCTATAGTGGGGTAAGAAATAAGATTGCAGGAATAGAGAAGACGGTAAGAGATAAGGAAGGGGCAACAACTACTATAGATTTTTTTCCCCCTAGAAGTTTGACTGTGAAAGGATGGGGAGAGGATGGTGGTGAAGATTTGTTTAAGGATGAGAAAGACCTGGCTATGTTTGTGGACAGCAGTGAAGAAGACAGATATGCACATGGAAGACTGCCACAGAGAGAAAGACTGAAAATGACTGAAGGGGGCACCCCCCAGAGGAGATGGGAAGAAACAGGATCAAGGGCACAGGATTTGTCCTTAACAAAGAAAGATGTCACTTCTTCAGTGACTGAAACAAAGGACAGGAATATGGGAGATAGTTTTGAAATGAAACAAAGTCAGAGTTCATGATGGATGCTTTTAATGTTTTTCGTAAAGTAGAAAGTGGGGTTCTTTACTGAAAGGCAAGGAGTACAGTGGTATGAGAGACTTGGAGAAGATAAGGTTTGCAACAATCACTGTATGAAGTATGATGAAGCATGAACATATTAAAAGAATATTGCTATTTACGAAGCATTTTAGATAGAATGGCATTGTTCTGAAGCAAAGTTTCCAATTTGCTATTATATGTGGATATGTGATTCAAAACATCTATATAACTCTCCCTATTATTTTCCATTTCTATTTCTGGGCCGATTCTTTAGTTTTCCCTCCAATTTCTACAAAACCTCTGATATACTGGACATACTATATTTTAACTTTTAAAATAAATTTTAAAGGATGTGTCAATGTAGAGAATAATTTATATCTGCCCTCAGAAAGGCTAGAATACCCATGCTGGCATGAATATAAGCCACAGTGCTAAAATGAAGTTTCTTTGAAAGAAAAAAATACAGATAAACACTGAAAAATACAAAATTACCAAAGAAAAATAATCCCCATCAAAATGATGGTAGTATATTCTTAAAACATTTTTCAAATAAAAATGAATAAAATATCTTTATGGTACATTTGAGCATGAAGAATATTAACACAGTTTTAAAAAATTCTAATAATAATCTCCTACTTATTACTGGGTTCAAAGCTAGCCTTTGACATATACTGGCTTTGTGACCCTGGGCAAGTCACATTACCTCTTAGTTCTCCAGGTTAATGATTTCAAACTAGAATAGAAAGAGATCTCTGTGCACAGCATATTGATTTTGATAATGCTAGTGTGTGGTTTTCTGTGTTGTACTGTATTTTTACTTATTTCATTAAACATTTCCCAATTACATTTTAATCTACTTCAGGCTGTACTCAGGAATTCTGAGCTGCAGTTTGACACCTCTGCTCCAGGCCCTTCTCTAATACTCTTAAGTTGAAGAGAAGGTGTTGAACTTCATCAGTAGATGAAGTTTTGTCAGCTGGGAACTTCATACACAAGTGAAGTCACAGGTGCAGTTCCTATTCCTAACCCCCAATTTGGGAGCTGTGTGGAAGATGTGTGGAAAAAGGGAGAAACTTGACTCAGAGAGAACAATAAGGAGAATAATGCAATAGTCAAGGCCATAGGTTCCCAAAGTGGTCAGTACCACTCCCTGGGGGGGCCTGGAACAATCCAAGGTGGGGCAGTAGCAGCCTCAGATGCAATTGGGGCATATTGAATAAAAATAAAGGGGCAATGGAAGCATAAGTAAAGAAGAGAAGATAAGAAATTGTGAAAAACCATTCCTACGTGCTTCATCTGTTGTGTAACGGAGTTAAAGTCATAGTGATTACATAAATTTCCAAATAAACACGCAAAATACAAGTTATGATCAGTGGTCAAGTCCACTGACAGGTTTTAATTAGCAAGTATTGGCAGATGAGCATGTTGTGCATTGTCAAGAAGTCCAGCATGCATCAGCAGGAATATGTATCTGTAATAACTTGTTTACGATATGATATTATGCAGTTACATAATGCAATATTGCACCATCAAAATTGCAATGCAGGGGAAAAAACCCACAAATTTACAAAATAATGTTAAATTAAGGTGCATCTTTTAAAAATATTTTATATATTTTTGGAAATTATGCAAATATAAAAAAAAATTAATGGATTAAAGAAGTAGATTTCCAGAGGGGTGCTGAGTAATTTTTTTTTTTTTTTTGGAAAAGGGGGTGGTAGGCCAAATAAGTTTGGAAACCTCTGGTCCAGGCAAAAAGGAGATTGAGATCTTAACTGTAGTAGTGGCCATGGGAGGGAACAGATTCAAGAGATGTGGAGGTAGAATCAACACAACTTGGTAAATGACTAAAAATAGATTAGGATTAAAAGCAAGAAGAGTTGGGGATGACTTCAACCTAGTTGACTACAATTAGGGTGGTGACCTTAACAGAGAGAGGTCAGGAAGAGCCTGAGGTGGTTTTATACTACCAATAAAAGGTATGCTTCTAAACTGTTTGATGTTTATCTTTGCATCCTGGGCACCTAGAACTATGTCTTGCACATAGTAGGTATATAAGCATTTAGCTCACTCAACTGAATTGAATTTCAGGATCAATTAGAACTATCTAGCAATCCAACCAAGACAAATCAACACTAATAATACAAACACAACAACTCATAGACAGAAGTTCTCAGCTACAACCAAAGGAAGAAGGAAATGAAAATCTCATTACCCAGAGCTATACCCAAAAAGAACCACTGGTAAAAAGAATCAGTTAAAATAAGAGGCTTCCTAGATGGCAGTAGGATAAGCTCTTCTCTGTCCAATCCTGCTTTCCCTGCAACAGTATCCTCAGCAGTGGACTTTACAACACTCCCCTGTGTGTTGCTTGTGGGGGTGGGGGGATTCATAGGTCCAGTTCTGGCCAGTATAAAAGGAGTAGAGCTATAGGCTGGAGATTTCCAAAATGAAATAAATCTATTATGAGACTCTCTGGAAACAATTGTGGTTGAACTGGAATGGCAATTGGCTCACCAGAATCACAGAATAAATAATGGCTCATATGAACGTAGAAGGTCTCCAGTAGAGTACCCAAGGAATCTGTTCTTGATATTCTATTCAGCATTTAACATTGATTTAGATAAAGACATAGATGGTATGCTTACTAAATCTGCAGATGATGAGAAGCTGCTAAGGCTAGAACACTGGAATACAGGACTAAGAATATGAAGTTTTACCATGGTTAAAGTGTCAAGTCTTATATTTTGTTCAAAAAATTTACTTCACAAGTACAAGACAGGGGAGGCAAGGCTGGATAAAAACTTGTCTGAAAAAGACATGAGTCAATAGCATGATACAACAATCAAGAAAGCAAACACAATTTTAGACTACATTAAAAGTAAGACATAGCTTCCAAAACTAAAGTAATAATTCTACTGTATGATGTACAGGTAAGCTAATATCTGGAGCACTGTGCTCTAGTGCTGGGCATCACAAGTCAGGAAGGATTTTGAAAAGCTGTAAAGTATCTAGAGGATGGTAAGCAAGATGGTGAAGAACTTCAGTTCATGGACATATGAACACTGGTTAAAAAGAAATGAGGGCATGTGGCCTGGGGGAGAAAAGATTCAGTGGGCATATGATAGCGTCTTCAGGTGTCTTTCAGGGTTGTCATGTGGAAGGAGGAATTAGATTTACTCTGCTTGGCCCCAGAAGGCAAAACCAGAAGCAATGGATAGAAATTGCCAAGATGGAAATTTAGGATTGATGGCAGGAAAAAATTCCTAATGATTAGAGCCGCTCAAAAGTTAGAATGGGTTGTTTTAAAAAGTGTCAAGCTTCGAGGGGCGGAGCCAAGATGGCAGAGTAAAAGCAGTGACTTGCTTGAGCTCTCCCCCAAATACCTGTAAAAACTGGCTCTAAACAAATTCTAGCGCAGCAGGAACCATAAAAAGACAAGGGGAAACAAATTTCCAGCCCCAGACAACCTGAATGGTTAATATGAAAGGTCTACTGCACCTCTCCTTTGATCATACCACCTTGTTAGTATGTAAAATTTACAGGTCCCTAGAAGTATCTCTGAAAACAGCTGCACAAAACCCCTGAAGCTTGGGACAGAATACCCTCCACACTGGAAGCAGAGTTCTACCTTAACAAAGAGTTTAAAAGTCAAATAACTGGCTGGGAACATGAGCAAACAGCACAAAAAAAGTCAGACCATAGAATCTTACTTTGGTGACAAAGAAGATGAAAACATACAACCAGAAGAAGACAACAAAATCAAAGCTCCTACATCCAAAGCCTCCAAGAAAAATATGAATCAGTCTTAGGCCATGGAAGAGCTCAAAAAGGATTTTGAAAAGCAAGTAAGAGAAGTAGAGGAAAAACTGGGAAGAGAAATGAGAGTGATGCAAGAAAATCATCAAAAACTCATCAAAAATGAGCTTGCAGGGTGAGTTGAATGTGAAGGGATGATATCTAAAAAATAAAATTAAAAGGTGAGAGAGGATTGTACTGGAAGAAGGAGAAAAGGAGAGGTCGAATGGGGTAAATTATCTCACCCAAAAGAGGCAAGAGAAAGCTTTTACAGTGGAAGGGAAGAGGGGGGAGGTGAGAGAGAATAAGTGAATCTTACTCTCATCAGATTTGGCTTAAGGAAGGAATAACATACACACTCAATTAGGTGTGGAAATCTATCTTACCCTACAGGAAAATAGAGGGAAAGGGAATAAGAGAAGGGGGATAATAGAAGGGAGGGCAGATCATGGGAGGGAGTAATCAGAAGCAAACACTTTTGAGGAGGGACAAGGTCAAAGAAGAGCACAGAAAAAACGGGGCAGGATAGAATGGAGGGAAACATAGTGTTTCACAACATGACTTCTATGGATGTGTTTTGCATGATTACACATGTATAATCCATATCAAATTGCTTTCCTTCTCAATGAGGGTGGGTGGGGAGGGAGGAAGGGAAAGAATTTGGAACTCAAAGTTGTAAAAAAGAATGTTAAAAATTGTTTTTACATGTAACTGGGAAATAAGATATACAGGAAAAGGGATATAGAAATCTATCCTGCCCTACAGAAAAATAGAAGGGGAAGAGGATAAGAGAAGGGGGCGGGTGATAGAAGGGAGGACAGATTAGTGGAAAGGGTATTCAGAATGCACACCATCTGGGGTGGGGGGAGGGGAGATGCAGAGAAAATTTGGAATTCAAAATCTTGTGGAAATGAATGTTGAAAACTAAAAATAAATTAATTTAAAAAAAGAAGTGACAAGTTTCCTTTCACTGGAGCTATTCAAGCAAATGCCAGATGACCACTTGTTAGATATGTGTTATCAGGAATTCTTTTTCAGGTATTGGTTGCTCAGATCCCTTCCGACTCTAAAATTCTGTAACTGACTGTGAATCTGTGTGCTAAAACAGTGTATGATCTTAGACAGTTAACTCATTAATTTCTCTTGTTTTAGTTTGTCTGTAAAATTGGGGGCTTCTATTAAATGATTTCAAAAGTCATTTCCTAGCTCTAAAATGGTTCTATGAATATCTAGAGATTTTGTAAATCTAAAGACAACAAAATCCTATTCCAATTAGTGAGTACAATAAAACCTTAATTACATAGAATCCTTGAAAAAGAAATAATTCTAGATGGAGAGTTTTCCCTGAAAGAGAAAAGTGCCCCCTTAAATAATTTTTAAAAATGGAGCAATGATGAAAATCTTTGTAAAACGTATTACACACATCCATGAATTTTAAAACCACCTATACTCAATATGCCTCAATAGATAATACATTAGTAGGAGCCATCAATAATTGTCAACATATCACAGTTCTAGGATTTTTTAAGTACAGGTATTCCTTCTATCAAGGCAGATTGTAACTATCTATTACTTTGTAGGTAAGGGAGTTTCTTGATTCTAATGGGTGACCTGGCATTTTAATGAAGTCACAGGTCACATTTGAACACTGGTCTCCCCGATTCCTCATCCAGTACATGAGGCCACAATGCCTCCTTCAAGAACAATACCTATACCATGTAGTAATACAGAACAGGATTAGATGCTGCTATAAGAAAAAGTCCCAGGTTGCTATACTGTTTAGATTCTTTCATCTGCCTTCTACAGTAGTTTTTCTCTACTCCCACAAAGTTAAGGCTGCCAAGGAACATTGCTCTCTGTATCATTATGCTTACACATATTATAGGCCCTCTCCTTTGTTCTAATTTGTTACTTTTCAACTACTGTGTTTGAAAATAAAATAAACTAGTAGATAATCTGAGTAAGGGCTTCAGGACAAAGTGGACCACAACATGTACTTTGGGAAACTTATTTGGGTTACTCAGAGGCTTTTTTTCTTATTTCCTAATTCTTGGTTCTTTGATCAATCTACAAGCTAAATTCCAGATATATAATCTGTTACTGTATATTTCTTAGATAATGTAGATGCTTTTAACATCTCCACAATAACAGGCACTGAAAAGAGAATTAATAGATACCTAGCAGGAACAAAGTTATTTACTATGTTTTTTCTAGTTTTTATAATCTCAATTTATTAAATTGCTTAGAAGACTTAACATATTTTACCTAAGCATCAGGTATTACTACAAAGCTAGTAAAATATTTAATTAAAACTTTATTAAACACTTTTGACTTAAAAATATTACAGCACTATAAAATTGTTAACTAATTACCTATTAATCCTCACTGTACCTCAATGTATGAGACACAGTTATAAGGATTAATATACGCATTAGTAACCACATTTTATACATGAAATTCATAACTAACTGCATCAGTCACAAAACTTTAGTAGGGTTAAGTTTACTTATCTCAGTCTATTCTTCTGTTCCAATGGGTTCAAACAAATTGCATATTTGTTTTTAAATTTATAGTCATTTGAACAGATGAGTGCTATCTAAATCTTTGCTTCTCATTCACAAAAGTATTAATCTGATTACATATTCCTTTGAATAAAGCTATAATATATCTTGAGGCTACAAACCTGTCCAATATAAATCCTCTTTTGAGATTTCTGCTTTAAATAGTCCATTATGATTCTGAACAACTTCATTTGTATTCTGCCTTAAATAATCCTCTTGAATCTAAAACTTCTCCTGTATGTATTCTTATATTGGCTCTTATGACTACACAATTAACTTACAGTTAATTATTAACAGATGGTTCCTTTATTCTTAAAAATTATTCTTCAAAACTTTACTTGTAACATTTACAGTGGATCTATACCTCAAAATATCTAATTCTATAAAGCGAAGTGTTGTCTGGAAATACTCTGCAGGTACATGTTGCTCAACAAATGAGGCATTTTTTTTTCATTTTATTCTTTCCAATTACATGTAAAGACAAATTGTAACACGTATTTTTTTCATTTTGAGTTCTAAATTTTCTCCTTTCCTCCCTCCCTTCCTTCCCACTTCTCTAAGACAATAAGCAATTTGATACAGGTTATATATGTACAATCATGTAAGACGTATTTCCACATTAGTCATGTTATAAAAGAAGAAACAGACCATAAGGGAAAAAAAACATGAAAAAAATAAAGTGAAAATAGTATGCTTCAATCTGCATTCAGACTCCATCATTTCTTTTTCTGGATGTGAATAGCATTTTTCCTCATGAGTCCTCTGGAATTGTCTTGGATCATTGTATTGCTGAGAATAGCTAAGTCTATCATAGTTGATCATATAGCACAATGTTGTTGCTACTTTGTAAAATGTCCTCTTGTTTCTGCTCACTTCACTTTGCATCAGTTCATGTAGGTCTTTCCTCCTGCTTGTCATTTCTTATAGTACAATACTATTCCATTATATTCATATGCGCCAACTTGTTCAGCCATTCCCCAATTGATGGGCATTCCCTCATTTTCCAATTCTTTGCCACCACAAAAAGAGCTCTATAAATATCTTTTGTACAAATAGGTCCTTCCCCCTAACCTTTTTTTTTAAATTTCTTTATAATACAGACCTAGCTAGTAATTGTATTGCTGGATCAAGAAGTAAGAACAGTTTGATTGCCCTTTGGATAGTTCCAAACTGATCTCCAGAACTGATCTAGAATGCTTGGATCAGTTCACAACTCCATCAACAGTATATTAGTGTCCCAATTCTGCCACATCCCCTGCAAGAGTTATCAGTTTCCTTTTCTGCCATATTAACCCATCTGCAAGATGTGAGATGATATGTCAGAGTTGTTTCAATTTGCATTTCTCCAACAATAGTGATTTAGAGCATTTTTTTATATGACTATAGATACCTTTGATTTCTTCATCTGAAAACTGCCTGTTCATCTCCTTTGACCATTTACTAATTGGGGAATGACTTGTATTCTTATAAATTTGACTCAGTTCTCTATATAATTGAGAAATCAGGCCTTTATCAGAGATCCTGTTTCCAGCTTTCTGCTTTCCTTCTAATCATGGCAGCACTGGTTTTGCTTATGTAAAAACTTTTTAATTTAATAAATTGAAATTATTCATTTTACATCCAATAATACTCTCTATCTCCTGTTTGGTCAAAAATTCTTCCCTTCTACATAGATCTGATAAACTATTCCTTGCTCTCCTAATTTGCTTATGGTATCACCCTTTATGTCTAAATCATGTACACATTTTGACTTCATCTTGGTTTTCGGCGTATGTTGGTAAATATCTACTTTCTACCATACTATTTTCCAATTTTCCCAGCAGTTCTGGTCAAATACTGAGTTTCTGTCCCAGAAGCTGGGGTCTTTGGGTCATCAAACATTAGATTACTACAGCCGCTTACTACTTAGCATTGTGTGCCTAATCTATTCCACCTATCCATTCTATTTCTTAGCCAGTACCAAACAGTTTTGATGATTGCCACTTTATAATAGTTTCAGATCTAATATGATTAGTCCATTTTCCTTCACATTTTTTTCATTAATTTCCTTGACATTCTTGACCTTTTGTTCTTCCAAATGAATTATTATTTTTTTAGTTTTATAAAATATTTTTGTTAGTTTGACTGGTATGACACTGAATAAGTAAATAAATTTAGGTAGAATTGTCATTTTTTTATTATATTGGCTTGGCCTACCCATGAACACCTGGTATTTTTTCAATTGTATAGATCTTATTTTATTTGTGAAAAGTGTTCTGTAACTGTGTTCATATAGTTTATGGGTTTGTCTTCACAGGTAGACTCCCAAGTGTTTTATATAGTCTCCAGTTATTTTAAACGGAATTTCTCTTTCTATCTCTTGCTGCTGGGCTTTGTTGGTAATGTTTAGGACTGCTGATGATTTATGTGGGTTATGCTGCAACTTTGCTAAAGGTGTTAATTGTTTCAAGTAGTTTTTTAGTTGACTTTCCAGGATTCTATAAGTATACCATCACATCATCTATGAAGTAATAGGTTTTTTTTTCTTTATTATGTATTCTAACACCTTCAATTATTTTTCTTCTTATTGCTAAAGCTAACATTTCTAGTAGATTATTGAATAAACTGGTGATAATGAGCATCCTTGTTTCACCCCTGATCTTACTGGGAATGCTTCTAGCTTACCCCCATTAAATAAAATGCTTGCTGATGGTTTTAGATAGATACTGCTTATCATTTTAAGGAAAACTCCATTTATTCCTATGCTCTCTAGTGTTTTTAATAGGAATTGATGCTGTATTTTGTCAAAAGCTTTTCTTGTATCTATCGAGATAATCACATGATTTGTTAGTTTGGTTATTGATACAGCCAATTAGCAGATAGTTTTCCTAATACTGAACGAGCCCTGCATTCATATATAGATTACATCTGGTCACAGTGCATGATCCTTATGATATATTGCTATAATCTCCTTGCTGATATTTTATTTAAAATTTTTGCATCAATATTCATTAGGGAAACTGGTCTGTAGTCATCTTTCTGTTTTAGCTCATCCTAGTTTAGGTAATAGCAGCACATTTGCATTGTAAAAGGAATTTGGTGTGAATCTTTCTCTGCCTATTTTTCCCAAATAATTTACATTGTATTGGAATTAACTGTACTTTAAATGTTTGGTAGAATTCACTTTGGAACCCATCTGGCCCTGAGGATTTTTTCTTAAGGAATTCATTGATGGCTTCTTCAAATTCTTTTTCCAAAAGAGGGTTATTTAAGTATTCTGTTTCCTCTTCTGTTAATCTAGGCAATTTATATTTTTTGTAAATATTCATTGATTTCACTTAGATTATCAGATTTATTTGCAAATAATTAGGCAAAATGGCTCCTAATAATTGCTTTAATTTCATCTTCTTTGGTGGTGAATTTTCCCTTTTCATTTTTGATGCTGGTAATTTGGTTTTCTTCTTAATTTTTTAAATCAAATTAACCAATGCTTATTTTATTGTTTTTTTTCCATAAAACTAACTCCTAGTCTTATTTATTAGCACAATAGTTTTCTTACTTTCAATTTTATTCATCTCATCTTTAGTTTTCAGGATTTCCAATTTAGTGTTTAATTGGGGGTTTTTATTTTTTTCTTTTTCTAGTTTCTTTTAGTTCCATGCTCAATTCATTGATCTGCTCTTTCTCTATTTTATCGCTGTAAGAATTTAGAGATACAAATTTTCCCCTAAGTAAGGGTTTGACTTTGGCTGCATCCCACAAGTTTTTTGGTATGTTGTCTCGTTGTTGTTGTCTTTTATGAAATTATTGTTTGTTTTTATGATTTGCTCTTTAGTCTATATTTCCATGGCCCATTATTACATGTAATTTTTATTGCATCATGATCTCAAAAGGATGCATTTACTATTTCTGACTTTTTTCATCTGTTTGTGAAGTTTTTCCATCCTAATACATAGTCAACTTTTGTGTAGGTGCCATGTACCACTGAGGAAAAGGTATATATTCTTTTCCATCCCCATTCAATTTTCTCCAGAGGCCTATCATATCTAACTTATCTAAAATTCTATTCACCTCCCTAACTTCCTACAGCTCTTTTTTTAATTGTTTATTTTGTGGTTAGATTTATCTAGGTCTGAGAAGGGAAAGTTGAGATTCCCCACTAGTATAGTTTTACTGTCTTCCTATAACTCACTTAACTTCTTCTTAAGAATTTGGATGCTATACTACTTGGTGCATGTATGTTTAATATTGATATTACTTCATTGTTTATGGTACTTTTTAGCAAGATGTAGTTTTCTTCCTTATCTCTTTTAATTATATCTATTTTTGCTTTTGCTTTGTCTGAAATTATGATCGCTATCCCTGTTGTTTATTTTTTTTACTTCAGCAAAAGCATAATAGATTCTGCTCCAACCCCTTACCTTTACTCTATGTCTCTCTGCCTCAAATATGTTTCTTGGAAACAAGGTATTGTAGATTATGGTTTTTAATCCACTCTGCTATCTGCTTTTGTTCTATGGGTGAGTTCATCTCATTGACATTCATAGTTATGATTACTGTGTATTTCCCTCCATCCTATTTTTCTTCCTGTTTATCCTTGTCTCTCTCCTTTCACCCTTTCCCTCTTCACCAGTGTTTTACTTCTGACCATTACCGCCCCCAATCTGCCCTCCATCCTGTCAGTCACTGCCCCTCTTCCACTATAGGGTAAGATAGATTTCTATATCTGACTGATTAGGTATGTTCTTTCCTCTCTGAGACAATTCTGATGAGAATAAGCTAATTCAACCAACGCCTACTGCCCCACCTCCCATCTTCCCCTCTACTGTAATAGGTCTTTCATGCCTCATGTGAGATAATTTACCCCATTCTAACTCTACCTTCCTTCTGCTCCCAGTGTAGTTCCCTTTCTTAACCCTTATTTTTCTTTTGATGGGATATCATCCCATCAAAGTCACCTTATACACACACCGTTGATCTATGTATACTCCTAACTGCAAATAGTGATACAGCTCTTTTTTTAAATTTATTTATTTTTTTTAGGCAGTTGGGGTTAAGTGAGTTGCCCAGGGTCACACAGGTAATAAGTGCCAAGTATTCAATCTGAGGCCAGATTTGAACTCAGGTTCTCCTGACTCCAGGGCCAGTGCTCTATCCACTGCACCACCAAGCTGCCCCTGTGATACAGTTCTTAAGAATTACAAGTATCTTCCTATGTAGGGATGAAAACATTTTTAGGCTTATTGAATTCTGTTTCTCTTTCCTTTTTACCTTTTATTCTTCTCTTGAGTCCTGTATTTGCAGATGAATTTTTTTTAAACAGTATTTTATTTTTCCCCATTTACATTTCAAGACAATTTTTAGTATTCATTTTTATAAGATTTTGAGTTCCAAATTTTTTTCCCTCCCCTTCCCTCTTCTTAAAATGCGAGGCAATTTGATATAAGTTATACATGTGCTATCATGTAAAACATATTTCCATATTAATCACAGTTGTGAAAGAAGAAACAGATCAAGAGAAAAAAAAACATGAAAAAGAATAAAGCAAGTGAAAAAAGTATGCCTCGATCTACATTCAGAATCCATCAGTTCTTTATCTAAGTGTGGAAAGCATTTTCCATCGTTAGTCTTCTGGAATTGTTTTGGATCATTGCATTGCTGAGAAGAGTTGAATCATTCATAGTTGATGATCACACAACATTGCTGATACTGTGTACACTGTTTTCCTGGTTCTGCTCATTTCACTTTCTATCAGTTCATACAAGTCTTTCAGGTTTTTCTGAAATCTTCCTGCTCACCATTTCTGATTGTACAATAGTATTCCATTACATTCATATACCACAGCTTGTTCAGCCATTCCCTAATTGATAGGCATCCCCTCAATTTCCAATATTTTGCTACCACCACAAAAAGCGATGCTATAAATATTTTTGCACATGTGGGTCCTTTTCCCTTTTTTGTGATCTTTTTGGGATATAGACCTAGTAGTGGTATTACTAGATCAAAGGGTATGCACAGTTTGGTTGTCCTTTGGGCATAGTTCCAAACTGTACTTCAGAATGGCTGGATCAGTTCACAACTAGCAGTGCATTAGTGCTTCAATTTTCCCCCATCTTCTCCAACATTTATCATTTTCTTTTTCTGTCATATTAGCCAATCTGATAGGTGTGAGGTGGTACCTCAGAGTTATTTTAATTTGCGTTTCTCTAATCAAAAGTGATTTAGACCACTTCTTCATATGCCTATAGATAGCTTTGATTTCTTCATCTGAAAACTGCCTGTTCATATCCTTTGACCTTTTATCAATTGGTAAATGGCTTGTATTCATATAAATTTGATTTAGTTTTCTATATATTTGAGAAATGAGGCCTTTATTAGAGATGCTTGCTATAAAGATTGCTTCCCAGCTTTCTGCTTTCCTTCTAATCTCAGTTTGAAGATCAAATTTTTTGTTCACCTCTGGTCTTTTCATCAAAAAAGTTTGAAAGTCCTCTATTTCACTGATTCACCATTTTTTTTTCTTCTGAAGAATTATGCCCAATTTTTCTGGGTAGGTAGGTGATTCTTGGGTATAGTCCTAGCTCCTTTGCCTTCTGAAATATCATATTCCACATCCTCTGAAACTGTTAAATCCTGTGTAATCCTAACTGTGGCTCTACTATATTTGAATTGTTTCTTTCTTGTTGCTTGTAATATTTCTCCTTGACCTAGGAGTTCTGTAATTTGGCTATAATTGTTCATTTAGGGGATCTCTTTTAGGAGGTGATCGATAGATTCTTTCCATGTCTATTTTACCTTCTGGTTCTAGAATAGCAGGGCAGTTTTCTTTGATAATCTGAAGATCATTTCTTGATGTGCAGGTTCTTTTTTTTGATCATGGCTTTCAAGTAGTATGATAATTCTCAAATTATCTCTCCTGGATCTATTTTCCAGGTCAGTTGTTTTTCCAATGAGATCTTTTATATTTTCTTCTATTTTTCATTCTTTTGATTTTGTCTTATTGCTTCTGATATCTCATGGAGTCATTAGCTCCCACCTTTCCAATTCTAATTGTTAAGGAGTTATTTTCTTCATTTAGCTTTTTTATATCCTTTTCCATTTGGCCAATTCTACTTTTTAAGGAGCTGTTTTCTTGAATATTTTTTTACATCTTTTTCCATTTTTTTGTGCTTCCTTTATCAAGTTGTTGACTCTTTTTTCACTCTTGCAATATTCTCTCTTCCCAATTTTTCTTCTACTTCTCTTATTTTATTTTTAAAGTCCTTTTTGAGCTCTTCCAAGAGTTCTTTTTGGGTCTGAAACCAATTTTGATTTTTCTTTGAGGCTTTGAATTCAGATGTTTTAACATTGTTGTCCTTTTATGAGTTTGTGTTTTGATCTTCCCTATCACCATAAGAACCTTTTATGGTCAGGTTCTTTTTTGTTGTTGTTTTTTGCTCATTTTTTCCAGCCTATTTTGTTACTTTTAAGTTGAACTCTGTTCCTGGGGTGGAGGGGGCAATGTTCCTAGCTTCTTGTGCCAGGGAATGCAGGACCTGGCTGCTAGTCTGGTGCTATGCAGGTGATGCCTGATGTTGTGCTTGGGTGAGCAGGGGGTCTGGTGCTGTACTGAGACTTTGGTGGGTGGCAGGGGGGAGAGAAGAGGCACCTTGTTGCTGTGCCAGACCTGCAAGGGGTAGGAGAAGGAGGGGGACCCTGGTGCTACTCCAGAGGCAGGAGGGTGGTCTCTTGCCTACCACTGCACTGGGGCCACTGGGCCTTGTTCACTAACCTGTGCTGGGGCCGAAGGTCTCCTGTTGGTTTGTGGAGGCAGGGCCTGCTGCTGGCATTCTGGGACACTGACTGGCTTGGACTGCGCTCCTCCTTTACCTGAGTGAGACAGACCTTTCCTGTCAACCTTCCAAGTTTTCTTGGGCTGGAAAATTGTTTCACCCTGTCTTTCTGTTTGTTCTGCCTTTGCAGAATTTATTTTAAGGAGCTATTGTTGGAGGTGATTTTAGTAGAGTTCAGGTGATTTTCAGCTGACTCTGCCATCTTGCCTTCCAGAAGTCCAAGGCAGTTCTTAAAAGCTGTATGCATTTCATGCATTTGCCACTTAAAAGAATTATGTGAAAAACCTTTTGTGAAGTTAATATTCACTCTCTTGTAAATTCTAACTTGCTTAAAGTAAAGTGTACTGCTGTTCTATGACTAGATGTCCCACCAGAATATCAAGTTCCAAATATGCAAAACTGAACTCTTGCTCTTACTTCCTAACTTCTTTCCAACTTCACTACTTTTATCTGTGGTACCATTTCCTCTTTCTTTCAAATTCAAAGCCTCTGACTCTTTTCTCCCCAACCTCTTATCTAATCCATTACAAATTTCTGCCAATAGAGACAATCGTGTCTTTAGATTTACCAGTCAACTCATGATATTAAGAGTCTTTTCTATCTATTTCCCCTTCTCTATTCTTATGGCTATTATCCTAGTACAAACTCCTATTACCAGATCCCTAGACTACTGCAATAGCCTATTAATAGGTCTTTTCACCTCTACTCTCCCTCCTCCAATAATAAGTACCTGACACATATACATTTTAAGGACTGCAAAGCACTTTATTAACTCTATGATTTAAGCAGCATATATCCATTTTACAGATGAGGAAAGTGAGGTTCTTTTTTTTTTTTTTTTTTTAGTGAGGCAATCGGGGTTAAGTAACTTGCCCAAGGTCACACACAGCTAGTACATGTCAAGTGTTTGGTCTGAGGCCACATTTGAACTCAGGTCCTCCTGACTTCAGGGCCAGTGCTCTATTCACTGTGCCACCTAGCTGCCCCCTGAAAGTGAGGTTCTAAGAAATTGACTTGCCCATCATCACATAGCTAGTAAGTCTAAAAGATAAAATTTGGAATATTTTACTCCTAGTCAAGGATTCTATTTGCTATACCATGGTGCCTTTATTTTTCATACAATTTCCAGATTATTATTCCTTGTAACTAGCCATAGATATTACCACCAGTTTGTCACTGCACCCTAAACACCACCAAGATTTTTCCATCTGATTTGTATAGTCTCCCCTATTAGACTATGAGCTCCTTGAGAGCAGGGATTACCTTACTTTTCTATTTGTATCCACAGTGCTTTGCACATAATAAGTGCTTAATAAATGCTTAATTCATTCATTTATTCCTCTCTGCTTAAAAGTCTTCAGAAGTTCCTTCTGTTGCCTAGCAAGTTATACTCAATTTGCCTTGCCTGACACTTAAGGTTCTCCTATACATGGCACCATCCTACTATATAACCTTTATAGTATGCTACTCATGTACTCCCTTTCCATATACTCTATTTTCTGGCTAAATAGACTTTTTGCCCCAATCCCATATACTACACACTTGCTCATCTTTGTGCTTTTTGATCATGCAAATAATTCTAAATGGTGTTTATGAAAATAAAGAGTTCAAGATTAATTCAAAGACAATTCCTTTGAGAAAAACTTAACTGATTGCCCTAGTCAGTAATGGCCTTCTTCCTTGGATTTCTCAGAAAATTTGACCTCTTTAAGGTATATAAGTGTTGTCGTTATTCATAAATATCAAATTCCCCTTACTAGTCAAACCTCCGTAAAGTATGGATGTTTCATCTAAATTTTGCATCTTCCTCAACATAGAGTTTTGTACAAATAAATAAGGGCATTATTATTTATTTATTTGAATTTATTGAACTAAACTGAATTCAGTCTGGAAACTTGCACTTTATGATGAAAAGACACTCAAGAAAAGGTCTCATCCATCATGAGCAAACCTACAATTTGGAAAAACACCACATGCACTAAATAATAAGACTGAACCAACAAGTAGAGATTTTCTGAAAATAAAAACCTCAAGTTATTTATTCTGGTCTATTTTTAAATTGGCTTAAAAGTTTATATGGAGACATCATAAACAGAAAGCATTCCTAGAAAAGAACTTTTTTTGTGTGTACTTAAAGCTACTGGATACATTAACATCTTCCTTTCATAGACCACAGTAACTAACTTCCACAGAGCTATTTGTAAAAGCCAAATGTATATGGATACTTACCTCCAGATATCACTTCCTTTAGAAAACAAGGATGACTTGATAACTTCGGGTGCCATCCATGCATATGTACCAGCTGCACTCATTTTGGTTGTTCTATGCCATTCCCTAGCCAGACCAAAATCTGTAATCTTTAGCGTTTTATTGCAGATGTCATCATGCTCTATCTTCTCAAGTAGTAAAACTGCAAAGAGCACACAAATGGTGAGATTTCAATATGCCAATAAAATTGTTAAATATGCTTTGACATTTTCAATCTCCTTCTCTATTGGCTACTTCGCATATTTACTTAGGTTTCACAAATCCTGAAAAAAAAATTCTTCTTTGATTACCTCAGGAAGCTACTATCCACTTCATTTCTACTCTTCCTTTCAAAGACAAACATCCTTTGGGTACCGAATAAGCTAATGATGCAGCCCTAAGCAACCTACCACAAAACAGTCTACCAGGCCCAGAGGATGGATACTATTATGAGTCACCAGTGGGGTGTCATTCAATTGTCTTCTTCAATTATAACTAAAAATTCTAGCACATCATCACCCCCCATTCCTAGGTTCTCTTTCCTTCCCCCCCAAAAACTACTGCCATAAAGTCTACCAGTACTGTGACCCCATTCTGCCCTCTGGCTTTCTAGATCTCATGCACCCCCCTGCTCAGGATCAAAGGCAACAAAAATGCTTGTGGCTGTTATCTATGCATCTACGTACTCAGGTGATTTCATTTCTTTTTCAAAAAGTTTACCTGGGTTGCTTTTTTTTTTTTTTTAAACATCTCAACCTTTGCCCTTATACTTATTTCAATATCCATGCCCATGTTACCTCAAGCACACTGGCTTCTCAGTTCTTCAGATTCCTCTGCTCCTAACTTCTGTAACTTATACCTTCACTCCAACTTAGCCATACACAGGGATGGCAATTCCTTTGATTTCTTCCATGATTCCAAACTGAAATTCCTATATCTGATCACAACCTCCTATTATTTTACCTCTCCTTGTACCTCACGCCTCCCAAAATTATCTCCTCAATACAAACTATAGTCACTTTATCTCTGCCTGCTTTCCCAATCTACATCTCTGACCCAGCCTTATAATCCTCCAATCTCATTTTCCTCCAGTAGCAATCTTGGCACTAGAGGTAACTCTAAACCATTCTCTATCCTTGAATTTCTTTCCCCTTGTCTTATCTCCATTCATCCCTTTCCTAACCTAAACTTTAGATTATCCCCATCCTCTATATCTTCTCACCTATTTGGGTGCTGTTGCTAAACTCAAGGAGGAGAAAGTCACATAACCACATTGACTGAATCCACTACAAATTTATGTTATCTAATGCTAACTAGGCCTTAAGAGCTGCATATTGATCCTTTTTCTCATTCTTGATTGACTCACAATCCACTTAGCATCTATTCTCAACAGAAGAGGTTATCTGCTGCCTTATTAGAATATTGAGGCATCTGTCACAAGTTACCTCTTCTAACCAGATATTCTATACTTCAAATGTTCTCAATAACCCCCGCTCTCCAGTCATGGGACTGAGATGCATTAAAGAGTGAATGTAAACTTATCCAACCTATAATATCTAAATGGCTTTAGAACAAAGCATGCTTCACATCTCATTCAGCCCTCCTGTTACTTTCTCTATCACTATTTAACTTTTCATCACTTGGAATAGCATCCTCTAGATTTGGACTTCCAGTAACCATGCCCCTATTCCCTGATGAATTAACCCATTCACCTTTGGAACTCTCACCCTGAGGCTGAGTGGTCTTGACTGGCATTTGCTAACTCAACTAAGGCATCTATCTAGCTGGTCCCAGACTAAACCATGCTTTACATCCCATCCAGACATTCATTTGAAACAACTTGCTATCAGCCCAACTGCCACTTGGGCCCATCCCTCTCTCCTCATCTTTATTTTTTTCCTCACTTCTTGCTTTGGGAACAGTAATTAATAAAGTCGATGCTACTATTGCTCCAGAAAGGACAAGTCAATCAATTGCTCTATAGATCAATTCATCATCTCTATGATTTCCCATACCAAAACTCCCTTCTTTGCCACCACTCCCCTATGTGTTTTCTTCCATTATTAGAATGTAAGCTCCCTTAAGGACAGGATGTAGGTCTCATGTTTGCATTTGTATTCCTAGCACTAGCACAGAACCTACATAGTAAATGCTCAATAAATGTCTTTTCATTCATTCAATTCTTTGCCCAAGTCTTAGAGGAAGAGAGTCAATCACTCTACTTTTGCCCTTGATCCTATCCCTTCTTGTCTGTCTCCTCTGAAACTTTGTCTCTTTAATCACCCCTTCTCCCTAATTTTCAGTCTCCATTTCCCTGCTTACTACAAAGATGCCCACATCCCTCTCCCCTTTAAAAATATTCACTTGATGCCATCTACTTAAGCTATCATCCTATAGCTCTCCTCCTTTTCACAATTAAACTTCTATAAAAAAGCTCTTTCTATTTATTGGCTCCAATCTTCACTGCCCATTCACTTCTCAACCCTTTGCAATCTGACTTCTGACTATTCTACTCAACTAAAACTGTTCTGTCCAAAGTTAAAAGGATATCTCAATTGCTAAATCCAATGGCCATTTCTTAATCCTCACCTTTCTTGACTTTTCTGTAGCTTTTGACACCCTCCTCCTGAATACTGGATTTTCTTGATATTGCTTTCTCCTCCTTCTCTTCCTACACATCTGACTGCTCCCTCTCAGAGTCTGAGCTGGATTATTACCCACATTTCAACTCCTTTATGTGGGTATACTCCAGGGCTCTGTTCTGGCCCTATCTTCTCTTTTTTTTTAAACATCTCAACTTTTGCCCTTATACTGAGGGATTTTAAAATCTATGTCCATGTTACCTCAAGCACACCCTTTGTTACATCATAAGCACTCATGAGCTCAATTATCTCTATGCAGGTGACTCCCAAATCTACTTATCCAGACCTAAACCCTCTCTTAGATTCCTGTCCTTCATCTCCAACTGACTGCTGGACATCTCCATCTCAAGATATCCAAAACAGAGTTCTTTATCCTTTTTCCAAAACCCGGCCCTCACACTAATTTATTTATTTCTGTCAAGGCATCACCTTTCTTCCAGTCATCTAGGTTCACAGCCTTGCAACCATCCTTGATTCTTTCTTCTTCCTCACCTCCCATCACCAAGTTTAATTGAGTTTACATCCACACATATTTATCCTCTTTTCTTTAGTCATATCACAAACTACCCTAGATCAAGCTCTCATCATCTTTCACCTTTATTACTACCAACTGCCTTCTAATCAGCCTTCCTGCCTCCAGTCTCTTCTCCCTGCACCGCACCTCCCATCCATCCTCCAGCTCTTAAACTGATATTCCTAAAAACCAGGTCAGAGCGCTTCACTACTTCCCCACCTCCACTCCCCAAACAAGTTCCAATGGTTCCCTTATATCTCCAAAATAAAACACAAACTACTCTTTTGGAGCCAAATTATGAAGAGCTATCTTTCTAAACTGTATTCACATTATTTCCCTTTGCATGTGTTAGGTTGCAATCAAACTGGTCTGCTTGCTGTTACCTACATATAACCTGCCATCTCCCACATCTATACCTGTACACAAGTGGTTCCCCGTGCCAGGAATGCTCTTCCTCTTCAACTCTACCATTGGTAATAATGAGCTCCATTCTAAGCTCAGCTCAAGTGCTACCTTCTTCACTAGGCCTTTCCTGATCTTCCCAGATGTTAGAGCTACCTCCTCCCCAGTTATTTCGTATATATATTTTATTTACTTATCAATGCATATATTATGCCTCTCTCTCCTCAAGGTGAATGTAGGCTCCTTCAGGTCAAGGACCATATCATTGTCGGTTTTTGTATCCTTGTACTGGACAATGTCTGGAACACAGCATATATGTAATAAATATTTGTTGAATTGACTTGAAAAAGTAAACTCTACATGATGCCTCTATTCATGCCACAATATTCTATAATCTGGCTTATATCGTCCCCCCCACCTCCTACTCTACTAAATGTACTCTCTTAAGGGATCTCTAATAATTGCCTTATTGCCAAACACAAAGGCCTTTTCTTAGTATTCTATCTATTTAACATCTCTGCCATTTTTGATACTATAGACCAGAGGTATCAAACTCCCTATGGGCTCCAAGCAAGCAAAACTCCAGGCTGCAGCCTCAACCAGATTAAAATGTAATTGGGAAATGTTTAACAAAATTTTTAAAAGTATAGGGGCAGCTAGATGGCACAGTGGATAGAGCACCGGCCCTGGAGTCAAGAGCATCTGAGTTCAAATGCGGCTTCAGATACATAACATTCACTAGCTGTGTGACTCTGGGCAAGTCACTTAACCCCAATTGCCTCACCCCCCCCCAAAAAAAAGTATAATACAACAATAGATAATGTTCATTTGTCATTTTCTAAATCAACATGCAACCTAGAGGAATCTGTTTCTACTTGAGTTTAACATTGCTGTAGACCATTCCCCTTTATTCTGAGTATACTGTTTTTTCCCAAGATATACACACTATCCTCTTGGTTCTCTTCCTAACTCTCTAATCACTCTTCTGCTGACCACTTAATATGCTATTACCCAAGGTTCTGACATCAAACTTCTTTTCTCTCTAAATTCGCCTTGGCCATCAATTTGTTCCCATGGGCTCAACTATCATCTCCAAACAGAAAAATATCAAATCTATACCATTAGGCCTGACTTTTCTCCTAAGCTTTAAAAACACAATCTCAATACTTACAAACATGACCAACACAGAATTTACCACATTTTTAACCATCTGTTCACCCTTACAGACTTCTCTATTTGCCAATAATAGCACCATTTACCTGGTCACCTATGTTCTAAACATTGGTGTTATCTTTAATTTTCTTCCCTCATGCTCCACATATAATCAATCGTTAAGGCTTATAATATCCATCCTCTTCCTTTTACTCCTACTGCTATTATCAATCTAATACTGGTCCTTATCAGTAGCTACTCAAATTATTTCAAAAGCCTCCTGTTTGTCCCACCTCCACAAATGATGGCTTTACTTAACCATGGCATAAGACATGGCAAAAGTAAAACTTTGGTGACAAAGGTACCACTAAAGTAAGCCCGTAACACCAGACTGTTACCCCCAACTTTACCCTGTTGCCAAAGTGACCAGATCAACAAGTATCACCACAACAACCATTTGATTTGGGCTTTAAAGGATGAGAAGAACTTCAATGGGTAAAAAAGAGGAAAGGATGGCATTCCAGACTGAGGGAACAACACAAAGGGATGAAGGAAAAAATAAGATTTATTCAGGAAACAGGAAATGTCCAGTTTAGGCCAAGCAAAGAATGCACAGATAAAAGTAGTATGTAGTAAGAAATAAGACTACAAAGATAGAGTTGACCAGAAGTCATGAATCACAAAGAGGTATTAACTTTACTCAGTTTGCAACAGGAAATTAAGGAAGAGTTGTAAGCAATGGACTGACATTCAACTCAACTCAACAATTAAAACAAACAAATATTAAACACCAGAGACACAAAGACAAAAGTTAAAAAAAAACAAAAAACAGTTCCTGCCCCATGGACCTTACATTCTATGGGGAGGGATGAATAAATTACAAGATAATCTGAGAAAGGAGTGAGCACTAACAAATGAAATCTGGGAATTAATAAAAGTTCTGAGTTGGAAGTAGACCAAGGATTCTTAAAATGAGAGGTGAGAAAGAGTGCTATCCAGGCATGGGCAATAGGCTATGAGATGGCATGGAGGGAGAAAATGGAATGTCAAATTCAAGGAACAAGTAGGCCAATGTGGCTGGAATTTAGAGTGCATAAAGGGGAGCAGTACAGGAAGATACGACCACATCCTTTGAGAATGGAAATAGACAAATTGCCTTTTGAAAATCTATCTTCTAAACCAAACACATGCCCACAGAGCTTATTCTTGTGCATTCTGTTATGTTGGAGGCAGGGTAAGGACAGAGGTGACCTGTTGATAATGATCTACCTTAATAGTTCTTTTTTTTTTCCTAAAGAACAAGATCAAAATAGAAGAGGAAAGACTAGATAGGATGTAATTGAAAAAGTCTGAGGAGGAAAGTAATGGGAATGTAAAAGGAGGAAAGTAATGGGAATGTAAAAGGAGGAAGTAATGGAAATGTAGTTGAAGGAGAAGATGCTTTCATTGTCAACATCTCAAACGAGTGAAATATATGTTCTCCCCCCCTTCTTCAACACCTACTCACTTATGAAATTTTCATAATCAATATCCTCTTACCATCATTCTTATTAAATTTTCACTCACTGAGTCAAAGGATCTTTATTTCAGTTGCTATTGTAACTGTTCTCTGTACCTTGACACTGTTGCTTTACCTTCATGAAATTCCTTATCCCTACCTTTTGTGACATTAGACTATATGGGATTATTAATAGAGAGATAATTCTCTCTGACTATCTTGTCTCCTCGGCAGCATTTCTTCCTTACCAATAAATGTAGACGTTCCTAAAGTCTCAGTCCTCTGCCAATTACTTTTCTCTCTCTCATTCATTTGCTCAGAGACCTCACTTCTTGTGGTTTTAAACTACTGGTTCTGTAAATGACTCTGAAGTTTAAGTAGCCAACCCTAACCTCTCTCTCCAAGTTTCAGGCTCATGTCTCCAACATATCTCTACCAAGTATTTCCACTTACATACACCACCATCACCTTAACCTAAATAGGTCTAAAATTGAAATCATTTTACCCCTGAAACCAGCCCTCTCTCACTTTCACATTCTTACTAATGACACAATTCTTACCAGTTATTAAAATATGAAAGCAGTCTTAACTATTCCCTTGCTTCCTCCTATCCAGCCATCTAGTTCTATCAGTTCCTCAGAAATGTCTCTCACATTCATTCCTTCAACCTTTCCAACTTCATCTCCTACTATTCCCATAACACAAACATTCCATTCAAGCGAGGCTGATCTGAATCTTGACAATCTACACTCCCTTGTCCAGGCCTACCCATTGCAAGTTATGGCATCACCTTCCTGGTGCCATGGTCCTCTTGGAGAATGAAGGATAAACAACAACAACCCATCATTCAAAGTGCAATTTTACTCTTTAATAAACATCTTTCCCCACCAAACAAAACTAAATCCAAACTGATATCTTGTTGTTTACACAGGACTCTACATTTTCCAAATATTATCTCATTTAATTCTCAGTCAACAAGCATTTCTTAAGTACTGATTAGTGCCAGGCACAGAGCTAATCAGTGAGGAGATAAAGAAAGGTTAAAAGAAAAGGTTAAAAAACACAAAGTGCTCACATCCTAACGGAGGAGACAATGTGCAAACAGGGGTAGTTTGGTGGAGCATTAGATAGAGCACCAGGCCTGGAGTCAGGAAGATACTTACTAGCTGTATAATCCTGGGCAAGTCACTTAATCCTGTCTGCTTCAGTTCCTCATCTGTAAAATGAGCTGGAGAATGGCAAAGGATTCCAGCATCTTTGCCAAGAAAACCCCAACGAGGGTCATAAAGAGTCAGACACAACTGCAATGACTGAACAACAGCAAATTTGCAAAAAACTATGTATATTCAAGATACCGTGTAAAAGAAAGGGTGCAGAAGGTCAGATGTGAGTTGAGTGTTGAAGGAAACCAGGGAAGCCAGGAGGCAAAAGTGAGGAAGAACAACATTCATTCCAGGAAAAGGGGACAGCCAGTACAAAAGCATGGTGAGATAAAGGATAATATTATCAAATAAGGCACTAAAACTAATATAATATAATTGAAAACATATTGGATTTGGGGTCAGAGAATATAAAAACTACCTGTGTGGTGCTGGTCAAGTCATTTAATCTGAGTATGTTTCCTCGTTTATAAAACGAGGATTTTGAACCAGATGACCTCTTAAATATTGCATTATCCCCTTACCTCAAAATCCAATGAGGATTTTGCATTACTACAAACTCTGCAGTATTACTTCCCACCTCCCATGGAATAGATTTGACAATGTTAAATAGCATCAAAACCATGGAAGAATTAGGGGACTGGAAAGAAGATAAGCAAAAAACTGAGAAGCACTGATACTTGAACATTAAAAGCAAATTTTATTCCTGAGCAAAAATTGTTAGAAGACCACGGAAGCAAAGCAAAAGCAAATGTGTTTTTTAAACATCCTTGAATGACCCATAGTTTTAAAATATACCTTTTTGTCTCCCAGATACAAAGTTTCCATACAGGCTGGACTTCAATACTTTATACTATCCCTGTTCCTCTGAAAAGTTAAAATAACAAATTAAAGTTATGCCTTTAGAATAGTATGAAAGGCCTATTGTTTTGGATTCCATTGTAAATGTGTTGAAAATTCCTGACATTCCTTATCTTTTGGGTCATGTGACTGAAACCAAAAAATAGCCAGCCTTACAACAGGTAATGTAATTGGGCACCCTTCCAGGTTTCAATCTGTGAAAGGACATAAGGTTACAGTAAACTTCCACTTCCTGTCATTAAATCAGGAAGAATGCAGAACATTAGTTACCCACCAAAACTATAATGTACAAACTAATCAAATGAGTTTGTTGCTCCCGGTATTGGGAAATTCTTCTGAGCTAGTAACCTAGCAACTCTTGCTTGACCATCCTTTTGTGCTGACTTCTGCTAAGATTTTTAACCCTCATTAGTTTCATTCTTTAACAATTGGCCTTTACAACCTTGTACTTAGCCTACTTATTCAACCACTGGTTACTAAGTATTTTTAAAAGTCTTTTAGAAGTTTGGAAATGTAAAAGAAGCCAAATAATTTGCAATAGGTACATAATGCTGCATAAAAAGATTTAAACTTATCACAGATCGCTTTATTAACATCTAAGAATTTTTTCATTAAAAAGATAAAATTGGTTTGATATAAATAATTAACTAGCATAATGTTATCTAAAAATCTTAAAAGAAATGCAGAACAATTTGAAGAAAGGCAACAACAATACACAAGGATAAAATATTCACCAAGATCATCCTTGTTCCAGCGCTATCTAAACTTCTAAAATAAACCATATGACCCAGTGATTATACCATTTCTCCATACACAGAGGACTTAAATTTTCTATTTTATCCAATGAAACTGAATATATGCTTTCTATTCTTTCCTGACTACTCACATTTCAACGATCATTTTACAGTTGAGGAAACTAAGGCAGACAGAAGATAAGTGACTAGCCTAGGATCACAGAGCTAAGCACCTGAGTTTAGATTTGAATTCAGGTCTTCTATGTCCAAGTCCTGGGCTCTACTCAGTACACCACCTAGCTGTCTGTAAAACTTAGTTTTCACCACTCATACAGTATTTATCACATACTGTCTATTATCTTAGATACTTGGGTACAAGTTTCTTCTCTGCTATGATATAGAGACTTGAGGGCAGGGATCAGATCTTTCTATAACTGTATTCCATGCAGCACCTAACAATGACATATATGTATTCACTTAAATGTATATACACACATATTATATATGTGTCATATATCACACAGATGTATGTATATATGGCATCATATAAATGTAACATATGTACCATATATAAATATTCTAGTATGTACATATTATACATAATATGTATATATTATATATATATATATACACACTACATCATATGTGTCTGTGTGTAATCTATCTGGCCATGTATAAAACATGTAATATATGCCATATACCATATATTGCATGTTTTATATCCCATACATATATTATTCATATGCCATGAATATGTATATTCAGTGCTTAGTAAATATTTGTGGAATAAATGAATAGGAAGTTGAAAAGTTTATGGAGAACAAGGGTATTACAATTGTGTATTTATTTAAAATATGTTACTTTTATTTCATGCAAGAGGAAAAGCTTCTGGAAACGAAAAGTAGAAGTAGTGACATATGTGGGCCTAAACAGAATATAAAGAATTATAGAAATAAGTTAGGTATTTGTATTGCTTATCTTTCATGATAAAGGCTCTCTATACGAAGTCCAGATCTGCCTTTCTAAGACAACTCAGTATTTTAAGATTCATACATTAAAGTACAAGTCTGAGTCCTCTACAATTCGCTACCCAATAGATCAATAATGAGTTGAAGGGTAGAAAGTTTTAACATAATGTTTAACCTGATGATCAAGCAAAATCTTTAGAAGTAACGAGCTATAACAACTTAAATTATTAAAAATAGAAACTAAATTTTAAAAAATCAGTAAATGAGGTCTTTTACCAATGACCTTTTTTTAAAGCACATCTAAAAATAAACTGAAGCAGTGAAACAGTTACCAAAGCAATTTAGAATGTATACCCCTTCCCACCAACTTATCAGTCCAAAGTTAAAAGTAAACCTGCCAAAGCACACAGATCCCAGCAGCCATGCAGAGAACAAAGCACAAGACTGTGTTGCTAACAATCCTGGCTGGACAGAATCAACCCAAGCTATGATCCTTAATCAAAAGCAGTCCTTTTATAAGGAGACTGCAGAGTAGGGGTGGTGGCAGGTTAAGTGTATATATGATAAGAGGAAGACTATATTTGAAAGAGCTACTAGTATTATGTTTTTCACTAAACTAAGGCTTAAAGGAAACAAGTTCCAATGTTCAACAAAAATAAAGTTCTTTCTTATTTCTGCACAACAATATAAAAACAATTCTTGAGAAATTATAAAACAAAAACAAACAACAACAACAAAAACCCTTCATAATAGGGATGTGGGGAAACACCCAAAGAAGAATTTTTCTATTTGTAAACATCAGTGATTCAGCAAGGATTTGAATTTCACACTTCTTTTTATTCACATACCTACCCTTCCCTTCTCCCTAGGTACTACAGTGGTCAGAGAAGGAGTAAGAGGGAGAAAAGGTAAAGAGCTTAAAAGGAATCACAAAATCTTTAGGTTTCAAAGGAGATCTGGAAGACCATCTAGCTAACATCTCAACTTAAACCTAAATTCCCTTTTATAGTACGTTTTGCTCAAGTGGATATGGATGTCCAGCCTCTGCCTTAAGACTTTCAGTGACAACTGTCTCATTCACTCCTGAGGTAGCTCATTTCATATGACCATGGATTGAGAGCAGGTTCTTTCCCTAAGTCAAATCAACTTCTCTAAATTTTCACCTATCAATTCTATTTTCATTCTCTAGAGCTAAAAAGAATAAGTCTAGCTTTTGTTTCTACATGCAAACTCTTCAAAAATTTTAACATAAGAAATAATGACTTTCTTTTCCTCTCCCACCAAAAATCTCTTCTTACTTTTACCTCACAGTGCTCATATGGCACGGCTGTAAGTCCTTTCACCAACCTGATCATTCTCCCCTAGAGGTCCTCAAGGTTAATTAGTCCTTCTTAAAATGTGGCACCCAGAAATGGGCTTCTTGTGTGGTCCGATTAGAGGAGAATACACTGGAACTAGCATCTCCCTTGTTTTGGACGTGATTCTTCTATTAAGGCACCTGAGCACTGGGCTAGCTTTTCTGGCTGTCACAGGACACCGGTTCTAATAACTCCAAGATACTGTCACATAAATGTAAGACTTTAAATTTATCCCTATTAAATCTTATCTTGAGAAGATGGTTGATGTATCCTCTTGAGTTGGTTTGTCAATAGACTGCTGGCCTTGGAGTCAGGAATTCGTGAACTGAAATACTGTATTTGATATGTACTGGCCATGTACCCATCTCTCAGTTATCCCCAGGCAATTCTTTAAGACTATGAGTCAATCTGCATCAATGGAGAGAGTTTTCTCCATCAGATTAAATCTACACAGAAGCCATAAATCCAGATCCTATTCTCCCACCCCACCCCCCAAAATAAACATCTGATTTACTATCTCCTTTTAGTCCATTTAGATCTTTTCCAATACCAATTCTTCCATGGCTCCTAACTATCATCTGAAAGTCAGATGCACATGCTATTTACTACTAGTTTATTAACTAAGGGATGGGTCATTTAACCCCTCTGATAGCTCAACTTCCCTCCCCCCACTGTCAGAATGGGGATACTTAGACCTATTCCATCTACTTCACAAGTTTGTTGCAAGAATCATATGAGATAATATAAGTAAAGCACTTCCAAAAATTTAAAATACTATGTAAACATCATATATTTAGCCATGTCATTGATAAAAAACACTAAACAGAATAAGGCCAAAGACAGAGAGCCCTGAGACATATTAATAGAAGGCTCTCAATAGACTACCATTAGTCATCAGTCTTTGGGTCCTATTGGTCTACTAGTTCTGAATCCCTTCCCTCACCCCTCACCTATCTTCCAGGTTATAGCTTTTCATCTGCTACTTCGGTTTACCTTGATGCGGCCTAAACACAACTTCACTTTCCCATTCCAGACTCTGTGCTCTTTCCTACACTTTGAAATGTTCCGTTCCCACTCCCCCTCCCAAACACTCACCTAGCAAAATCTTTCAAAGCCCAAATGACCTACAGTTTTTAAACAACTGTTTAAAGTGAAATGTTCATTATGACTATGACTAAGACTGTGTCTATAATTTCTAGCACGGGTTAACTACTTAAAACAGGGTTAGGAGTGAGATATGGTAAAGAACAGATTCAAAAAGAGAATATTTCTGTACATTTAAAGACTATGCTCCACTCACACTACCACCCTGGTGCAGGCCCTCATCACTGCACCCCTGGGCTACTGCAATAACCTATAGGTCTCCCTGCCATATTCTTTCCCCATTTCAGTCAATCCATCACTTAGCTTCCTAATGTTTCAGGTCTGACCATTCCATTTCCTGTTTCCTAGTATTTTCAGTGGTTGTCCCAATGTGTGGAATTTCCCTCTTCACCTCCACCTCCCAACTTATCTGGTATTCTTCAACTCCCAGCTAAAATCTCACCTTCTACAGCAGGGTCTACAAACTAAGGCCTATTAACCAAATTCCTTCTATCCTGTCTGTAGCCAATCATGGTTTTTATATCTGTAAATAAAGTTTTATCCCATTTAAAGGACCCTGTTCTACAGGAAGTTTTCCCTGACCCCTTAATTCTACTGCCTTCCTTCTGTTTATTTTTTCCAATTTATATTCTATCTAACTTGTTTGTATATTGTCTCTCCATTGGATTGTGAGCCCCTTGAGATCAGGGATTATCTTCTTTTTTTATATCCCTATCACTTGGTAGAGTGATCACCTAATAAATATTTATTTACTAAATGTTTCAAAACGGTATGCTACTGATCAAAAGGTGCAGCTCGTGAAAGAAAATAAATAGAACACCACTGGCAAATCAGAGAATAAAAGAATCACCTAACTTTGGAGAAATAAAAAACCAATAATTTTCTTAAACTTTTACTCCTAGTCTCTCTCCTAAATTCCAGTTATACGCTACTGCCAATTGCAAATTTCAAAATGGATGTCCCACAGACAACTCAAACTCAATAGATCTAAAACAGAAAACTCATTATCTTTCCTTCAAAACCCACCTGTCTAACCTAAACTCCTCTATTTCTATGGAGGGCACCACCATCATAACAGTCACACATGTTCGAAACCTGGGTGTTATTCCTGACTCCTTTCTCCACATAGCTACAACTTCTCACATCTGTTCCATTCCCTAGTCACTTGGCCCATCCCAAGTCAGGCCCTCCTGACTACTGCCTCCAAATTGATCTCCTACCTCAAGTCTCACTCTTTCACTCCAATTCAATCTCCACAAGGCTGCTAAAATGATTTTCCTATAGCTCAGAACTAACCAAGTCACTCCCCTAACTTAATAAACTCCAGAGGTTTCCACTATCTTTAGGTTAAAATATAAATTCATTTGTTACTTACAGTGTTCACAACTTGGGCCCCATTGGTCTTTCCAACCTTGTTAAACATTACTCTCTCTCACTCTCTATGGTCCAGCTAAACTGGCCTTCTTTTTGTTCCTTTCATACAACACTCCTCCTGTCTCCATTCCTAGATGAACCCATGCTTTGCGTGCACTCCCACATGACCTATTCCTTTTAGAATCCCATTTCTTTCAAAACCCAACTCAAGCACCACTTTCTTCAGGAAACCTTTCCTGATTCCTCTCCCACCTAGTAGTCCCCCCTTCTACAAAATTAACATATCCTTTGTGTATATACATACATTTAGACATGGTGCCTTACCCCATAGAATGTCCTTGAGGGCAACTACTGTTCCATTTTTGTCTTTAGAGCCTAGCACACTCCTAGAACATAGTAGGTGCTTAATAAATGCTTGATTGTTTTATATTAATTTTTAAAATACTATGTTGTAAATTATAAACTTACAATTGAAAGTAAAATCACAACTATTTTATGTTACACAATAAATACTCCAATATCTGGGTACCACATTTTAGGAAGAGATCTGATAACCTAGAATGTGCAACAAAGAACAACAAATTGGTGAAATACCTTAAGATCATGATTTATGTAGTTCTGTAAAAAGAACCAGAGAACAGAAAATTTAAGTGGAAAGGAAAGACATCACAAACCATGTCCAAATAGTTGGGGGAGGGAGGTTATCAGGTAGAAAAATGGTTAAATCTGTTCTATTTGGCTTCATAGGCCAGAATTAGGAAAAAAGACGAAAGTTATAGAATGGCAGATTGAGACTTCATGGAATGAAAACTTCCTAACAATGAAAACTATAAAAAATGAAATGGTCTGCATTAGTACATAGTGATTTCCTGTTCTCTACAGATTTTCAAGTAATCACTAGATGACCACTTTTGGATGAATAAAATAATGAATCAAAAAGCAGTTAAGTACTCACAATGTGCAAAGCACTGTTCTAAGTGTTGAGTATGTTGTTGATGGACACTTTTATTCACTTATGAGTTGGATTAGATGCCCTCTAAAATACTTTGTGTGATTCTACTGACTTTACCCCAGATTCTGTTAAGTCCTTACCCCAAATCTGAACTGATTATTCACCCCAAACACTCCACGCCCTTCCCAATTTCCCTATTACTGTGAAGGGCAGCACCATCCTCCCATCTTTTAGGCCTGAAACCTAGATGTCATCCTCAACTGCTCACTATCTCTTCCCATATCGGATCTGTTGCTAAGGTCTGTCAATTTCACCTTTGCAAAATCTCTCAAATATGTCCTCGTCTCTCCTCTGACACTGCCACCACTTTGGTACAGGCCCTCATCACCTCACACCTAGACTATTGCAATAGCCTGCTGATAAGGTCTCCCTGCTTCAAGTTTCTCACCGCTCCAACCATTCAACCACCAAAGTGATTTTCCTAAAGCACAAGTCTAACTCCTATTCCAGGTGGTAGAAGTATTCCCCTCCCCAACCTTTCTCAAATTTCAAGCAGTTCTCTCTCCTAGCTGGGAACCTTGCCTCATATTTCATTGAAAAAATTGAGGACATTTGCTGAGAGTTCCCTCATCTCCCCTGTTCCTCATCTCATATCACTCAGATGCTTTGTGCCACTATTTCCTACATCCATTTCACATACAGAGGGAGCCCTTCTCCTTTTTGAAGACAAATCCTGCTGTATGCACAAATAATCCCATTCCATTCTGTCTTCTCCACAAGACTGCTCCTATATCATCCCTACTCTCTCACTAATCCTCGGTTGCTCCCAGTCTGTTGTCTCTTCCCTACTGCCTTCAAACATGCCCACGTCTCCCTTATCCTCAAAAAACTCACTTGAAGCTTCCATCCCCGCTAGCTATCATCCTATAACCTTCCTCTCTTTTACGGGTAAACCACTTGAGAAAGTCCTTCACTTCCATTCTTCTCCCTCTCTTAACTCTTTGCAATCTGGTTTCTGACTTCAACATTAAACCCAAACTGCTCTCTTCAAAATTACTAATTATCCAATGGCCTCAAACCTAATCTTTCTTGACTAGCCTGTGACATTGACAATTATCACTCTTCTCCTTGATGGTCTCTTCTCTTTTAAGACACTGCTAATAATTTCTGTCTTTCCTCCTATCTATTGGACAGCTCCTCAGTTTTCTTTAATGGATTTTCATCCACATCACTGCCCTAAACACTGGAGTCCCCCCAAGCCTCATTCCTGGGTCTCTTTTCTTTTCTTTTCCTGCTCTCCTATTTCACTTAGTGTTCTCATCAGTACCTGTGGTTTCAATCATCATTTTTATGCAGATGATGCTCAGATCTATTCATTCCTCCCTGACCTCAGGCCTTGCATCTCCAACTGGCCACTAGACAGCTCAAATTGTATGTTCCATAGACATCTTAAAAAAACATTTTTTTCCTTTTACCAAAACTTTCCACTCTTAACTTCCTCATTATTGTCAAGGATACTACGATCTTTCCAGTCACTCAGGCTCACAACCTGGTTGTCATCCTCAACTCCTCACCTGCTCACCCTCTACATCTAATCTGCTGCCAAGGCCTGTCAATTTTATCTTGTAACATCTCTCCTAAACACTTTCTTCTCTCCTCTGACACTACCACAGCCCTGGTGAAGGTCCTCATCACCTCATCCCTGGGCTATTGAACTAGCCTTCTGGTAGGTCATCCTACCTCAAGTCTTTCGCCACTCCAATCCATCTTCCACTTAGCTTTCAAATTGATTTTCCTAAAATTCAAGTGTGACCATATCACACCCCCAGTTAATAAACTCCAAGGTTCGCCAGTACCTCCAGAATCACATATAAAATCCTCTGTCTTTCAAAGCCCTTCATATCCTAGCCCCTTCCTTCCTTTCCAGTCTTCTCACTCTTTACTCCCTTCTGTGAAGTCTGTGCTCCAATTACAAGGGCCTCCTTACTTTTCTCCCACCTGACACTCCAAACAATGATGAGCATTTTCACTGGCTGAATGTTCCCCGTGCCTGAAGAGCCCTCTCTCCTTATCTTCTAGCTTCCCTGGTTTCCTTCAAGATTCAGTTAAAGTGGAACCTTAAGCAAGAAACCTTTCCCAGGCCTTAATGTTAGTGCCTTCCCCTACAAATTATCCTCAGTGCTTCAAAAAGTATGTGTCACATAGTAGTAGGCACTTAATAGATGCTAGCTGATTGAATGGTTCCCCTTCCAAAAAGGTATGGTGAAATCTATACTGCTGATTTCTTTACTAAATATGAATATGCATATGCATATGTATGTATTTTTCACACACACATATTTCATGAATAATGCTAGTGTCCTTTATGTGGTACTTAATCAGGAACCCAAATTCATAATACCACCACAGCTTGAGGAAAGTGAGTAGGTATTACGGTTCAAGTGCTAGATTTGATTCAGGAAGACTTGGGTTCAAATTCCACCGTAGAAAGTGACTAAGGATAAGTCCCTTAACCTCTCTGAACCTCTGGAAACTCATTTGTAAACAGAGACAGGAACTGAATTACTGGGCCTCTAAGGTGCCTTCCTGCTATGATGTTCTGATTCTATGATTTGAGGATGTCTGCATGAGAGACTGAACCAAACGAGTTAACAGCCAATTTTTAGTAAGGAATCATCTCTTGAAATAAAAAAAGTTAATAAACACAATATTAACTTCTTGTAATAAAACCAGCTTTCAAAGGTCAAATCTAGCTCCAATGATGACTGAGTCAGTCATTCTCAAACACATCCCAACAATTCAGTTTTCAATATAAAACTTTAAACCAAAAAAAGTGTGTGTGTGTGTGTGTGCGTGTGTGTGTGTGTATGTATGGATATGGATATACACACACAGCCCTGTCATTTCTCTTCTAACAAACTTAGAAAAGGACAAGTTCCAGTTTGAGTTAGCACTTGTTCTAGCAGGTCTTCCAATGTTGTGAGGCATGAAGTTATGATAGGCTAGAGCTAGTTTTCTGTTAAGTCCTGATAAATCTTTAACGAGATTGCTTAATTCCAGATTCTTAAAATAAAGATGAAACTTTTAACCATTAAAAAAAGGAACTTCAAGTAGCATTTCTTTTTTCTACCCAATGATACCTAATAAGATTTGTATTTAGGTTTTTTCCACATCCTTTACCGACAGGCCTGGAAAATATATCATAATTTATAAATAACTAAACTTCATTATACAAATCAAATCTTTAGGACATTAAAATGCCCATGCACAGAAATAGCTCTCAAAAAAAGTTCTCAAAAAATCCACTAGTACCAAGAGCATTCCAGAGTTAAAGCACTAACAATGCCTCCAGTTGTTATCCTTTCCATGGAGTGCACCATGCACAGAACTACCTCTCAAAAAAGTTTATCTACCAGTACCAAGAACACTCCTTTTGATTTTGTGACATCATCTTCAAAATGGGAAGAAAAAATAACTATGAAGAAGTACAACCAAAATTGATCAAGGGGTCTAAGGGTGGAGTAGAAGAGTGACAAAGTCAATCCCCATCTTTACACGTGTTCCACGATTCACTAACATCTGGAAAGGGCCTTGAAAGTCAAGGATCCATCCCAACAAAACCCCTTGTTTCCTGTTGCTGCTTCTCCCTGTACTTGAATCGAAAAGGACCTCCTGCCCCCACTGTGAACCCCTTGGCTTGGAGTCTATGTAGTGGCTACAAGTGAGTAGCCCTAGGACCCCACAACCACTGAGCTAAGTCAAAGAAAGTGTATTCCATGCTCCAAATCTGTTTATTAGGGACCCAAGAAATACAAGGGGCTGGAAGGATTCAAGGTGTTTTCAGGTTAGTTAGCACCTCAATTCCAGAAGTAGCAATTCCCAGGATGTGTGGACCCAAAACAACTTAGGTAGTAAAACAGACGCCTTAATTCCCAGGTTTAAGTTCCTAAATTAAGCAGATCCCTCCACTTAGGCAAGAAGACCCCGCAATTCCAGAAGTAACAACTCCCAGGCTTGTTGACCCTGAGATGTCTCCGGTGACCTCCCCGCCCCACCCCCCACTTACTGTTGCTGGACTTAAGGTCCCGGTGCAGGATGGGCACGATGGCCTCTTCGTGAAGGTAGAGCATCCCGCGAGCGATCTGCACGGCCCAATTGACCAGGATGTGCGGAGGGATGCGGCGGGCGGGGCGCGGGCCGGGCGCGGCGCCCGCAGGCTCGGGGGTCCCTGCTGCGGTGGCCCGCAGCGGGGTGGAGGAGGAGGGGGCGGCAGCGTTGGTGGCGGCGGCGGCGGCCAAGGCCCGGTTGAGGGCCCCTCCGCGGGCGAATTCGAGGACGAGGCAGAGGTTGGGCTGCTGCAGGCAGACGCCGAGCAGCTGGATGATGTTGGGGTGCCGCAGCATGGAGAAGAGCTTCGCCTCCCGCAGCACGCTCTCTGCAGCCGCCGCGGGGTCCTGCTCGGGGTCCCGCCGCGCCGCCTTCACCGCCACCTCTTGGCCGCCCCAGGTGGCCCGGTACACCTGCCCGAAGCCGCCGGCGCCGATCAGCTCCTTCAGCTCCAGCCACTCGAACTCGATCTGCATCGGGGAGCCGGGCCGCGGGGCGTCGGGCGGGGAGGGCGGCGGCGGCGGCGGCGGGGGCACAGGCGGCGGCGGCGGGGGCTGGCGGGGCCGCGGCGGGTAGCAGGGAGCCACGTAGTTGGCGGGGAAGATGCCGAGGCGCCGCTGCACCTGGCCCGTCCACCAGCCCTCGTCGCCCGACACAGCGGCGTCCTGCGACAGCACCTCCACCAGCTGGCCCCGCCGCAGGCTCAGCTCGTCCTCGCCGCTCGCCTCGTAGTCGTAGAGGGCGGCCCAGAGCCGGCCGCCCCCGGCCACCCAGGACGAGGACGAGCAGCAGGAGGAGGCGGAGGACGACGAGGACGAGCCGCCCGCGCCCGCCGCGGGCGCCTCCCGGCCAGGGCCGGCAGGCCCATCGGCCGCTCCCTCGGCCCCCGGGAAGGCCATGGTGGGGGTGAAGGGCAAGAGAGGACGAGGACGACGAGGAGGACGGCGGGAGGAGAGAGGGAACACCAGGCTCAGCCGCCCGGCAGGCGCATCGTTCCCCCGGACCTCTCTTGCTCGGCCTTCCCGCCGCCCCTCTGGGAGAGTTGGCTACTGCAGCCTCGGCTGCCGCTGCGGGGGAGCCCGGCGGCGAGCTGAGGGAGACGAAGGAGGCAGGAGGCGTGGAGGGGATGGGAAGGCTGGTGAGCCGCAGGCAGTGGGAGTGGGGGGCTCACAGCGCGCCCGGGGGGCAGCGGGCCCGAGCGGCGTGGGCCCCCAGCTCTTCCTCGGCCGCCCCTGCTGCCGCCGCCGCCTCCACCGCAGCAGCAGCGGCTGCCGGCGCGGGCGCTGTCACCACCATGGTCCACTCTGGCCTCTCTCCGAGCTCACTTCCCGGCTAGGGCCACCGGGGCCCCTCCAAGCGCCTCCCCTCATTGGAGCGCCCTCGTCACGTGACCGGGGAGCCTGGGAGGGAGGGAGGGAGGAGGAAGCTGCGAGCCCAGATAAGTTTTCGGGCAAGTTTACGAAACTGGTGGAGAGCTCTGGAGTAGACCAATTCTAGACCCAGGGCTGGGCGAACAGGTGTTAATCTCCCTAGGGTGTTTAATGTTCTTTGATTTGCTTTTTATTAGAGGGGGGAGGGGAGGAAGAGAAGGGGCTGAAGGCGGTGGGGAAATAAGCGCCTCTAGAACCAGACTGCTGGAGGGTAATTGTCCCAGAGCAGATCGAGTTTCAGAGCCAGGGCGGATCACCTGGCCGCATCACCAAGCCTGGAGCATTTCAGCTCCAAAGTGCATTTCAAGCCTGAGAAGGTTACAGGACAGAGTGCATGGCGGATCATTTTTTTGTCCAGGAACCTCCCCTCTCCAAGACAAGTTAATCTCCTGTTTGCCCTTTCTCCCTGTGCCTGAATGGAAAAGGATCTCCTGTCCTCCTGTGAACCCAATGACTTGGATTTATGTGACAGTGGCAGCGATTGAGTTACTAGAGTTTCTGGCTTTTTACAGTATTGTCGTCTCCCAACCCTAGACACTCCCACTCCCGAGGAAGGAGGCTAAGTCGTTGCGTTCAGATATGATGTGCAAATAATCAACATGGGATGTGCCGTGTCCCTTAAGGGACCAATATGTGATGAACATATGTTTTATATCTTGTACATGTGTGTGGCATACATGTCTTCATATAGTATATGTTCAATCAATGGCGATTAACACATGATCAATATATGGTGTACACTGACCAGATGTGATATATACCCGTTGACAGGTGCAAGTGATCAGGATGTGGTGCTCATGTAGCCAATGTGTGTTGTGCATATGATCTGCATGTGATGTACACTGATGTATATGTGATCAATAAGTATGGGTGGGTACTAAAATGAAGTTTAATATTCAAGAATTGTTTCTGAAACACTCATCTGTAACACAAAATATAAATCTAAAAGCATACATTGAATCCTGTTTCTGAGGTCTTAAATGGGTTAGGTAACCCACAGGTATATGTCCTATGTGCAAAGGCGGCACAAAAAGAGTAACTGGGTATAGGTCATCCAGTCTTGTAGGGCTTTTCCTAAGAAGGCAGTAAGACAGTTTCAGGCAGCAGGACTTCTCCTTTCTCTTCAGAAGGTGACTAGCATCTGCACATATCTGATGGAGGTTCATCTTGCTTTGGCAAGATGATTGAAGACCAAAAAACTCGGACTTCTATGTGAAATCCAGAAGGATCCCAGTGAACTGCAGCTCAAGATAACCAGAGCATAAGCAAATTCAAGATTTGCTCTATTGGCTTGGTTCTGAGCTGATGGGGACCTGCAACCAGCTCTAGGGCACTCATTTCCATGATGTATCACCAGGCAGGAGGGCTTCAGGTTAGACCTTATCTGGCTCCAGATGCTCCTGCTGCAAGAGATACTTCATCAGCCACACTTGGCTGATGCCATGGCTTGTAGTCTGCTGATCAGAACCAGGGGAAGAATAAGGGCCCTGGCATCACAATATTTCACTCCCTGGAATGTTCCAAGATTAAATTCTGTAGCTCAGGAATGGCAGCTGGCATAGGCCCTAGACTTCAGTAGTAGGACAACTTAGGCTGTCTCTGGCTGTGCACCATGATGAAGCTCCTTTCCCTTTGCATGGGGGTGGAGGAGATCTAAGCAGGATGTGCATCTGATGCACAGGTAACCTTACCCAAGGCACCTAACCTTTCAGTGCTCTAGGCAGCTCTAAGATTGTAAGCTTCAGCAGTGGTGCCAACCCTCATTCATTGGTAGATTGTTTCCTCACATCAGAATTCTCTATAACAATGAAATCACAGGTCCAATCCTTGTCTCTTGAAGGAATAATTGTGGTGGTTCACAAATAGTGCTTTCATGTTTACAAAACACTTTATTCCTAACAACCCCGTGATACATAGAAGGTGCTTAATAAATGCTGATTCATATAGGCCTTGTAAATATTAAAAATCTCTACTTTATTGTTGAGCAAAGTGAGTCCCTGAGAATTGATGTGACTTGTCCAAGGTTACTCAACAAGTACCAGAACTTGGACTCAAATCTCAGTCTTATGATCTAGAATCTCATGTCACATTTTCATGCTTACCAAGGCTAACCCTTCTATCTTTTCAAATGATCCCAGTCCATTCCATCTTCAACAGATTGTCCCCTCTGTCATCCCCACTCTATAATTTATTTTCAATTTCTCCCTGTCTCTTGGCTTATTCCCTACTGCTTACTGCCCATCCTCAAAGACCCCTCATTTGATCCTTCCTTCCCCACTATTGTCCTATATATCATTGGCCCTTTGTTCACACTCCTTGAAAAGGCCATCTACAATAATGTTGCCACTTTATTTCCTCTCACTCTCTTCTTACCCCTTACAGTCCAATTTCTAACCTCATCATTCCACAAAACTGCTCTTTCCAAAGTTACCAAAGATGTCTTAATCACTAAATCCAATGACTTTTTGTCAATCCTCATTCTCTTCAACCTCTTAGTGTCTTTGACACTGTTGATCACCCTCTTCTCTCTATATTTTTGAGACACTACTCTTTCCTAATTCTCCTCCTATTTATCTGACTATTCCTTATCAGTCTTCTTTGCAGTGTCCACATCCAGATCGTACCTTCTAACCATGGGTATCTCACAGCATTCTGTCCTAGACCCTCTTCTCTTTTCCCTCTACAATACACTTGGTGATCTCAACAAATCTGATGGATTTAATTACCGTCTCTATGCTAATGATTCTCAGATCTACCTTTCCTTACCTAACCTCTCAGTGACCTCCATTTTCACATCTCCAAATGCCTTTCAGACATCTTGAAATGGCTGTCCAATAGACAACTTTACTCAATACGTCCAAAACAAAATTCATTCTTTCCCCCAAACCTTCCCCATCTCCCACCTTCTCTATTACTGGTGAGGGCAACACCATCCTCCCAGTCCCTCAGGTCTGAAGCCTAGATGTCATCCTTGACTCCTATCCCTCACCACTGCCCTCATATCCAGTCCAAGACATGTTGATTTCACTTTTATAAAATATTTCAAATTCTCCTCTGAAAATATCACCACTCTGGTGAAGATCATCACCACATGCCTAGACTAGTGGTGGGTCTGTTTGCCTCAAATCTCCTCCTTTCAGGCACCAAAGTGATTTTCCTAAATCATAGGTCTGACCCTGTTACCCCCTTGCTCAACAAACTCTAGTGACTTCCTATTGCCTCCAAAATCAAATGCAAAATCCTCTGTTTGGTGTTCTAAGCCCTTCATAACATAGTCCCATACTATCTTTCCAGTTTTCTACCTTACTCCCTGCCACATACTCTGATCCAGTGACACTAGCCTCCTTCCAACCTCATCCATGAAGAAGCTCCATCTTTTCTCTCCAGACATTTTCTCTAGATATCCCCTGTGCCTGGAATCTTCTTCTTCCTCTGCTTACTGACTTCCCTGATTTCCTTTAAGTCCCAAATAAATCCCATTTTCTTCAGAAACCTGTCTCAAACCCTCTTAATTCCAGTCTCTTCCTTCTTTTAATTATTTCCTATTTATCCTGTATGTAACTTGTTGGTTTATTGGCTCCCTTATTAGATTGTAAGCTCTTTGAAGTCGGGGGACTTTCTTTTGCCTCTTTTTTGTATCCCTATTACTTAGCACATACTAGGTGCTGATAAATATTTATTGAGTGACAAATTGACTCTTGGGCTTTCACTGCCTTACTATGCCCATCAAAAACTGGCCACTGTCATATAGAAAAAGAGAGAAATAGGAGGATTATAGAACTGAAAGCAAAAACAATTGACCTAGAAATACATTAATAAGAGATAATATAAGAATAATTGAACTACCTGAAAGTTATGACCAAATAAATAGTCTATACTCATTTTATTTTGAGAATTCTTAAAAGAAAATTGTTCTGATATCTTAGAACCTTAGGACAAAGTGGAAATAGAAAGAATCCATCAGTCACCTCCTGAAAGATACCTCAAAATGAAAATTCCTAGGAACATCATAAGCAAAATAAAGAGATTCCGGTTCAAAGAAAAAATACTGCAAGCAGCTGGAAAGAAAGTGCTAAGGAGTCAGAGTCACAATCACACATAATTTAGCAGTCACAACCATGAAGTAGTGGAGAGCTTGGAATACAGTATTCCAGAAAGAAAAGACTATGGGCTTATCGCCAAGAATATCTTACCCCCCCAAAAAAAATCAGATTTGGCTTAAGGAGGGAATAACATACACACTCAATTGGATATAGAAATCTATCTTACCCTACAGGAAAGTAGGATAGAAAGAGATAACAGAAGAAGGGGGAATAATAGATGGGAAGGCAAATGGGGATGGTGGTAGTCATCTCTTGAGGAGGGATAGGGTGAAAGGAGAGAGAGAATAGAATAAATGAGGGGAGATAGAAGGGAGAGAAATACAGTTAGCAATAGTAACTATGAAAAAAATTTTGAAGCAAGTTTCTCTGATAAAGGCCTCATTTCTCAAACTTACAGAGAACTGAGTCAAATTTATAAAAATAAGCATCATTCCCCAATTGATAAATGATCAAAAGTTATGAACAGTTGTCAGATGGAATAATCAAAGCTATCTATAGCCATATGAAAAAATGCTCTAACTCCCAATTGATTGATTGGAGAAATGCAAATTAAAACAATTTGGAGGTACTATCTTGTACCTATTAGATTGGCTAATAGGACAGGAAAGGAAAATGACAGATGATTGAGGGGATGTGGGAAAAATGAGACATTAATGCACTGTTGTTGGAGTTCTTAACTGATTCAATCACTCTGTAGAGCAATTTGGAACTATGCTTAAAGCAATATAAAACCATGTATACCCTTTGACCTAGCAATACCACTACTAGGTCTGTATCCCAAAAGATAACTAAAAAAAAGTAAAAGGACCTATATGTACAAAAATATTATTAAGCAGCTCTTTTAGTGGTAGCAAAGAATTGGAAATTGAGGGTATGCCCATCAGTTGGAGAATGGCTAAACAAACTGTGCTATGTGATTGTGAAGGAATACTATTGTGCTATAGGAAATGATGAGCAAGATGCTCTCAGAAAAATATGAGCTGATACAAAGTGAAATGTACTGTGTACAAAGTAACAACAATATTGTAATATGATTAACTGTGATTGACTTAGCTATTCTTAGCAATACAATGATCCAAGACAACTCTGAAGGACTTATGATGAAAAATGCTGGGGCAGCTAGATGGTGCAATGGATAGAGCCCTGCATTCAGGAGGACCTGAGTTCAAATCCAGCCTTAGACACATAATATTTACTAGCTGTGTGACCTTAGGCAAGTCACTTAACCCCAATTGCCTCACCAAAAAAAAAAAAAGAAAGAAAATGCTATCCATCCCCAGACAAAGAACTGATGGTGTCTGAATACAGATTGAAGCATGAGTTTTTTACTTTTTTTGAGGTTTTTTTGGTCTATGTTTTCTTTCATAACATGACTGTTATTGAAGTGTTTTACATGACTGCACTTGTATGACATATTGAATTGTTTGCCTTCTCAATGAGGGGGCATTGGGGATGGAGGAAGGGAGAGAATTTGGAGCTCAAAGTTTTAAAAATGAATGTTAATTTTTTTACATGTAACTGGGGAAAAGTAAAATCCTAAAGAACAAAATAAAAGTTGGACTAAAAAAATAAAATCTATTTTACCCTGTAGGAAATAATAAATGGTTATGCTGGATAAGTTTAAAGAAAATAAGAGTTATGTGCAAGAGATAAAGCAATGTCAGCTGTCTCCATGGTCTGACACCAAGAACTCTAATGAGGTATTAAAAAAAAATGAGCTAACAGCAGAGAAGGCTAATCCTAAACCCCCAACTCTGTCATCTAGCACCCTGTCTCCTACCATTTACTTGTCAGGGAAGTAGTACATAAGTCAATCCACTGGCCTGCCTCAAAACTCGATTCTGCCCTGCACTCTCTCTCAGTGCCGTGGAAAACTCAAAGAAAGAAACTTGTTCTGGCTGCATTTTAAAAGATCTCACTGCTGCAACAGATCTCAGCTGCAGAACAGAATAGAATTGGTGCAGGATGCCAGCAGAGTATAGTTTGTGTGTGTGTGTGTGTGTGTGTGTGTGTGTGTGTGTGTGTGTGTGTGTGTG
>NW_020954576.1:62217094-62281629 GCF_900497805.2 Vombatus ursinus | reverse complement strand
GTGTGTGTGTGTGTGTGTGTGTGTGTGTGTGTGTGTGTGTGTGTGTGGTGCTCTACTAAGCCTGAGCAAAAGAACCCAGCATCCAGATGGAACAAGCTGTCTCCTCCCAGAAGTCGCTTGAGGCAGAGACTGAGGCCAATGTAATGTGATTTGCATAGTATAGAGAATGCTGACATAACCATTAGGTCCAGTTCATGGGGTAACTACCATCAAAACAAGCGTCAGAAAGTGAGCAATGTAGGAATATAAGGGGGGGGGCTGAAATTATCAAAGATATCAGGAGGAAGAAAACTCAGTTAAAGAGCTTGAGAATAATTAGACAATCTAATAGAAAAAATGTTAATAACAGAACGTAATATGGCCTCCAGATCAAATAAAAAATCCAGGCATCTATGAATAAAATAATACAAGGTAAAGGAAAATGAATGAATACTCGATGAGACAGAGGACCCTGTGGATTCTGAAGAGCTTGGAATCACAGCAGAATGTTTAAAAGAGAAATAAGAAATGTGACAGCAGAATGTATAGCCTGCTTAGGAGATATAATCACAAGTGGCAAACCTCATGAAAGAGAGAACAAATGATTGTTAATGCAAATAGGCAGCAAGTGAAGGACAATCTGGGAGAAGTAAAAATCATTAACATTAAAACACAATTTCCATATAAACAAAACATTTATCTCAAAGATAGAATGCATACAATTTAAGAATTAAAGATCTTCCAGAATAACATAAGAAGTAGATAGATATTACACACACTATAATGCAAGAAATATCACAAGAAAATTGTTGAGAACTTCTGAACACATAAAACAAGTATCAATCAAAACAATTCATAGATTGTTCTAAAAAAAAAAGCTACAAACTTCAAGATACATAATGGTTAGATTTAACAATTCCAGTCACAAACAACAAATTCTTCAAGCAATCAGGAGAAATGGTTCCAAATAAAGGAAATAAAATTCAAATAACACAAGATTGTTCTTCACCTACCAGAAACCACAGGAGAGAATGGAACAACGAAATAATTTCCAAAGAGCACACGAGCTCAAAATGCAACCAAAGGTGAAATTGCCTGCAAACTTGAGAGTACCCATTAATAAAAAAGATGTGCAGTCAATTTTTAAAAAGGTGGTTAAAGCATTTCTAGAAAGAAAACCAGATATGAATGAATTATATGCTTTTCAAACACCCTAGACAACAGAAATAAAAATATATCAACCAAGGACAGATATGAAAAGAGAAAGAGATTTCTTTCTAAATGCACACAAAGAAACAAAGGTGAAAGCAGAAACCAAATAGAACAGATGGTGAAAAAAAAAAGAGGCCTGAAACATGTATTTTTGTTTTGTTTTGTTTTTTATGGTACCAAATTATGGCATCAGTAGATCTATAAAAAGAGAGAGGGGAAGAAGAAAACAGAGAGGAACATGCAATGTATTCTATTCAAGTCAAAGCTAACAATGAAGGGAAAATAATTCCTGTAGCAGCTCAAAAAGGAGAAAGCCTACAGAATAAAAGTCAATGAGGACAAAGGGATGGTCTGAAACAAGAGGAAAGAAAGAGGGAATCTTATTTCAGTTATAAGAATGGGACTAATTGAAGAATACTTCCATGGGGAAGAGAGATTCTATAAAGGTAGAGAAGAGACCTTAAAATGGGTACAATCTGCAGGGAGCTGGTACTTATACAATCCACTCATTCTTTCCCAGGAGGAGGAGAATAAGAGCTCCTAGGAGCAACTGACACTCAGAAGAGTAGGAGAGTAAGAACACAAAAAAGAAGTTATGGTAAATAAAAGAAAAATATCATGGTGAGGGCAAAGTTAATAATGAACTGCATGATCAGGAACATAGGAAAATTCCTACCCTGGGGCAATACTTCTATCCTTCCTTTCCACCTGCAGGAACTGGTATTTCTAAAAGTGAGGCACAACAGAAAAATAGGACTTGGGAAAATATCTGTAAGACAATAATACAGAAACATAACATAGAAAATATCTATAAGGCAGTAACATAGAAACATTAGAAGATAGAACCCAAATAGGTACTTTGAAACTTTAATTCTATGAGGAATACAGAGAATTGAGGACTAAATAAGAATAAAAGTCATGAATCAAAGAATAAAAAATCTAGAATTGACAGATAAAATAAATAATAAAGAAAATAAGGAATACATTCCTTTTTACAAAAAGGTGAAAAAATTCAATTTTAAAACTAATTAATGAGAAGTCAAAGGCAAGGAAAATGCAAGGGATTTCCTTTGACTACTTAATTAGGGAGGAAAAGGGGGAAAGAATTAGATAGCTAGATTAAAGGAAGCATGAAAAAGAAATATTAAATTAAGCAAAGTTCCAAAACAGAGAAAGGGGTAACAAATGGGAGATGGGATGGGACTTGAGGGTGAAAGGGAAAGAACCAGTGAGAATAGGATTGCCCTTTGTAACCAAGGGCTCAAAACCTATTTGTACAAGATTTTCCTCATTGGTGTAAATTAATTACTGAGGCAGGAGGGGTGGAGTTGAGAGGTTGGGAAAAGAGAGATCTTTGTCTTCTGGCTTCCTGCTAAGGAAGAGTATTGTTATTCCAGGTTTTCTTGGGAGAGAGACCCCTGGATGGAAAGACTGGGAAGAAGTTAACATGTAGAGAAGCTGGCAACTCAATTATGTCTCCATCCCCAGATAACTACTTCAGAGACTTAGAGCAATTTCCCCTTGAATGAGATCTGGCATTCTTTCTCTTAAATGAGCTAAGATATCTCACTCCCAGTGAGGGAGCTCAGTCACTCTATGTATTCCCTGATATATTCTCCTCTGTTTAATTTCTCTGATTTATGTTTGCCATGTGTGGTCTTTGTGTAACTGGCATTTGGTCAGAAAAGATCAAGCGTTGAGGCTGTATATAGTTTGGGGCACTTTTCCCCATTAAGAGATAGTGACCAGAAGCACAGCTTGAACCTTAAAATGATTTCCCTTAAACTAACATTATGTGGCGGGGGGAAAGAATGCAGACATATAGTACAATATAAGTATTAAATTTGTATGCTTCAAATTCTTTGGCATTTAAATACGTAAAGGAAAAGTTAACTGAATTATAAGAAAATATAGCCAAAATAGATAGTGACAGAAGATTTCAATGTCCCTTTCTCAGTTTTGGACAAATCTAACAAAAAAATTAAACAAAAGAGAAAATATAGAATTAAACAATATGTTAAAGAAATGAGCTAAAAACTTATAATATCTTTGAAATTAGATGAAAAAGAGTATACATATTTTTCAGCACTACATTGAACTTTTACAAAAATTTACCATGTATTAGGGCACAGAGATATTGCAGAGAAATGTAAAAAGGAAGAAGTAGTAAACACATCCTTTCCTAACTATGATACATTAAAAATAGTAATCAATTCATGGAACACACACACACACACACACACACACACACATACACATAAATTACACTGAGAGGGAGTAGATCTGGTATTTTGCAGGTCTCATACTTGACTTCTAATAGATCCCTATTTTTTTTTACTGTTACATAAAGAGTTTTTAGTTAATAAAGCTTTTAGTTTTGAGTTAATAAAGTGGATAATTTGCTAAAATAACAATTATTGCATTATAAGCAATTTTCTCTACAAAATGCTTAATTCATTACCGTGGGTTGAAAAGGAATGTATACTCCTTCTGAATGCAATAACCACAAATGTAAAACTCTGTTACCATTGTTATAATACGTTTAATTCATGTATGTGTATATACATGCATGTGCATGTAAAACTAAAAGTCATTTCTCAGTAGAAATGTAATTGAAGAATATGAACCATTCTCAGAAAAATTGCACACTCCTAACAACTATTAGAAAGAATGCTCCACATAGCTAACAATAAGAGGAATGAAAATCAAGACATCCCTAAGGTTTCATTAAAAACCCTATAAATTGGCAGATACTGTTGTAGGGGTTATGGAAATATAGGCACATTACTGCCTATTCATTATTCACTTAGTACATTAAGAAGTATTCCATCTGACTGACTGACCTTCCATATATGTAATGACCTCCCCCCCATTAAAATGTTAGCTCCTTGAGAGCAGGTACGGTTCTACTTCTGTAAATCCAGAACTTTACACATAGTTAATGCTTCATAAATGCTTTATTCATGCATTTATTCTCTTTCTTTTTGTCTTTAAAGATATTATTTCTTATATGGGATGACTCTCTGGGAGAGGGAATGATACTGGGGAAAATTATGGTGATATAAATAAAAGATATCAATAAAAAGCTTATTTTAAAAAAAAAGCAAAATTTCTAAGTAGAATGTTTGCTCCATGGAATTAGATCGTCTTTCTTTATCTTTGTATTCTCAACATCTAGCCCAGTTCCTGCACATAGTAAGTACTTAATGAATATCCAATTTCTCTTAATTGATTTGAAAGTCAATTCTCCATGGATGTAAATGAGCAAAAATACTTGAAGTTTTACATTTAAAAAAATAGAAACAATGATGCAAACTGAGGCAAAAACCCTAATTGAAATGATGGGTGCCTGATGAGGTGTTTATGATAATTCTTTTTGCACCACTACAAAAGTCTCCAAAAAAAAATTGACCATGTAATTTGCCCTGCAGCCAGTTACCTCGACTTCCTAACTGGGAGCTATGAAATCCAAAAGCCTTCAGAAGATCTTTCTTATGGAATATGAATAAACAGAGGCCAAATGACAGATATTTTTCAAATGCTTTTTTAAAAACCACATTACAGTTTATGGAAGCACAATAATGGTTGATAAAATTGAACTGTGGTACTGCTGGCATTTTTCTTATTCATTGGTTTTCGACACTACTGTGTAAAGTAAACTAAAGATTATATAACCTTAATTTTTTATGAAAATAGGATAATAAACATGCAAAAGATGACTAATAAGATTAGACAAGCATTCAGGCAGGTGAGTTTGTATTAGATTTTCCTTTTATCATCCTAATTTAAAAAAAACTAAAATGAAATAAACATTTAAATTCAGTTCAGATTGTCATCACAGTTGGGCAAATATGTGGAAATGTGGATAAAATCATTATTTGAAATTCTATCTGCATATCTTCAAATACTCAATCGCAAGATTCTTTGCTAGATCTGCTTCTCTGGCATCCCTTTGATCAAGAGTTAATATAATTAGAGTTCAATGTATCAAATGTGCCTGAGAAAATCAGTCAGCACACAGTAATGTTCAGTTCTCTATCTTTCTCAGTGGTTTTCTCCAAACTTTTCTGAAGCTTTAGGCAGAGAATGTAGTTTCAAAACCCTCCACTCATTTTAATCACTGAAACAAGTCTGGACTACTGTCTTCCTGTTAGTGGTTAAAGTTACAGATTTCAGCGGTAGCTAACAGGACTGCCAGTTCAGACAATGAAAGACTTTACTAAATATTGCAACTATGTGAAAACTAGAGGGGATCTAGAAAGCCAAGGTCTTAGAATCGTCAAGATATCTGGGCTGAAATAACCATATAAAGCCAATGACCCTGAATGTAAGATAGGAAAACTGCTTTGCCAGTCTGAATTATACCTTTTTTTATCACTCTCTTTAAAAAAAAAATTAGCACTTACTAGACCATTTAAAAATATAATGGCATTACTCATGAATTGTTAGAAAGCTTGCATTACGTAATTCTTTTTCCTTCCCAGATGAGAAAAGCAAGGTAGAAATGGAGTATGTTATCTGCCCAAGGTCACAGTGAGTCAACTGTGGTAATGGGTTTACAATTATTTTTTACTGAATTCCAAAAACATATTAATTGTATTAGAGAATATACAATAAGTTTATTATTCTGGTTCTGTTGCATTTATCCTCAGAATTACTAATTAAAGGGCAGAGGTCATAATACCTCTTTATTTTTTAGGTAATTTTTTTTTTTTGCCTGGACAAATTAATTGACTACCTTTCCCGTACACCTCTTTTCCTCATGGTGTTTTCTTACATGTCAGTTTTACTTTTGGTTTCTCATATGTCGTGTTTTTCCAGCATCATAGTGTAAGTGAAAGGACTTTTAAGGATAAAGGTCAAAAGGTATTGGTTCTGAGCCATCATTGCTGGATAATCTAGCTAGTAATTTCAGTTCTTTGGACCTCAGTTTCCTCATTTACAAAACAGTATGAATACCAGATGTTTTACCTTGCTCTAAGGAATAAGGTAAAAATTAACGAAATTAATTCACTAAGATAATGCCTATCTTTAAGGACCATAGCTAGAAAAAACCCACCACATGTTATTATTCTGATTACTAAACCAAAACACCTACTAATTCAGCTTTTTTATTTCTAGACTTCTTCCCAAAAGCCATCTCCTTTTTTCAGTCTTGCTCAGTATCTTGCTCAGAATTCTCAAATTCACCTTGCTAACCTTTGGTTCTTTTTCACTCAGTTGTGGTATGTACCAGTTCTGGCTACTCAGATTTAGTCTGTTCCTGTTCTTGCCTCCATTTCTCTAATGTCAATATTAGCTTTATTCTCTGCAAAAATTTCCAGTGCCAAGAACCATGTGTCATGATGACTTCTTCCTGATTGGCATTATTTTCTAGGTACTTCCTTGCCAGATTTTCTTTTTGTTTTCTTTCATTTAATGATGGTCCTATGTACCACACAGGGTTGTTAAGTGGTCCAAAAAAGATAACTTATGTGAAACAGCTTTCAAATTTGTAAAGTGCTATGCAAATGTATAGTACTGTCATTATTATTATTTAATTGTAGAACTACTTATGGTCTTCATGATGTTTCATAGTGTCAGTAGCTATTTGGTTTGGGTCTCAAACATTTCTGTCTCTTTTACTGACTCTTCTGCATCTCTCTCTATTATATCCTATCCACTTATCTCTTTCATTGGGTCAAACAAGATTTCTTAGGAGCAAGTAAGATTGAATGATTCAATGCATAATGCTTTTCATAGTCTCAGTCTGCTCCCCCTTCTCATTCCCAACGCACAAAATTAAATATCTTGGAAGAAAAATAACTAGAAAATTCTGATTTTGCCAAGCAGTGAAGTTTTAGATAGCAAAGTGGTATAGTTGATAATATACTAGACTTGGAGTCAGGAAGACCTGAGTTTAAATCTTACCTCAGTCGCATGTTAGCTGTGTAAACTTGGAGAATTTTCTTAACTTTTCTCAGCCTCACTTTCCTCATCTGTAAAATGGAGATTATACTAGCACCTACCTTATAGGGTTGTGAGGATCAAATGAGACAACTTTAAAATTTTAACCTTCAACTTACAACTTGCAAATTTTAAAATGCATGTAAATGTTATTTACTACTACTACCACTAATACTCAAATGCCTATTTCTTTATATACAATGACATTCTTTCTTTATCCATCACATCTTGAAAACCCTTTAATTGGCATTACCCACTCCCCACCAAATTAAATCTAGAAGACACGTGCAATACTTCTGCCTTTGTGCTTTTACTTTCTAGCTTGTTGACTGTTTCATATCAGTCAATAAAGATTTCCAAAAGCAAGTTTTAAAAGTTCCAAAAGCAAGTTTAAAAAGTTTTCTTGACCACAAAGAAAACCAGACGGACCTTCTTGTGGCATCATCCTAGCAACTGGTGAATCCAAGAGTGTTTACCTTGAACAAAAAGAATTGTAGACAACTTAATGGAGAAGTTTCAGCAATATTTTCTCAAGCAATTTATTTTGAAATATCTTCACACCATCATGCGTCTTGTCTCCCTCTAGTGCTAAAACAAATAAGATTTAGTTTATTTCAGTGCCTATCCAACAATTCCTCTTTTTTTGTTTAGTAGATGCTATATGAAATCATACAATATTTCTAAAATGACTGCAAGAAGTCATTTAGTAATCAGTCTCATTGTGTCCAGGCAGGACTAAGTATGAAGGAAACAGCTGAGACTTTCTAAGATCATAGTGAGAGTTAGCATGTAGCCTATTATTATAATAGTTGCCCTCTGAAGATCAACTCAGAATTACCAGAACTCGAAAGTTGGGAGGCACCACAGAGATCCATTTAGATCAATCCTTTCTATAATCTACTTCAATTTGGCTTGCATTTATTAAGTTACTACTCTGTACAAGGCACTGTGGTGTGTTCTGAGAATGCAGACTAAATTAAAAAAAAATCCTTGCCTTATAACAGCTTTTAGTCTAAGCACTCACAATTTATATAGACAATAGTAGTCTATTGTGATGATAAAAAATTGAATATAAGCTAATTTGAGGGAGGAAGGAACAGGAACAATTAGGGGATGTGTGGAATGTAGGAACAGGTGTCAACTGGCACTGTGTTGCTCACTGCCTATGTATTGGTCATAGATCCCTGGTAAACTGAGAAGGAAACCTGAATTTAGGGGTGGCATTCCAGAGTGAGGGTCCTGGGCTATGTAGCAAGCAAGGATTAAGTTTAGAAGCAAGTATTAGCTGTATGTGCCTCTGAGCAAGTCACTTAAATTCCTCTAGGCAGCTCTTTGATATTGGTAACTGCAGTTCCCTACCAGTATTGTAGGAGGAAAGTCCCACTGTAGATGAATGATGAGCTGTTCAGAATGAATTGGAGGATTCAGTTTGCTTGCATTACATTTGAGAAATTGTATGGAACTTAGAATGACCCTAAGCTCTTCCTTGCTACCAAAGGCTATCTTTAACACTGGTTTTCAAGTAGTAACACTTTGTGAGTCATGTTAGAAAAAAATCAGAGTTGAAAGTGACTCATAAGGCAATGAAAAGATATATGGTGGATGTAACTAAGCTGCAACACATTATCAATCATAACTTGTGTCTGAAAGTGGCATAAAAACATCATCAAGGTTATATAGGTCTGAAAAAGAAAGTGGGTCAGTTATGGAGCAAGAGTGTAGGATGCCAAATGGATTGTCCAAGGGTTTCAATGGTATCCATGAAATACTTAAAGAACTAGAGTAAGACTTTCACTATTGGGATGCTCTATGGAAGATTGCGATTTGTGCCAGTAAAAGGAATATTTACATCAACCACCTCACAGCTTCTTTGGAGTATTGCAGTATCTAATCTACCCTCTCCCTCCCCACCACATACACACACATTATGTTATACTGGACCCATTTCCCACACTCATTTAGAAGAAAACAGCAATATATTTAACCCACTTTTAGAACTCTCACTAATTTTTTAATGTTTTTGGCATCATTGATAATTTGAGTTATTTTTTAATTTGAATTTAATATGCTACATTTTAAAATAATACTAGTCAAATATCTTAATGTAACATAATCTAAATTTGCAATTCTACTTTAGCATGGATTGCAATCCTGAAGTCTGCAATTTATGTATTGGAAGCAATAACAATGGTTCGCATTTATATGGTACTGTAAGGTTTTCAAAGCGCTTTACATATGTTAGCTCATTTTATATGATCCTCACAACAATCTTTTGAGATAGGTATTATTATTAACTCCATTTTACATATTAGGAAACTGAGGCTGAAAGAGGTTAAGTGACTTTCCCAGGGATACAAGGCTCCAAGTCTAGCACTTTTTCCGCTACACCACCTAGCTGGCTTAAGTATCTATCTGGCAAGTGGAACTACTGTGGATGATGTGAGATATGATTATAAATTAGAGAGACTGATTTAGAGATGGAAGGGACCTCAGCAGTCATCTAGTCTAAGCCATAGTTGAAAAGAATTCATACGTGCATACCAGATGAGTGATGATCCTCTATCTGCTAAAAGACCTCCTCTAATAAGGGAGAAGCTCTAGAGGCAACCTATTCCACTTTTGGACATCTCTCAATTGCTAGGAATTTTTTATTGACATCAAGCTTAAGTTGACTTCTTTCCAACTTCTCATGACTCCCAGTTTGACTTTTTGGGGCCACAAAAATGTCTAGTCCCTCTTCCATATGATAACCCTTCAAATACTTGAAAACATCTATCATCTTGAATATGCCTATTTCTTTATATTTTGTGTCTCCAATTAGAATGTGACGCCCTTGAGGACTGGGATGGCTTTTGCCATTTTTTTACCTGTAGCATTTATCATAACTTCTGGCACACAGTAAATGTTCAAGGAATGTGTTTTGATTGTCTAACTGGTCATGTCCTCCTGGAGTCTTCTCTTAGCTCCAAAATAAGTTTTCCCACTTTTTTCAACCTATTACCTTAATGACATGGACTCAAGAGGACCTTTATCACACTTGCCCCCTACTCTGGATGCTCCCCGGCTTACCAATGTTTATCTTATACTGTGGTGCCCAAAGTTGAGTACAGTATCCTACATGTAGTCTGACTAGGGTGGAGCACAGAGGGACAATCCCTTCTTTATTCTTGGAAATTATGTTACTCATAATGCAGCCCAAGATTGCATTAGGGTCTGGGATTTTTTTTTTTGCCTTAAAGATGGATTTGGTTACAAGTAGACAAAAGAGGCCATATTTTACAGGAAGAGGTAGGGAGTCTATCAGCTTTATTTAAAAGTATGACTGTAAAATATGGAGACTGATTTTCTTGCAAGTTTCAAATTGGCGCTGTGACTGATGCATCCTGTCCTGTCTTCTCCCTAAGTTTGCTACATTAATCATCCCAAATCTCTCCTGCAGCTTCTTTCTCTTCTCCTCCTTAGCTTACAAATATATACAAGTTTTCCTAACTTAAAAAGAAAACTTTCCATGAACCCTGCCACTCCCTTCAAGCTAGTATCCCATCTCTCTTCCTTTTTACTGCCAAATTTCTAGAAATATCTGTTTTTCACTGATTCCACTCCCTTATTACCCACTCCTTAGCATTTTATAACCTGACTTCTCTTTCTACCACTCAATAATAATAACAACAATAAATGCTACAGTACATAGAGTGCTGGACTCAGAGTCAGAAAGACCTGAATTGGAATCCCACCTCAGTGATTTATTAATTTTGTGACTCTGCGCAAGTCACTCAACATATCTCAGCTTCAGTTTCCTTATCCCAATGGAGATAAAAATGACACCTGCCCTTCAGGCTCTTTGTGAGAACAAATGAGAAGACATATGTGTAAAGTATTTGCTTTACAAATGTACTTTACAAGTATTTGTTTTACATACATGTAAATGTTTCCTTTACAAACCTTAAAATACTACATAAATGTTAACAATTATCACTGTGCTTATTATTTATGTAGCACTTTAAGATTCGCAAAGCATGTTACCTATATAATCTCATTTGTCTTAAGAAGGAAAACCCTATGAGGCAGGTGTTATCCCCATTTCTAATGTTGCTAACAACCTCCTTATCATCAAAACTGATTGCCTTTTTTCTGTCTTCATTTTCCTTTCCTCTTTGTGGCATTTGATATCACCCCTTCTTCACATCTTATCTGACTTTGACTTCAATTATGCCTTTTCTCTGATGACTCCTCTATTTCTTTTGCTGTCTCCTCAATCCCCATTCCCCTCCTTCAATGGCTATAATATTCTTCCCTTGACCTTTTTTCCCTGCATTTTTATTAACCGTAATGTCTACTCCCATGGGTTTCGTTATCACTTTGATGCAGATGCACTATGAATATTTCTACCCCCAATCTCTTCGAAGAATCCCAGCTCCATTTTGCTATCTGTCATCTTGATATCTTTTTTTTTTGATGACCTGTTGGCATCACTTCCCATTGGCTGTATAGCCAGAATAGACTGCATATTTAAAACTAGATATGGACAGTCTCTCTCTCTCCTTCCAACAGTGCCCAGGGTGGGTGAAGATCCTGTTCTCCCACAGCATGAGCATCATGAAATAAGCTGGGTTGGGGGAAGGGCCACTTCTGCCCTCTTTTAGTCACTGTGGCCTTGAGAAACAGGCATAGGGGTTTTGATCTATTTTGTTTGTCCTCTTCAGTTGCAGGCACAAGTGTTGGAGTCCCTGGACATGGGAGCTCAAGCCATGATGACATCTAAACTAGATGTTTTGGCCAGCCCATATAGGAAGTCCTGAGAAGCCAAGGTGCCAGGACATGAACCCAAGGGCACTTTGGACTTTGAACTTGGTGGGACCATGCTAGATAGAAAATAAGTTAAGCTGTGACTTTAATTCCCCTGCCTTCCCCAAAAGACTGAAATGGGGGAATTATACCTCCTCAAGGAGTGGGGGGAATGTTTTTACATATGTTTATGCTATGCTTTTGCAGAAAATATTCCTTTACAAAACCCAATACTACTGTTAAGTGGTTAAATGGAACTTGGGTGGAGAGGATCCTTAAAACTGAGGGGACCCAGTGAATGGGAGCTTAAGCCAATGGTCCAAAACTTCCTTGAGGCTGTTAGAGAATCCTAGTTTTCAGATTAAGTTGGGAGAAAGAGATACTAGATGATGGAACCCCAGTTGGAAGTGTCAAACAGTAGTTCTGACATGACACATTGAGTCCCTGAACTAGGGTAGTAGCAGTGGAAATGGGAAGAAAAGGGAGGAGGGGAATGGTTGAAAGCAACATTTTAAAGGGAGAATTAACAGGACCTGATGATTTGTTTGGATATTGGGACATGAAGGAGAGGAAAAATACAAATATGAAAAGGTTTCAAGTGGTGATGACTGAGAGAATTAAAAAGCCTAAATAATTGGAGAGAAAAGTGCAATAGGTCTGTAATCTAGGAATATAGTATAGGCAGAAAGTATCAAGAACTCTGCCAGAGTATGGGCAATAAGTGTAGTGCTGCTGCAAAGACAAAAACTTTTATTTTGAACCAAAGCTACTGCCCCATCCCAGAAGCTTTCCTACCCTTTTGCTTAGAGCAGAAGCCAATCCTCAAACATGATTGACTTGTACCCTTCAGGGAGAGGTGTACATAGCTATAATCTGGGGAGTGAGTGATAGGAAGTAGAGAAAAGATGGGCAGCAAGTGATGAGCAGCACCTGACACTGATCAATCTTGATCCTCACAGAGCAATTGCTCATGTCATTGTGTGATTCCAGGTGATTGAACTGTGCTTGGATCTTTTGAAATACTCAATCACATTTCATTAGCTACATATAAAAACTGTCAGTCCATTGTCATCTAAATTGCACACTCCCTTATGCTCTTGTTTACATCATATAGGGATAATGGCCAAGAATACTTAATATAAAATCTACTCCTCTCCCCACCATACTACCAGACAATTTTTACAAACTCATTGCACCTTCCACCCCCATTACATTTTTTTCTGGTTGAGCAGTAGCTATACATGTAATAAGGGTAAGTTTATTTAACATCCTGCTTCTATGTAATGACTTCTTTCTTTTTTAAGAAATTGCTACTACTCATCACTGTGATTTTTTGGAGTAATTGAGTTAATGTGCATTGTTTAAAGATACAATTATCTTGATGTTAAAATGCATCAAATCCAATGCTAATTGGTGTTGAGGCTTGAAATTTCATGACTTACCACATCCTCCAAATTCTTTTGTGCTTTGGGAGCACTTAAGAACACTAGGAGCATTATCAGAGCTCTGATGAAATAAACTCATGTCTTCCATTAGAGTGATAATGGCTTTAACTTGTCAGAAATTTAAGATACTGAGAAATATGACTAAGTTCTATAAATACTATTTTAATGAAATGTAGCACATATATGTGAAAGTTTAGTTTTATATTATGTGCTATTTTATAATATGTTTATATAACTATTATATTGTCATATTTATATTGTATATATGATGTTTCTAATACACTACAAATTAGGAACAGTTTTTAGTTAATAATAATGATAATTATTAAAATTATTCTTATTAGTAATCTGGCAACATGTAATCTTTTAGATAAGTAAATAGGGAACATGGACTTTCTTTTTTTTTTTTTTTATTTTTACCAGGCAATAAGGGTTAAGTGACTTGCCCAGGGTCACACAGAGAGTAAATATCGTGTGTTGTGTGTCTGAGGCCATATTTGAACTCAGGTCCTCCTGACTCCAAGGCCAGAGCTCTATCTACTGCACCACCTAGCTGCCCTGGGGCATGAACTTTCAATCCCATGTCACTATAGTTTTGCAGATGGTAAATGCATAAAGTTATACTGTATCAACACCATGCTTACCTTTAATGAACTTACTGATTGGCTGAACCTGTTGCTTCTCTGTATATTTCCAAATAGCTATATTTTAAAAATTCCTTATCTATTATCATAATTACTTTTAAACTAAAAGTCAACACAAAGCTAAGCTTATTCCTCTCATCAAGGATGCCCTTGGTGCATATGTAGATTATTCAAACAAATTTTTGTACAGATGAGAAACTAATCATATAGGTTGGTAGTTATTAATTTTATTCTTTATTGACTTAATTGACAGAAGAGAACTTGCTCCACTCTAAGAACTGATTGAAAAACTGACCTCAAAGGACAAATGAGAAGATGGATGGCTGTTCCAATCATATCTTGCTTAAATCAGGCTCTTAGGAAAATATTTGGGGTTGTTATTTGGTTGGGTGGTTTGGGGATTTATTTAAGTCTATTTTCCTTTATTTTTTTCCTCCTAAATAAATGAAAACCTTTCCTGTTAAAAATTGATTAATTTATTGATATTATTTATACTTTTTAGAATATATGATGTCTGAGATTTATTTTAGACATTTGGCATCTCTCCTTTCTGAAACCTTGAGAACTTATCTCTAACCATTGTCAAAATTGTGTTGCTTCTGGACTAAAAGTTCTCTCTGTATGCTTGGTCAATTCTAGCTATTTTCTCCTTTTTATTTTTTCAGTGACATTTACATGTCCTCTAGAAACATCTAAAACTGGAGTGTTAGAGTCCAAATCTAGTAGCTTCATTGCCTTTGATGGTAATAAGAGGTTTTTTTTTTTTAATTCTTTACAGATCTTTTCTGTCTATCATCTTTTTATCCTCATCTTTCTGATTTTGTTAACTACCCTGGGGATAACTTTGCTTAGTTGGATCTCTTGTTAAGCTTTATTCATATTGGTTTTACCCTATATTTCTTACTACTTTATGAAGTAATGTTTCTCATAATTTCCACTATCCTTGTCTATAAAGGTTTTATAAATGAATTTATATTCTAAACCAATGTGGTACTTGGATGCCATATTTCTCTTCTTGACAAATTAGTGAAGTATTTCTTTTTTTCTTAAAACAGATTGTAATGCTCTTTTGGTCTTACCTTGTTGTGACCATTGATATACATTGGTTAAGTGTCTATAAGAAATTTAAAGTAACTATATCCATCTTTTCTGCCCCATATTATCCAATTTTCAGCCTTAATAACTTGTTTAACTAGGTCAGGGCAGAGTTGGTTTAATTATACACCATACATTTTCTCATTTTTATTTTATCTTCATATTAATTTTAATCTTTGATCTCACAAGACATTAATTAGACTATACACAAATAGCTGATATAAACATGACTCCCACATGAGCAATAAGTCATTTCCTGTCCTTAAAAATACAATCCATTTCATTTATCATCAGCTTATCCAGTTATCATGGCTAATGCCTACTGATGATTTTTAAAGAAAACATTTATGATGTATAGACCAAAAAAGCTTCCATATATTCCGAAAGTCTTAGTCCTTTCCCTTACTTCTAAATCATATTTTCCAAAATATTTTCACTCTCTTCCACTATTCTGTCCTTTGCATTGATATCATAAAGCTTTATTGTATGAATTTAATTGGAATATTGAGCAAGTTTAGAATATCTCTCTACTTTTTCGTCCTTTGCAAGAGATATTCCTACATAAGCTACACTTTTATTCCCATATTTTGAAAGTGATTATCATTAGCCCTGAAGTACTAGATGACCAAATGTCCCCATAAAATAATGTTTCTTATTGTCATTTTCATTTTCCTCTCCAAGAAGTACTTGTTAGCTATCCTTTCATTTAGTCACAATTTATTTCTGTCTTCTGGATAACTGAGTACAAGAATGTTGATTGATACAATTCAGGTCCTTTGGTAGCAGGTTTGCTGAGTAATTGGACAAGGGGCTCACATTTATATTATCAAGAGTGTCATTGATTTTCACAATCAGCAAACATTAATTGTTCACCAGGCATTGTACTAAACAGATAGTCTAAAGACTGTTATTCTTAGCATCCTACTACCCTTTTCTAGATCTCCATCACAGAAGGATTATAAGGGGGAATAAGGTGTCACACAGCACCGAGGACCAATCTGTATTTAATGGTTTTCCATAGTCAAAGAATTCATTGCCAAGTGACCAAAATATTAGTAAACAACCTCTCCATGCTTACATAGGCTGGTCTTTGGAAAGCAGATAAAGTTATTTATTTATGGGTGGGCCAAACCAATATAATAAAAAATAACTGTTCTATCTAAATTTATTTACTTATTAGGCCAAACTAAGCAAACTTCCTAAGAAATATTTTACAGAGCTAGAAAAAAATAACAAAATTCATGTGGAAGAACAAAAGGTCAAGAATATCAAGGGAATCAGTGAAAAAAAATGTGACTTAAGGCAACCTAGCATAAGTACTTCAGGCAGTACCAGATCTCAAATTGGAAAACAAAGTGGTAATTATCAAAACGGTCTGGTACTGAGTAAGAAATATAGTAGATTAGTGGAATAGATTAGGCACCCAATACAAAATAGTAAATGACCATAGTAATCTAGTATTTAGTAAACCCAAAGATACAAGCTTCTGGGGTAAGAACTCATTATTTGGCAAAAATTGCTCAGAAGTCTGGAAAGCAGTTTGGCAGAAACTAGACACAGACTAACATCTCACGCTGTATGCCAAGATAAGGTTAAAAAAATCGCAAAATCAATCAACAAAATGAAAAATTTTTTTTTGACATGTTCTGCATTCATGGACTCCAATCCATACCCCAGCAAAGAATGAGCATGAAATTTTCTGTTTTGGGCCAAGTTTGTTCTTTCTATTTTGCAGTATTCATTTGGACTCTTTTGTGATTGTTGTTGTTGTTTTTTTTTTTTTTCTATTCCTGTTACTGCAGTCATTGCAGATGTTCTTTTCTCAGCACTCCTTACTTCTTGTTACATCAATTTGTGTAAGTATTTCTCTGGTTCTCTGTAATTCAACGTGTACACTGCTTCTTACAATATAATAATAGTCCATTACTTTCATGTACCAAAATTTGGGTAGTCTTTCCACAATTAATAGGCATCTACTCCTTTTCTAATTCTTTGCTATCATAAAAAGTGCTACTATAAATATTTTGGTCTATTATCTCCAGGACCAAATATAAACTCTTCTATTAGGCTTTTAAAGCCCTTACAATTATCAACCCCTTTCTATCTTACTAGTCTTCTTCCACCTTACTCTCCTCCAGAAACTCTACATTAGGTTGTAATACCTGTAAGCAGGAGTATCCTGGAGCCAGCTTATACAAGCTTGTGAAAGCTGGTTGTTAAATTTTCAGTGTGAGCATTTATACCTCAGAAATTGGCAAATGCTACAGATTAGGGATCTATTAATTTATTGTTTCATTGTTTGTATAGACTTAAGAAAGTGATGGAGAAAATATTACAGATTAAACTTAAAAGTATTTTTGCATACATTTTTAGAGAGCTGATTGTTAAACATCTGCCAGTATGCCCCTGCCCATAAGGCATTTCTCTTGTGTGTATTTAAACCAGTTCTCAAGTATTGTAGAAGAGATGAGTCAGAATACCCCAAATTATTGAAAGTCCATGCAATATTTAAGTTGGAATGAAGATATCCTTTAAATAGAACATAATGGGTGAAACTTTTTAATGTCAATTATTCTCACTAAGATTTTCCTAAGGGTTATGTACCCCCTATGCCCTCCAACAAGTGGAGCTGTGATAGCAGAGGAAATAGAGGAAGCTCTACCGCCTCAAACAAATCTCCTCCAAACAGATCTAGAAAGTGCAACAGACTGAATCTTGATGAGAAAAATCTAAGAAAAAAGTCACAGTGTTCAACATAAGGACCAGACAGAGAAGTTTGCAGACATTCAGGACAGGATCTGGCTAAGAACATGTTAGGAGCACTTCAGCACAGGGAGAGCACCACAGCAAGATGAGATCCCAGGACAATAAAGGGCATCACCAGACGCATACTACGGATCCACAAAGGAAACAGGTGCCAAACAACAGCTTTGTGCCCACTACCAGTTAGAGTTCACAGATCCAGGGCTAAGGAAGATACATGAAGAAGAAGTATCAGGCCCTAGGCAGTATCTGAGAGAGGACCAAATTCAGCAACGAGCAGCAGTGATGTGGCACAGTTTCCTGGAGCAGAGAAATGACTCAGTTCTAGCTTCCAGCCTGGTTTGAAGCTGGCAAAAGAGCAACCAGATCAGAAATCCCAGACCAGAAGGCAGATAGCTGTTCTGTCACTCAGAACCATCAAAGATTCTCAATTGGCTTATAGCGACTGAGTCCAGTAGCAGTTTATTAAACCCAGCTCAGGAGCTTAAATGCTCAGATCAAAAGGGCAGCAATCAGACTTTGCTTTGGATTAGGCCAATTTGGGAGAATTCAATGCTTGGGTAAGTCCTAGCTGTCCCTGAGCTCTTGGAACAGCTCGATATCCCTCAAAAGCGGCAACATGAGCAGCCTAGACCTTCCCTTCAGAAGCGTGCATAGTCTAACCCTAACATCAAGTCTAAAGTCAGGAAGCAGGCTGGAAGAATGAGCAGACAAACAAACAAAAAAGAAGCCTATCACAAGAAGCTATTATGGTGACAGTGATACTCAAGACATAATTTCATAAATGGGAATATTTCCAAAATATCTAAGGCAAATATTTGAAAAAGAAAACAGCTTGCAAAATTTAACTAGAATTCCTGGAAGAGATGAAGCAAAGGTTTTCAAGAGTTAAACTTGTTTTTTGATCATTGAAGTGAGAGCACAAGAAAGAAACAATTGAAAAAAATGAGATCTGTAGAAGAAAGAATCAGAAAGGAAATTAACAGATCGACAAAAGAGGTATTAAATCTTTCCCAAGACAATGAACTCTCTGAAAATTAAAATGAACCAAGTAGAATCTCAAGAGATAACAAGACATATTAAAACAAAATCAAAAGGTTGAAAAAAAAGAAGAAAATGTAAAGTATCTCATAGTAAAAACAAAACAAAACAAAACAACTGACCTTGAAAACAGGTCAATAATGAAAGATAATTTAAGAATTATTTGACCATCTTGAAGTCATAATCAAAAAAAGAGGCTAGACATAATAAGTCAAGAGACCTTAAAACTGTCAAAATTTCATAGAACCAGAGGGCAAAGTAGAAATGGAATCCATCACTGATTACTAACTGAAAGAAACCTCCAAATGAACATTGCCAGGAACATTACAATCAAAATCCAGAGCTCCTGGTATATACACACAAGTATATATATATATATATATATATATATACACACACACACACACACACACACACACACACACACACACATACACACACACATATATGTATATGTATATATGTGTATATATATGTATGTATGTATATGTAAGATGTATGCATATACACATATATAGTATGTCTACACATATACATGTATATATCATATGTGTGGGTGTACATATATGATATATACATAAACACACATCCATACACACACATAGAGAGAGAGAGAGAGAGTAGCCAAAAGGAAACATATTAAAGCATGAAGGAGTCAGGATCTCAGGATCACACATGACTTAGCAGTCACCACTATAAAGGAGAAGAGAGCTTGGATTATGACATTTGGAAGGCAGATGATATGGGCTTACAATAAAGAATAATTTACCTGGAAAAAAACTGATTATAATCTTATAGGGAGCAAAATAGATCTTTAATGAAGTAGAAGACTTCTGACATTCCTGGTGGAAAAATAAGAGTTGTGTAAAAACAGTGAAGTTCAAGCACAGGAGTTAAGAGAAACATAAAAAAGTAAACATGAATAATGAAAAACAAGTAAACAAGATAAACTTTTCACCTTCTAATATGGAGAAATGATACATTTATTTACCATTGAACTCTGTTATCATCATCGGTCATAGAGAAAGTCTAATTAGACACAGTCTGGTAGTGGTTCTTTTATGTCTTGATGATCTTAAGAGAAGAATAGAAAGAGAGGTGAAGAGGAATGAAACGTCCTACCCACCTCCTGATAGAGAAGTAAAATTATAAAAGGATAATAACTTCAGAACTTACCTCACAGAGTTATGAGGCTCAAAATAATGTATATGTAATTGTATAATTTATGTAAAACATTCTGCAAACTTTAAATGTTAGAGTTGTTGTTATTTTTATTTTGTACAAATTGTGCCTGAATCAATGTGAGGAACTCCCAGTGTCAAAACTCCTTTTACTGATTCAGATGGACAGCTCATCTTTAACTTAGACAGTTTCCTGATGTATCTTTTGAGTTTAGGAGTTCTGAGCTGCAGTGGGCTAAGTCAATTAGGCGTCCACCCTAAGTTCAACATTACTGTGGGGGCCTGGACCTGCTCACCATTTATAGATATCTGATTATTCATTTTATCTTACAAGTTAACCTGTGATATATTCAACTCGTCTAGGTAGTCATCCTCTGCTGGCACAATATTGTGATAGTGAATGCCAGGGGAGGAAACCAAGGGGGTAATTGGAATGGAAAGAAAGAGTGAAAGATAAGGAGCCATAGCAGAATTCTAAGGAGGATAGGAAGATGAAATTATTTCTTGGTTATAGAAACTATAACAGTAGAGTTATTGCTAAATAGGGTAGATAGGCTATTCCATTTTCCCAGAATTCTTTCCCTCCTTGTCTCCACCTCCTGCCTTCCTTCATATCCCAGCTAAAATCCCATATTTTGCAAGAAATTTTTCCTGTTCTACCTTAATGCTAGTGCCTCCCCTCTAAGGTTCTCTAAAATTTGTCTGTATTTATGTTGATAGTCCATAGCTGTTTCCAAGTTGTCAGCCTCACTGAATTGCCCCCTTGAAGGCAGGGCTATTCCTATCTTTCTTTTTATCCCCAGGACTTAGCACAGTGCCTGGCACTTAATCAATGCTTATTGATAACTTGACAAGATAGTATCATCTCTGTGGTACCTTTGAAATAAAGGATTTTGAGAAAGGCAACATGCCCAAAGTCACAGAACTAATAAGAGGTGAAGCTAAAGCAAGAACTCAGGTACACTGAGACCAAAATCTGTCCTTTCTTTAGACAGCAGAACCATATAGACTGTCAGAGTTGTAAAGGACCTTAGAGGTCATTTAGTCCAGCTAGGTGGAATACAAGACAGAGCATTGGACTTGGGAGTCGGAAGTTCTGAGTTTGAATCTTGTTATAACTGTTTGGTCAAGTTTCTGAACCTCTTTTAGCCTATTTATTCATCTATAAAATGTACACAATAATAGCAAACATAATGATAATAATTCATGATCATACTTTTTGTCAACCTTTATATCACTTCTGAGTGATTGCTTATTTGGATAGTGTTATAGTCTATATCCACCATGTGCCTCTCCATTGACCTTTGGATGATCCACCATGTCAATTTATCATAGATTGTAATGTTCCATGACTCATAGCCATTAAACATCACCAGAAGGATATTGGTATTGACAACATGGGAAAATATTTCAGGGATGAGGCTGGGGTCATTGAAAACTCTGCACAGTTTGCTGAAGGAAATTTCATTCATTCCTCTTGTTCAGTTTAGGCTAAGCTTTTTTTTTTTTTTTAGTCTATAGCGTTTGTCTGGTTAACTCTATGGGATCTTCAACCAACTACATATCATAGTATGGACAATAGGCATTTTTCATATATGTGTGTGTGTGTGTATGTATATATATATATATATATATGTATTGTATGGATGTATTTATAGTCTGTTTGAATAATGATGTCAAGATCTATTGAGTGATTATGTACCTCATTTGGAAAGCTAGGTAATCTTGAACTGTAAGAGTGGTAACTAGGGTCATTCCGAGCTATGACACAGATTTAGAGCCCTAATCTGATATCATGCATGGTAGGAGGACATGCAACCAGCCTTTGCTGAGGAGTAAGTTATACAGTATCTGCTAGAATTGGGGAGAAAGTATAAGGGGAGTGGCATGTTTACATGCATGTCCACACGGACTAGAATGGAGTCATTCCCTTGGCATGTCAGCGGTGTGATCAAATGCATTATTAGAGTCACCCAGGGATGTTGTGGTGTGTTAAGGGTCCATGACTGGGAGAAGAGGTACAGGGTCATGGCTTCCCTATGAGGTCCTTCACCTTGGGATAAACTTGACTGAAGTGAAAGTATCGGTAACCTCATGCCAGACAGGGCCACCACATTTCTCAAATAATGGTGTGGAATTTCTTAAACATCCTCATGTGTCTTCCTCTTCCTAGGCCAATATAACTATAGTACTGCCCAGACAACCTTCTCAGGGAGGGCATATGCACTGAATGACAGATGTAACAACCAATAGAACCATGTTCTTCCCTCTGCCAAGTGGCTTTTTCCTGCTTGGATGGCAGGTTCCTGAACCTGCAGGCATGCTTCTTGTTTCTCTCAAAGCAGTTTTGTTAGTAGCCTAGTCAGGCTTGAGTGACTGAAATTCTTCAGTAGCAATATCACTTACATAGGAGGCTGGAAATGGGGAGGTAGGTGGAACTTACTTTAGCTCTCAAGAGATAGCACCTGCTTACTGATTGCTGGGATCTGGGAAATAAAGAGTGGAAAAAAGTGGACCTGCAGAAAAACAGCACCCTCTTTATCTGCTGCTGGTTTACTTTTCTAGTATGTTGGAGGTATTCCAGATTCTTAGGATCTAATTGGATTACTGTGGGCTCTGTACCACCTCTTTAGGGGATAGTACCAAACCTTAGGTGTTATCTTAACTATTAGTAGTTCTTTCTCCTGCATTGTGTAATTTCTTCATTCTACTGAGAGTTTTCACCCAAAAACATAGACATGAAGCACATTAGTATTGTTGCTGACTTGGATCAGGATAACCCTTCTTGCCCCATGAGAGGCATCTGTCTTGATTTGATTTTACAGAGACACACATATGTGTGTATATATATATATATATACACACACACACATACATATATATGTGTATATATATATATACACATATATATATACACACACATATATATGTTCATATAACTTTTAATAGAGTAATAGATGACAAGTTAGCATGGCTGCAAGCTGTCTATATTGCCCTGATCAGCAACAGGGGTCCTTCTGGATGACTGGGCAATAGATTCTTTCACTGGAACTAGAAAGAGAATGTCTGCCAGGGTTGCCAAGGCATAATTTCTTCCCTAGCTGGTGGGAAGCTCTTTGGAAAGCCTTAGTCCAGTGAATGCATGGGTTGCATGTCCAAGGGGGCAAGGTCTACAGGTAGATCACAATCTGTGGGTCTATGTGTGTCAGCATCAGACCAATGATGAACTACCATTTTAGATTCAGAGAGACTAGAAAGGGACTAAATATGTGAGTTAATTGGTATAGAGAGCTCCCTGATAAAGAGACAAAGTGAGAAAGAGAGAGATACATAGAGATGGAAAGAGACAGAGAGAGAGAGAGAGAGAGGAAAGAGAGAGGAGGGAGATAGGGAGGGAGAGACAGAGATAGACTGACAGAGGAGAGAGAGAGAGAAACAAACACAACGACAGGGACAAAGAGAGGGATACACACACATATTATATTGTATATAATATATAACATATTATATACATATATAATATATAATATGTATATAATATTATATATAAATATGGAGAGAGAGAAAGAGAGAGAGAGAGAGCACTCACTTCAATATAAGCTCTGTTAAGTCTATGGTGATGGGTCCTTTTGTCCTTTCCCAATTACATGTAAACTATTAGAGCAAACATTCCTTTACAATGCAATAAAAATTAACTTCACTTTTTTTTCCTGGGGACAAAACCCATTATAATAGCATGTAGAGTAAATCAATAAGACTCAAGAATAACTGGAATCAATGAGTGGGGTGGAAGTGAGAGGGCATAAATTCAACAAGCACCAATAATGGTAACAATCAGTAAAAGAAAAAAAAATTCTGTCCTAGCAGATCATTGGTCAGCGCGGGGTAGTGAGCCAGGCAATGATCCAACCTCTTATGATTATTTTCAGCTCCAGGTAGCCACACCTTCACCTATAATTCACTGACTGCTATTACTGGCATGATTCTGTACCTCCTAGGCTCCTCTCCTCAGTTTCCAACTCCCATCATCTTTCATTCCCTCTTTTCAGCAGACAGGGCTACATAATCAAGTAGTTGATAGATACTAAAGACTCACTTATGTGGAGGATACATATAAGTATAAAGTGGCTTTCAAAATTGCATGTAGAACACAAGGAATATTTTCTTCTAGAGCAGGAGTTTTTAACGTATTTAATGCCGTAGACCTCTTTGGCAGTCTGGTAAAGCCTATGGAGCCCTCAAAATAACATTTTAAATGTATAAAAGGGTATATAGAGGATGACAAAAGACACAAATTATATTGAAATAGAGCTATATATATATGTGTGTGTGTATAAATATATATATAAATATATATTTTATTTATTTATTATATTTTCATTTATATATTTATTTTATATATTAAATATATAAATATATATTTAAGTTTATAGACTTTATATTTATATATTTATTATATTTATATATTATATATATATATTTATTTATATATATATTAAATACACATATATAAATACATATATATATTTAAGTTTATAGACCCTAAGATAAGAACCTCTGTCTTACAGAAAGGCATTCAGTGCGTTGGGCTGTTTCTCCTTGAAATATTTAAGGAACAATAGCATTGAGAACTGGAACGGATCTTAGAAGACATTTAGGCTAAATTCTTTATTTCACAGGTGAGGAAACTGAGACCCAGAGTATTTGAGTGGCTTGTCCAAAGTCACACAGGTAGCAAGTAGCAGAAGTAGGCTTCAAACCCAGGTCCTCTGACTTCAGATTCAGTGCTCCTTCTTTCCTTTCCACAGCATTCAGCCTCCTGGCATGTTTAGGTCAAGGAGCAAAAACGAATGGGACAACAGATACCAGATAAAATAGCACAGAGAAGTCGCATATCTTTGGAGGACATACCTGCAAGGATCAGATCCCAGATCCACTGAAGTATTGTATCCAGCCAACCTCACCCTGCAGCGTCCTTCTAATTTGTCATTTCTCTGTGTTACTGCCAACTATTTCTTTCACTCCCATTGAAATGGTAGGACAGCATGCCAATAAGAATCCTTCTCCCTAAGTTTCTTCTCAACCAATATTTCTGTCTTTATTTCTCTTTCCATTAGTTTTCTTTCTTCCCCTTAATCCTATTCTCCTTCAGCTTCCCTTTCCATTGTTCACTTCATATTAAAATATGGTTGAAACTCATTCTGTGTCCATGTATTCTCATTTATCCTTGATTTAACATAGTTTCTTTGTTCTCTTGCAATTAGGTATTTGAAGGAATTTGTGTGGAATGGAAATGGATGTGTCATCTGAGAATATGCTTTACTACAAACAATACTCTCTTACCTTAGAAATATGGACTTAGAGCTGAGGGAATATAATGTCACATTATGGATGGGACTGGTAGAAATTCTTTCTGTGAGGTACTCTAAACAGTGTAATTTTAGCAGATTACATACACACTTTTTTCAAATAAAGAATATGAAGAAAGATGCTATTTACATACAGAGAAAGAACTGATAAATAGAAGTATATATAGAATAATTTTACATATACATACCTATTTGTGTCTAATGGTAGCCATCTCTAGGGTGGGAAAGGAGGAGGGAAGAAAAGAAAGGAAAAAATATATTTACATGATAACTTTATTATGTATTTAAAGGGAATAACAAATTGTACATAATAGATTTGCAGTTCATATGCAATCATCTTTTTTATTGTACTATGTTATGGAAATGCTTGCTTTATTCTATAAATTAAAAATAAAATACATTTTCAAAAAAAGAGTTTTGTTCGTCTTTTCTACCCACTTCCTCAGTGGAGAGGGAAGGAGAGAAATATGTGAAAAAAAATGCTTTTCAGTTAAAAAGTAAATAATTAATAATTCATTACTTATTTATTTTTAACATTTTTTTTAAGTTTTGAGTTCCATATTCTCTTCCTCCTTCCAGCCTCTCTTCCACCCATTGAGAAGGCAAGGAATATGATAGCAAGTAACGCAACACACGTGTGTATATGTGACTAGTACTCTCAGAACCTGAGTTTAAGTATGATTTATTTCACCTTCATTCCTTTCCCATGAAGATCCTCAACAGTCCATCAACCAATAACAATATTAACAATTATATAATAATATTTAAAACAGACAGTTATATAGCACTTTGCAGTTTGCACAATGCTCAATATGCCCTATCGTTTGACCCTCTCAATGACTCTATGAGGTAGGTACTACAGAAATTATTATCCTAGGTGGTACAGTGTAAAGAGTACTGGGCCTAGAGTTAGGAAGACTTACATCTAAATCTAGCCTTAGATAGTTACTAGCTGTGTGACCCTGGAAGGTCATTTAACCTCTGTTTGCTTCCATTTCCTGGTCTGTAAAGTGGCGAGAAAAGGGCACCTATAGCCCAGGGCTATTGTGAGAATGAAACAAGATAATAATTGTTAGGGATTTAGCACAGTGTCTGGCACTTAGGCAGCTATTGTAATCCCCATTTTGCTTATGAGGAAACTGAGGAACAGAGAGGTTAAATGACCTGCCCATGGTCACACAGCTAGCAAATGTCAGAGGCAGGATTTTAACTCATTTTCTTGACTTTCAAATCTAGCACTCTATCTATTATATCTCATTTATATTTTATTTATTCTGTTCAAGTATTGTCAGCAAAAAACGATCATGTCTTGCAAATGGCCTTTGGTTCCTTGAAGAACATTTTGTAACAGCTTTGCAATCAGTACAAATATGTACTATATGACCATTGAGTTAGATAAGGCTCCATTATCTATGTGCCAGGTTCTGGAAGATAAAACACTGTCTGGCTACCTGACTTTTCCCCTAGATAACTTGAGAGGGTGTGGTCTCACCTGTTCTAGGAAACAGTGGCACCTGGAAATGTGTATCTGCCTTTTCTTGTACTTCACAAATTAACTATGCTTGCTAGTCAGAAGTAATATGACTTTGCTCACATAGGCATAAACTGTTCCTTGAAAGTACATCTGTTTCTTTATATGATCTGCTTCTTGAAACTGAGTCATTTTATGAAATTCTCCTCTAAATGATTTGTAAGTGAGCTTTTGGGGGGGGGGGTTCATGGAAAGTTCTACCAATTTAGTGATTTGTTTGAGTAAACAAAATGTATATGATATACTTCCTGTCTCCTGAGATAATATAAATTACAGAAGCAGAATCATACCCATTAAAATGGCAAAGATCTGCACATATAGATAGATTCCTCCCCCAGAAAATGCTAGAGAAGCAGTTAAAGCAATGCCATCTGCTCTATTCATTCTCAGGAGAAAACTCTTCAGTTTCCTGTAAAACCAGATGTTCTTCTGGAATTTCATCTGCTCTGTGGCTTTTGGGTTCTGAATATTTTAATAGGCTTGCGCTTCTCTCTGGGATCTTTGAATTGGAAAGCTATGCCACATGTCTTTGGGATGCTAATTTCCTTGTATTTGCAATAAATTCTGGATTTTGCATAAGTCCATGATGATATGATGATCTGCACATTCTTCAAGAAATGACATAAAATACAGATAAAATGTAGAATCTGATGAAGTTTTTACATCACCCAGTTCCTATATTGACCAAGGCCCACAAAAGTACTGCTATGCTGGCCTGCCATGTTGGCTGTGTTCTCTAGAAATGGGGAGTTATGTTAGAGCAGAAGCCATCATTCAATGTGGGGTAGATAGTAAAAGGGTGTTATATACTGACGTGTATTTGTTGTACTTGTTGCTTCTTCTGTTAAGACTTAAGAGCAGAGATTCTTCTGTTCTTTGTATTCCTAGTGTTTAATAAGTACTTTTTACTTAGTAGGTACTTAAGAAATGCTATTGATGGATTGATACAACCTCAAAATGACAATTTTGCCAATAGATAAGTGGTTAAGCATATGAACAAATAGTTCTCAAAAAGAACAATTTAAATTATTCACAATGATATTAAAGAACGCTCCCTATCAAAAAAAGAAAATGATGTGTATTTGTGCACAAAGTTATATAGTAGCTATTTTTATAGTGGCAAACAACTTGAAACAAAGTAGATGCCCACCAATTAGAGCACTGCTAATCAAATGAAAGCATGTTAATGTGATGGGATACTGCTGTTTTATGAGAAATGGTGAAAGGGACAGATTCACAGAAATCTGGGAAGACATAATTATGGCAGAGTGAATTGAACAGAACCAGGAAAAACATTACAGAAAAATAAAAAGATAAACAACTTTGAAATCCCCAAGAGCTGTGGTCAGCATGACCAGCTATGTTTCCAGAGGACCAATGATATAGCAAGCTATATCATCACCTCGCCACAGAGGTGATGGACTCAGAGAATGAATCATGTAGTATTTGGACACAGCTAATATGGGAAGTTGTTTTATTTGACTATGCACACATGTTACAAAGATTTTGTTTTTACTTTTTTAATGAGGAAGGTGAGTGGGTAAGAAAACGGATTTTTTATTCATTGAAAAATTAAATATATTTAAAATATAAAAATATGCCCCAAATCATTAATAACAAGAGAAATATAACAAAACAGCCTTGAAGTTTTACCTCACACTCAACACATTTTCAAAGAGATCAAAAGATAAGGCTATTTAACATTGCAGGATTGGGGGTTGGAAAGATGGATATACTAACAATTTGGAATTTGGAATTATGCAAATAAAGTGATTAAACATACATATACTTGGACCCAGAGATTCCATTCTAGGTATATACCACAAAGAAGTTACTGATAAAAGGAAAGTCTCCATATACACCAAGATTTGTAGAACAATTATTTTTGTGGTAGCAAAGAACTGGAAATAAAAGATGCCTATCAATTGGGGGAATGACTAAATAAATTATGGTACATTAATATAATGGAATATTACTATGATCTAAGAAACAATGAATATGATGAAAAGAGTAAAGTAAGCAGAATCCCAAAGCCCCCGATATACAATGACCCCAACAATATAGATGGAATCAACAATAGCACAAAACAATCAAAACTGAATGTTGTGAAATTATAAGACAAACTTAGTCCCAGAGAAAAGATATGAAAAGACCCTTCTCTTTGCTCCCTCAAAGAGTGGTTAACATTTCATATAATGACATCATTTTTCAATATGTTGATTGGTTCTTGCTGAACTCTCCCCCCCACACACACATACACATATTCTTCTTATCTTTTTTATTCTTATTATAAGTGATGGTTTTCTGGGTGGGGATTGAAGAGAAACATAGGGAGGAATATAAGCGATATAAAAAGAAGATAACAACAAAAATCTATGTTTTTAAAAAGAAATTATTTTGGCTTTAAGAATTTCTCCATTACAGAGCAAACTACCTTCTCTGGCTCTCTGAAATAGGCAGCCTAATGGCATTTTCATTTCTTAGATTAGGTACTGAGGATACACATCTTGGTCTCTCAGAACCATCAGGGCTGATATCATATTAATTAAATGTGTGCCTACAGCACTGAGGAAAGCAGTATTATAATTTCAAGCAGATAGAATGGGCCAGACTGTAGAAGGCCTTGAATGTCAAGTTGAGGAGTCTGAAGTTTATCAAGTTAAGAAGGAAAGTATTGATTAGGAAACAGACATATTTATTTTTTCTTTTGCAAATTCATTAATGTGGTTCATTACTATCCTGAGAGTGAGTGTGGGCTGGATTTGAGGTGCCAAAAATTAACTTTTTATTAGAACTCTTGACCATAAGGTATTACCCAATCCCCTTTTATAGTTAAGGAAAAAAGAGACCCAAGAGTGTTAAATGACGATCTAAAATCATTCATCATAAAACCAGGATCACAGATTCAAATCATATCTTCCAGTGGAGTGCTCTATGAAGAAAGTGGTTCCCTATGTCAAAATTGAGACAATTTATGATCTTAGATTTAATTTGTGTGTCAGCCATGGCAATTGTCCCTTCTGGGCAAAAGATATAGGCTGAACTTTACATGTACTTTAAATCAGGTATTCCTGACTAAATAGTTATGGTCATTTCAGAACAATTTTATTTATGAGCTACTTTATTAGAGTTCAAATAGACATTAATTATTAGTACAGTGGTTGTACATTGTACTCTAATATCCTAACATCAACAGCATTGACTGGGTAAATGCTTTAATGTGATGTTTCTGGTTTTTAGTGCCATCAGGATCTGACCTCCCTCTACCATTGTAAACAGAGACCTTGACTTTGAACTTGTAGCTGAAATTCTAGCTGAGACCATTTATAAGCAATTCAGCGTTGGATGGTATCACAAAAGCAGTTTCTTCTTTGTAAGGTGAATTAAATGCCTGGGACGGCCTCCAGCTATGCCATTAAGCTGCTGATTCTTAATATGGGTGAACAGACCAGTCTTCTTTCCCACTGTTAAAACCTTTTTGCCATGTGACAGTTTTATGCCCATGACTCCTGAACATGAATAGAGAGAACTGTATGTGATGTAACTTCCATCAGCTCTTTGGGGATTTATGAATGAAACCCGGAGAGCAAACAAATTTCCTTCACCAGCCCTACTGTCATGAGGACAAATATATTATTTTGTTGACTGCCAAAGAAATATAAACAACATTTTCTGGACTTATGCTAGCTGTCCTTAAATCCAGGTACCTCTAGTAATATCTAATGCAGTTCTCCTTGCCCCTAGTGGTGAAAGAGAAGGAAGCATGGCCTAGATTGCAGCATTCAGAGAGCTGAGGCACTGCTTCTTACTAACTGTGTAACCCTAGGCAAATCATTTAACCTCTCTGAGGTTTAGCATACACAGATAGATGACATAGTATCCTCCCACTACATACATACATACATACACACATACACACATTTACATATACACACATGCATATACATACATGTATGTATCTATCTGTAATATTATATTTACATGTGCATGTTTATGTTTCAGAACAAAGCCAGTCTCATCAGAGATCATAAGTAATCTAATAGAACCTCTAATGAACTAGATGAATTGAGTTTTCTGATGAAATGAGATAGTGAGATATATACACTTAACTCCATGTTGAAAACCTACTCTCCCAAAAGGGGAGGTACTCATCAACCTCAATTGAATGTTCATTTTTTAATTAAAATTTTAATGATGCTTTTTGTTTTTATATCACAGTTATTTGGGGATATTATCCTCTCCCTTTCCAAATCCTATGCAATAAGCCTTTCCTTGTAACAAAGAAACACAATCTAGCAAAACCAACCAACCAGCAATCATTTTGGACAGCATATACAACACCATGTGCCCATAGTCACCTACCTCTCCAATTAAACAAAAAGCATTTATCAAGTGGCTACTACTATATACTAGGCATTGTTCTAGGTGCTAGGGATACAAAGACAAAATGAAACAGTTTCTGCTCTCTCTCTCTCTCTCTCTCTATATATATATATATATATATATATATACACACACATATATTCTATCAACAAATATAAATGAGTATAAAGATAAGTATATACAACTGTTCCAGAAATAGAAAAAAAGTAATTTTCGAAGGGAAGTACTAGGGACTGGAAGGTCAAGGGAAAATCAGCCTCCACGTGAGTAGGGGTTGCACTTGTTTCCCCAGCATCTAGCACCATGTCCTTCACTAAGATAGCTCTTGTTGATTGCTCCAATCGTGGAGGAAGTAGTCTAGAAGCCGTTTCAAAAGAAACTAGAGATTTTAAGAGTGGCAGTGAAGAGAGGATGCTTTCCAGGTCTGTGGAACAGCCTGTGCCATGGATACAGGAAATAGAATGGCCAAAGGTCTGTTTCACTGGATTGTAGAGTGGGCAAAGGGGAAATCAAGTATCATAGGGTAGAAAGATAACAGATGCAAGTTGTGAAGAGCTTTAAATGTCAAACACATGAGTTTATATTTGATCCTAAAAAGCAATGGGGGAGGGGGCACTAGTGTTAATTGAGCAAGAGAATAGTGTGATCAAACTGCCAAGCAAAGAAGAGAGATTTACTGAAAGTTTAGAAAAATAAAAACAGCTTATAATGTCCTTCAAGAAATTATATATCAAATCCAGCAATTTAATTTTTTTAAATCTAAGCACTCAACTAAATTCAACAAACATTGTACTAGGAACCTTGTTCTCATTTTTTTTTTTGTTTTGTTGCTTGAGGGTAGCAATAAGCTATTTGAGTTGGAGGCAGTGTGAAATAACTGAAGAAGTCTTGGACATGGAGTCAGAATGGCTCTAGAGTTGGATCGTGGTTCAGAATCTATGTAGTCTAACTCATCATTTTACAAATGAGCAAACCAAGTGCCAGTGAGGTGGAGACATGTCCAAACAAGGTACAGTGTGAGATTTTTGCTTGAAATGGGATCTGAGCATAGGTCCTCTGACTCCATAGATCCTATACCATGATGCCTATGAATCTGATTCCTAGCTCTTACACTTTCTGGGAGATCATGGGCAAACCATTACCCTATCTAAGCTTTGTTGTAATTTATGTGTAAAGTGGGTATAATGATCCTTATATTATTTGACTGCCTATCTACAGTGGGTTTTTTGTTGTTGTTTTGTTTTGTTTTCTTGAGTTATACGTACAGGTGGATCCACATATTGAACTGTATATATAGCTGCATATCATGATCTAAACGATATACATTTTTTAACCAATTTACTTTCTTAGTGTAAAATATCTGCATAGACAGATTAGGCCTGATTTTTTTTTTTTTTTGCATTACTAAGAATGAGCCTAATATTTGAGGTTTTTATTCCTGATAATTGAACAAGATTTTTCTAGGACTAAGGCTACTCAATGAATATATTTTAGATCTACTTTTGGAAATTTCATTAAGCAATCAGTGCCAATGAACTTGGTTATTCTCAATTACAAGTTAATTACAATTTTGTTTTAGAATCAAAGTTCATGGATTACTTAATTTTGTTGTCATTATCACTATCTCTTTTTAAGCTTTCTCCAATTAGGAATTTTTTTGTTTCCATAAAATTTCTTCTCCCTTCCCTCCCTTCCCTGCTCAACTACCAGGAAGGCCTCTACAACAAAAATGGTTATAACTGTTTAGTGGAAAGAACACTGAAATTCAAGTCTTAAGCTTGGAATTATGGGGCCTGAATTTGAATTCCTGACCTGTCACTTACTAGTTGTGTGACCTTGAATACCTGACTCATCTGGGCTTCAATTTCCTCATCTGTAAAGTGAGGGAGCTGCACTAAGTGACCTCAAATGTTTCTTCTAACTCTACCACAATTATTCTATGATCCTAAGCCTGACATCAAGAGAACAAAAGGATTGAACAGATAAAAATCCTCAATGCAAAGAGACAAAACCTAATTTTGTTTAGGATAGTGCTTCACATCAGCCTAAGGTGATGCTATCTATCCCCAGTAAAGGTGCAGAACAGGGAAGCTGGGTAGTTTCTCAAAGTCTCCTGAGTTAGTTTATGGTGTTGCCTCCTTGTTATTGCTTAAATTAGTTAAATTCTGGAGTGTCAGATACACCCAATTCCAAAGTACACTTAAAGGTAAGCAGAGGATATGGAAGGTGAATGCATATGGACAAGCATAATTCATACTATTCTTTTTTTCAGTCACTTTGAATAATTGAAAGCTGATTAGTGTGATCAACTGAAGTAAAATCCGTTTAACTAAATCAAAATTGTTTCCATCTCAACAAAGACCTTGGATTATAAGAATTTTGAGTTAGATGGGAATGTTAGAGACCATCTGGTACAACCGTCTTCTTTTATAGATGAGGAAATTTGAGACCCAGAGATATTAAGTCATATTACAAGGCATAGAGGGAGGGACTTAGATCTGGGATTCAATATAGACATTAAAATTTTAAATCCAATGTCCCTCCTACTACACCACCTTCTTTATGATTCTTGTGCATTTAAAAAAATGCTTCAATGATCGTCTTCCTTTTCTTTTTTTGGTGAGGGGGAAGATATATTTATTTCCAGCCACTCCCTGCCCCGTTCCAACTCTCCCTTTTTACTGGGAAAACATATCAAAAAAATCTTGTGTCAAATATGCATAGTCAAACAAACAATTTCCTACATTGGTACTGTCTGGAAATCCATTTGTCATTCTACATCTTGAATCTATCACCTTTTTGTGAAGAGGTAGGTAGTATACTTCATTATCAGACTTCTGGAATCATAGTTGAGTCCATCTGATGGATTGGAGTTTTTAATTCTTTCAAAATTCCCCAAGTATTTAAATAGATTGAAGAGATTAGACAATGAAATGGATGTGGTGTTCGGTAGGCTATTTTAGTGACAGCACATAGTATAGCCCGAAGTATGACCTAGAGATACAGTAATCTATGTATTGAGTTCATTGTAGTCTAAAGACAACTGGTGATCAAAATGGGGAAGGGAGCAAATATTTATTAAGCACCTCACCTAATATGTGCCAAGTGTTGCATTAAGTGATTTTACAAATATTATCTCATTTAATCTTCACAACAACTTTGGGAGGTAGGTGCTATTACCGCCCCATTTTACAGTTGAGGAAACTGAGGCAAACAGAAGTTGTGACTTGCCCAGGGTCACACAGCTAGTAAGTGTCTAAGATCAGATTTGAATTCAGGTCTTCCTGACTCCAGGCGCAGTGCTCTATTTATTCCACCACTTAATGTCCTTACTAGAAAGGAAGAGAGAGACCTAAGAGATGTTACTAAGGATCAAGTGGCATGATTTGGATACAGAGAAGCTTACAAAGTAAAGGATAAAAGGTTAAATAAGATGTCGAGTCCACAGAAGGATGGAGGTGATGCCAATAGTAATAGAAAAGATGGAAAATGGCTGAAGTGGAAAGATTTTTTTCTTTGATATTAATATCAAACTGAAAATATATCATTTTTAAAAGGCATAGGATTTGTTATGCTATGCCAATGTAATTAAGTAAAATTTTTAATGCCCCAAATTAAACTTTGAGATAGGAGATGATTAAAGTATTGAACAGAAGCTGACTTGTAAAGGGAAGAAAATATTTTTGACCTTTGTTACTAATTTTACAATCACAGCAATCTGTTCTTCTGACTTTCCCCTTCATCACAACTGTCAAGGTAAATCAGAGAAATTATAAAATAAGATTCAAATTTAGAAAATTATCCTAGTAAAGATATATTTTGAGTTTGTTTTATTTGCTGAGATAAAGAAGTTACAAAACTCATCTACCTTCATGAGAAGTGCATCTAATTTGTGATTAATACACTTGAGGTTAGCGTCTCATACGAGTGCTGAAAACTCACTTCCTCTAAAAGAATTTTTCAGATTCACCTGAAGAGAATGTGTAACTTTCCCTCACCGCACACAGATGCAGGGTTCTTCATCCCCTTTACCTCATTCCAGTTATAACCTCAGTTTATTTTGCTATGACTAAAATGCACCAACCATTGCTTTGATCTGTATGTAATATGTTAATGTGTTTATGTGTGGTTGTACACATATGCTTAATGTTTCAAGTCCAATGTTCGATTAGAAAGGGCTATCTCTGCTGGTTGGGAGACCTGCACACCTGCACTATTGTGTGGGTGAAAAAACTCCAGTATTTCCAGAGGTTTTTGTTGTTGTTGTTGTTGTTGGTTTTTTTTTTTTACTAAAATGTTTTACATTTTATATTATAAATAGATTAGGTTCTTGTTTTAGTCTTTTCGGTTGTGTTCGACTTTTTGTAACCCCATTTGGGGTTTTCTTGGCAAAGATACTGGAGTAGTTTGTCATTTCTTTTTCCAATTTATTTTACAGGTAAGGAAACTGAGGCAAACAGATTTAAGTGACTCACCCAGGATCACTCAGCTAGTAAGTGTGTGAGGATGGATTTGAAATTAGGTACTTCCCACTCTAGGACAGGCATGCTATCTACTGTGCCACCTAGCTGCCCCTAAATAGCTTAGGTAAATGAATTTAATAAAACCATTAAAAAATTCTTGAGGAACAACTAGGTGGCACACTGGATAGAGTACTGGCCTCACAGTCAGGAGGCCCTGAGTTCAAATCCAGTTACTAGCCGTGTGACCCTAGGCCAGTCATTTAACCTTGATTGTCTCCAAAAAAAATTCTTCAGTGGATACATCACTGTCAGAGCCTATGCCTAGGTCAAAAGTTTTTTGTGCAAGTGATGGACAGTCTTTTTTTTTTTCCTTGGTGTACATCTGTTACAAGATCTGTACCTCTTGGTGACATCGACAGCCATTTCAGGCCAGTAAAATCAGTTTCTTACTAGTTCTAGGGTCTCTTCTTTGCCCATATGACCAAAATCATAATGTAAGACATTCATGGCTATTGAGTGCAATGCTTTGGGTAACACCAGTTGCTTCTTGGATCCGTGTGTCAGATTGATCCCAGTCTAATGCTACTCTCCATTGCATAACTCCAACTTCTGACACTACTTCCAAAGTAAGTGCTTCCTATTTTCTATGATTTAGCATGTGTAGGATCATTAGTATGCTTTTTGATTTGTGTTACTTCTTTGTCCTTAATCAGCCATCTGTTCTCACTATCAGTCATCCACAGACAACTGTGGTGAGGAATAGTGGTTGTAACTCTTATTGGTGTATCATTGGCCCTAATAAGCATATGTAACACTAAATTTGTTTTACATATGCCCCAAGCCCTGTTCTTCTTAACACATCTCAGCTAAAATTGGTATATATTATTGCCAGTTAACATGGAGCCATGCCTTAGGTTACTTACTGCCACTGCAGCTATCTCCCTTAGGTGCTCTGTCAGTCTCATCACTTTGTCTGGCTCAGGGGCTTTCCACGGGGTCAGACTCATTCTTCCCTGTCAGAGCCAAGTCTCCTCATGTTGTTCTTCTGGGGGATATAGCTTATGTCTAGAGAAAATGCCATTTTGGGGCCTATGGTATCTGTTTACCACAATGGGCGTGGCCTTAGCCGTACTCACAGATGAAATAGAATTCCTGGATTTAATTGTAATATTTAGTTTCTCTGTAGAAATGCCTGCTTTTATTAGAATATCTCCTACCTCTTTAAGGAAATCTTCATCTTCAGACAGTAGACTAGTATAAATTCCCAGGAATAATTCCATTCCTTATCAATTCCTTAGATATGGTCAAAAATCTTAAAACTAAAAAAACCTTCCTGACTTATCTTACCTGCTTTAAAATTAGTGGCCTTAATTATATAGCCTTCCAAGCTTTTCACTTTTCTGCCCAATAGCCTTAAATTGTCCTCATTCTAAAGGTCCAAGTCTACTTCTAAAATTAGGAAACTTCTATATTTTTCAATTGCAGAAGCAACATGGTACCATTAAATGGCCTTAGTTACCGTCTTTCCTAGAGAATACTCTATGTGTGTCCGCATTAATTAAAAAATATTAGTGTTACAGCAACATTGGCCGATTACATTAATATTCTACACTTAAGTGATACAATACCACAGCAAAAGACACTAATTCAAATCATGAAAACAGCACCAAACAGTATCAACATATAGCACTCAGACTTTTAAGAGATATATGTCAATAAAATCAGCAATTTCATAAAAATATTTTCATGCTAACAGGTTAGGATAAAACCAAGTTAGTTTATGCCTGAAAAATTACATAAAACTGATTTTAGGATACAACTAGCAAGAAATAAAAATGTCTGTGCCTTTTCTTTAGAAAATCTGCTCTCTATGAAGAAAAAAGAAAAAAGACACAAAATGTATTTTCCAGAATAGGAAAAGAAAAATTCCTTCTGAGACAAAACTAACAAAGCAAAAAATATGAAACTTTCTTTAAAAGTCAAAGAAGTTATTTATATAAATATATACATATGTACATATGTATATATAGTACACACATGTACATTAATATATTGTGTGTAATACATACATATATGCTGTTCACATGTCTTAGTGATTTTTTTTGCTATCAGAGTATCTTGTTCATGTTTGTCCACATCATTATCTTAGACTTGACGTTCTTTAAGAACAGAGACTGTGTTCAATTAATTCTACCTGATCATTAGCTAGAACAGCCCCAGATACAATTGGAGTCTTAATAAACCTTATCTCAAAAACGTTAAATCCATTTGACATAAGAAAAAAGCAGTTACAAGACTAGACTTTGACTTGTGTCTATTTTTGGGGGGGGCATATAAAGAATTGAGAATCCCGCTTTATCACTCTTCTGGGGCTCAATATAAATTCCTCTCTCTGAAAGACAATATGGAAGAGATTGGCTATGAATGTGCCTTTAGTACACTTTAAGTGAAAGGAAAGGAAAGTTCTTGAAGCAATAAGGGACATAATAGGAACAAATTCAAAGTAAGAGAAGGAATTTAATATAATTTTTGTGGAGGAAGTGCCTCCAGAACTGTGAAGATAATTCATTACAGGAAAAAAGAGAATTTAGTTGAGTGATGAGAAGACTACAATGGTTGCAAAATAGTTATCTCAGCTCCAATGTCTAGGCCTTAGTCTTGCATGATTTCGAAAATTGCTTGTTATCAGTTCACCTAGTGCTTATCAGGTATTGGTGAATTGGGTCATGCAAATTAGACTCAAGCACAGTAATTAGGAACCAAAATTCCATACAGACCATCTTTTACCACTTCCCTATCCTACCAACACTAGGTCTATAAAGAAAACTAATTTGAAATTTGGAAAGTTATTTAATGATCATAGAATCACAGAAAAATCAAAGGTAAAGCCTTAACTAAGGTATAGTAACAAGAGCTTTGAACCTGGGCACTAAAATTTGGAGGGCAACAATAGCTTGATTCCAAACCTTGCTTCTTTCCATCCTTCTTCCTCATCAATGACTGGACTCAAGGTGAACTTCTCATTTGACCCCATTCTTGAAAATGGCAGTCTTAATCAAGTATCTGTTACATCTTCAGGGCAGTGCATCTCCATCATTGGCTGCTTTCTTGCCCTAAGTTAAAAAATTCTTATTCATGTATCTGGATAAAGGGGTTAATTTTAAGGTACAGGAGAATACAGAGTGGCTTGTTAACCTTGGTTTTATACCTAAAGGTATAAAAACTGAAGGAATAAAACTTTCCAACTCTAGGGGACTATTTGTGTCCAAAGCAACAGGACTGGCTCTGTTTTCCCAGTGCTGAGATAAGGCCCATACTAACCTGACACTTCTTTCTCTTTTTATTTAAGTTCCATTCTGGGGGGACTATTACTTTAATTGCTATTTTGTAACATCTTTCTTTTGATGAAAGAACTGCATTGAATTCACTCAAAAGATAAGTTTTTCTTTCTGATCTTTTGCCTCATTCTCTTAAATTCTGGTGTTTTTCCAAAGTCTAGTGTTCATTAGGTTGTGGAACTTTGCTTTGTAGAGACTGGCAAGAAAATAATAAACTATTAGGAGACTATGTGATATAAAAAGAACATTTTGCTAGGAATGAAAATATTTAGGTTGTCACTGTGGATAGTCCATCAAATTTGTAGTTTGACTTGATCAAATCACCCAACTTTCTATATCACATTTTCCTCAAATTGATATTATGAGAATCAAATGTGAACAGGTGTGAAAGAATTTAAAAGGTAGAAAATGCCAGATCAATTCTAACTATTCTGTAGGATAAAAAGATGTGGTATATGGGAGGCACATAAGGAGTCATCCAGTTCAAGTTGAAGACAATGAATGATTCATGAAAATAAAAGATAATCCAATATGATGATCCAATGCTTTCTAAGAGACAAGGACTATAGAAAGGGAGATTGATAATTGGAAGTTAGAAAAATCTGGCAATTTTTCTTTTGTCATTTGTTAAGGTATACTTCCACCAATTTTAAAGTCTGACTCACATTCAATCTCTTCAATATAGCCCTTCCATGAACGATAGTAATTTCTACTGATCCTAGTAAAATAGAGCCTGATTGTTAAATTTTCTATCCCTTCCCCCTCCAAAAAAAGTTTATGTACAGGTTGGAGACTATTCTTGTATTTACATGTGTCTTGTCTGGTGGGTCATAAAATCCTTGAGAGGTTTATTAAGTATCCAACTGAATGAGGGGCTATTCTAGGTGATAGTAAGATAGAATTCGGTAGACACAGTCTCTGTCCTTCTAGGAGCTTTGAATACGAGTCAATGATGAGGGCAACAAACTTATCAACAGGATATGCAGACAACAGAATCAGATTAGGAACTAGAAAAGAGATTTGTTACTAAGGTTCAAGGAAAGGAGAGGTTGAAGAAGTGAAGTCAAATATGAGAATCTCATAATAGGATGGCATAGTGATTTACCCCAAACTCTTTTCTTGAATATGAAGAAACTGAAGCTCAAAAAAGCCAAATGACTAACCCAAGGTCACACAGTTTGGGGGCCAGGACTGGAACTTAGGCTTTTCCAATTTAGTACCACCTTTTCTGTATTGCATTAGGCTTTTATTATTCTGTTTTTAACCTGTTAATAATTGTATATAATTGAATATTAAATGCAAAAGACTTAAATACTGTAAAAAATTTTCCAGTCACTTGGGGTCACTTATAATTAGTAATAATATAATAATAATAAGTTATTTAGCCTTTTTCAGCTTAGTAAGTGCTTTCCTCCCAATGACCTTATGAGGTTGGTACTGAAAATTATTTTTTACATATTGCTGGTGAGAAAATAAAGGTCTGGTGCAGTTACAATACTCAATACGATTTCACAATGCAGCCAGCATCCTTACTATATGCCTATTATAGTATCAATGTTTTCTTTCTGATGAGGAAAAAAATAGTATTAATGCTTTGCTAGAACTGGAGTCACTTCTTTTGGATTTAATAATACTTGATGGGCTCATCCTAGAAGGATCTTCATTTTCTGTAGCTTTTCCTTCAAGCCTTTCTATTTTTCCCCTCATTTCTTCTCCCTAGATAAACTCCTAAATAACTATGAGAATGGATCTGAATTCAGAGATACTGGCATTATGGCAGAGGGGTCTCCTGATAATCTTCACTTTCTCTAGTCAGGGCAGTATCTCTTCTAGACAATCAAAACCGAGGGATTTGGATGAGTTTGGAACAAGCCATTCCACTTAGGGATAGTTGGGAAAATTGACACCTCTTTTGGCCACAAGATGGCAGTCATACTACAGATAGGGAGGACTGCAGAAGCTGTTGCTACCTATTTTACAAAAATAAGGGAAGAATTTGTCACCACATTTTTGGAGGGTTTAAGAATGAGAAGCTTTCTTGAAATTTCCCCAAACTGAGGGAAGTGGAGCCAAGACAGCTGAGTAAAGGCAAGGACTCTTCAGAGCTCTCTCAAATTCTCCTGCAAACAACTTTAAAATAATGCCTCAAAATGAATTCTGGAGTAGCAGAATTAACAAAAAGTTGAGGTGAAACAGTTTTCCATCCTAAGACAACTAAGAAGGTCAGCAGGAAAGGTCTGTCTCATTGGGTGAGAGTGGGCACAGTCCAGCAGCAGGCCTTGAGCGTGATTGAATTGGCAGCAGTTGCTTGAGAGCACTCAGCCCACAAACAGGGAGGGGGGTTGGATAATTGGTTAGGAGATTGCGGGGGCCCTTTGATGACACAGGGTGCAGGATGCTATTGTGTTACCCATGTGAGGTTCTAGGTCACAATCTCGGGGCAAGGAGGAGCACTAGCACGAGTTGGGTCCCTGGTCACAGTTCTGGGATATAAAAGATTGCTCACAAACCAGAGCACAAGCCAGGAAAACGGTGATCACACCTCTCCTTAGATCATACATACTACCTTGGGAGAACTGAAAACTTATCAACTCCCACATCTAGCTCTGAAAACAGATGCTGAAAAAACCTGAAGTTTGGGACAATGCCTACTCCAGACCAGGGGCAGAGGCCAATTTTAACATACAGTTAAAAAATCAAGAAATAGACTAGGGAAAAAAAACCACAAACAATAAAAAGGAACCTGACCATAAAAGGTTCTATGGTTACAGGAAAGATCAAAACACAAACTCAGAAGAAGACAACAAAGTCAAAACTACTACATCCAAAGCTTCAAAAAATGTGAATTGGTCAGAGGCCCAAAAAGAATTCCTGCAAGAGCTCAAAAAGGATTTTAAAAACCAAATAAGAGAGGTAAAGGAAATAATGGAGAAAAATGAGAGTGATGCAAGAAAATCATGAAAAGTATCAACAGCTAGGTATAGTAGGCAAAAAAAAATACTGAAGAAAAGAACATCTTAAAACCAGAACAGTCCAAATGGTAAAAGAACTACAAAATTCACTGAAGAGAAAAAAACAACTCCTTAAAAAGTGGAATGGGTCAAATGAAAAACGAGGTACAAAAGCTCACTGAAGAAAATAATTCCTTAAAAATTAGGATTGAACAAGTGGAAGCCAATGTTTCCATGAGACATCAAGAAACAATAAAACAAAATCAAAAAGATGAAAAAAGAAGAAAATGTGAAATATCTCATTGGAAAAAAAACAACTGATCTGGAAAATAGATCAAGGAGAGACAATTCCAGAATTATGGGATTACCTGAAAGCAATGATCAAAATAAGAGCCTAGAAATGATATTTCAAGAAACTATCAAGGAAAACTGCGCTGATATCCTACAATGAGAGGTTTAAATAGAAATTGAAAGAATCCATCAATCACCACCTGAAAGAGATCCCAAAATGAAAACTTCCAGAAATATAGTCAAATTTCAGAGCTGCTAGGTAAAGGAGAAAGTATTGCAAGCAGCCAGAAAGAAATAATTCAATTATTATGGAGCCTGTTTTCAGATAAAGAAATCAAAGCTATTTATAATCATATGAAAAATGCTCTAAATCACTATTGATTAGAGAAATCCAAATTAAAACAACTCTGAGCTACCAACTCATACCCGTGAGATTGGCTAACATGACAGAAAAGAAAAATGACAAATATTGTAGGGTATGTGAGAAAACTTGGACCCTAATGCACCATTGGTGGAATTGTGAATTTTATTTGTACAAAAATATTTACAGCAGATCTTTTAGCGGTGGTAAAGAAGCAGACATTGAGGAGACACCAATCAATTGGGAAATGGATGAACAAGTTGCTGTGTATGATGGTAATGGAATATTATTGTACCAAAAGAAATAATGAACAGGTGGATTTCAGAAAAACCTGAAAAGACTTATATGAACTGATGTAAAATGAAGTGAGCGGAACCAGGAGGAAATTGTACATGGAAATGATAATATTATATGATGATCATCTGTGAATGACTTAGCTATTCTCAGCAATATGATCCAAGACAATTCTGGAGGACTTATGATGAAAACTTTATCCATCTCCAGAGAAAGAATCGATAAAGTCTGAATGTAGAATGAAGCTTAATTTTTTTTACTTTATTTTTCTTAGGGTTTTTTTGGTCTACGTTTTCTTTCACCATATGACTAATATGAAAATATGTTTTACATGACTGCACATGTATAACGCATATCAAATTTTCTGCCTTCTTAATGAGTAGGGAGGAGAGTGAGTGGCAAGAGAATTTGGGACTCAAAATTTTTTGAAGTAAATGTTAAAAATTGTTTTTACATGTAATTGGAAAAATAAAATATTTAAAATAGAAATTCCCCTAAATTTTCCTAAATGGAGCTGTCAGCTTTGAGTTGTGTGTGTGTGTGTGTGTGTGTGTGTGTGTGTGTGTTATTCACATTGAATTTGTTGCTACTATTCTTATTTCTAGTCCAAAAATTCTAAATCATTTCTAGAAATTCTCTTCTGGCTACGAGACTTTGTCTCAAGGCATCCTAAATATGGGTCAGATAGATATGGCCCTTCCTCAATCTCTTGAATACCTTTATAAGACTGAGGGGGTTATACAAGGGGTATGTTGATAAATGTTTAATAACTGGCTCTCCAAAATTCAGGACACAATTTTCATCTTAATCTGGATTATTAGCATTTTCTCCATAACTTTTTAAAAGTTTAGATAATCAAGAAGAAAATCAAACCTTGATTTGTAGTGTTTGCTGCTTTCTGAGCTGTAAATGCTAACACTGAAAATTTAACAAATGTTTTGACAGAGATCCAGTTTAAGCTAGTTCTAGCATACCCTTGGGTATATGGGAACTTCAGAATACATCATTCCATGTCAGAAGCAGAATATAGTTGAATATTAAACATTAGATCATTTATTACAAGCAAATGGATAGGTGATCATCTGGATGGTAGAATTGGGTAGACTATCTTGCCTTCTACTTCCTACTAACCTCCCCTATGCTCTAGTACCAGACTGTTCTAACTTCCAGTCTTCATTCCTCCTCCATTACTCCCCAAACCCAGGCTTATACACCCTGCATTCCATTCTCAGCTTGTTCCTTATCTCTGCCTTGACTCCAGATCAAATTAAATTCAGATCACCTTTCACCTGGACTTGGGCTTTCAGGAATGTAGTGAAATCCTGGAAACTCCATCTACCAAGGCAAACTACAGGTTATAGCTTTAGAACACTACATGAAGCATGAAGATCTTAAATGACTTACCTAGGGTCACAAAGTCAGTACATGTCAGAAATGAGACTTTAACCCAAGGTTTTCCTGGCATCAAGGCCTGACCATAAAACTTGAGTCAGTAATTTCTGGTAAGTCAAGGTCTGCATAATTGGAGCCAGATGTGTTATTTATTATTGTTATATTGTGCAATTCAAGAAAGGAAAAAATCCATAAAAACTTGGCACTTCTGAATTAAGCTGCACAACAACTAACAATTGATAGAAAATGTGTGTGTGTGTGTATGTGTGTATGCATATCAGCTATAAGGTTTTATTTTTTAATTTATTGTCCTTGAATTTTTGAACCAACCCCTGAATTCACTGGTATAGGGGAACTCCCTGCACCAAAGCAGATCTGTAATTGCCTTTAATTTATAGTCTTAGCAAGTGCCTGGGGCACTGAGAGGTTAACTAACTTGCCCAGGGTCACACAGCCACTACTGTCGGAGGTGAGACTAAATCTTCCTTTCTTCACTACTTCTCTATGCACTAGAGCAGTGGTGTCAAATTAAAATAGAAAAAGGGCCACTAATCCGTATATAAAGATCCCTGCAGGCTGCATATGGACTTAGTTTTAAAAGGTAATGTTATCTATGTTTCATTGTATTTTTACTAATGTTGTTAAATATTTCCCATCTACATTTTAAGCTAGTCTGGATCTCACTAGAGAGTACTGTGGCTGAATGCTGCCCACAGGTGGCATGTTTTATACCTCTACCTTAGACCACAACTTCCTCTCCATATGTGTTAAAGCTGGTAGAATCCTAAGAACTCTTTAGCAAGAAGCAGACCAATTTTCCACTACTACTTAAAGACAGTGTAGCTGAAATCTGTGGAAAGAGTAAAAATACTGGGGTATGTGACATTTAGCAAAAGCATATCTAGGATACATTAGATGGAACATAAAAGACTCCTGTCACTTTAGTTACTATGCTGAGTCTCCGTAAGACTTACAGGATAAACTGTTTTCAAGGTCTGAGCAAACAAGAATGTGTATAATGTGTATAAAGAAAACTTGTGTTCAATCTTGCCATCTGTTTGACTCTGGAAAAGTATAACCTCCCTGCACCTTATTTTGAAATGAGGAAACTGAAGTCCAGGGAAATTAAATGACTTGCTCTAGGTCATGCTGGTAATAAGCATGTGAAATGGGAATTGAATTCAGATCTTCCAAGTCCAGAGCCAGGGCTCTTTCCAACGGCCCATGATGATACGAGCCTATGAAGTATATCAACATTACAAGAACACAGGTTCTCAGAAAGACACATGAAGGAAACAAAAAAACTGCAGTAACTGGGGAGTGGCTGTCATTAACATTCCTCTCTGTGTAGAGTGTATTACACACAAGATAATGCAGGCAAGATAACCTAACACATTGACGTATCCTGGTTATCAAGTCCAGCTTGTGTTAACAAAGTTAAAGTGCAGTTCATTAATCAATGAAACAAAGAAAACTGAAAATTATGTGTGATGAAAGAAGAAAATCACTTGTTTACCTGCTTCTGCCTCTTGGAGACAACTTTAAATCAGTGCCAAACTAGAATGAAAGAGATGGGCAAAGGGGGGAGGAACATTAATGATTAATAAAAAGATAATAAAAGTCATAAGAGTCAGTGTAGCACTGTGACTAGCTGGAAGGATCATGAAGACCTGGGTTTAAGTCCTAACGTTGACATATATAGAACGTGTAACATCCTTCAGTGCCCAAAATAACTCTCTAAGACTATATAAATTGGACAAAGGTATTAATCCACATTGACTGAAGGAGTTTCTTTTCCGGTAATCCTCAGCCTACAAAAACAGGTGTCAAGCACAGGGCCTAAAGTGTAATTGGAAAATATTTTTAAAAGAAATAAAAATACAATAGAATATAATGTTAATATGTGGTTTTCTAAGTCAATATACAGCCTTCAGAGATCCTAAAGTAGAGATTAGTTCCTCTCTCCCCCATCTCTACCAATTGAATTTGATACCAGGGCCCCACACCAATGAAATCATAGGTTCAGTCAAAAAAATTAGGGTTAGAATTATACCCTTTATGCATAGAGAATATTTACATGCAAATGTTTGAATTGTAAATGTCTCAGGAATTAGTTTTTCAATTACAAATATGCCTATGCTAATCTAATTTTGTAAATCAAATATGAAATCAAGGCTCCCAGCAAGTAAGATATTTGTCCAAGGTCACACAGCTAGATAGTAGAGTTGTTATTTGAACTTAGGTCTGTTGACTCCCAAACCAAGGCTCTCTCCACTATCTTCTTATGTTATCTCATAGATGCATAGATCCACATAACTATAGAGTGGAAGAAAATGTAGAGGTGATTTGGTCCTATCTTTCAGCTAATGTAGGATTTTTTAAAAGCAATTCTTTCATAAAAGTTGGAAATAGTCAATGTTGGAGGGGGTATGGGAAGACAGGAACACTATTGCATTGTTGGTAAAGTTGTGAAACTGTACAACCAATTTGGAATTATTCAAATAAAGTGACTAAAATATGCATATCCTTTGACTCACAGATTCCATTACCAGGTATATTCCCTAAGGAGGTCATTGATAAGAAAGTCCCCACCTGCATCAAAATATTTATAGCAGCACTTTTTATAATCACAAAAAATTGTAAACAAAGTAGGTGTCCATTAACTGGGGAGTGACTAACAAATTCTGGCATGTGAATGATAAATATTATAGTATAGTGAGAAATGACAACTGGCATGAATACAGAGAAACATGCAAAGATCCATATGAACTGATGTAGAGTGAAGTAAGTAGAGTCAAGAAAATGTTATACAATAAAAATAACAATATAGATGGACAGAACAAAAATTAAAAGATAAATATTAAATATTGCAAAATTAAACAGAACAGTCATGTCTTGAAAAGAAAAATGCAAAGATATTCCCAGTTTACCCCTTTGCTGAGATGGGAGTCCCATAAGCATTGTACAATGCATGTATTTTCAGATGTTTTCAATGTATTGATAAAATGTGCTGATTTTTTGCCTATTTTTTTTGTCTGCAAAAAATACTATTATATAGGATGGTTCTCTGGGAGGGGGAGAGGAGCAATACTGGGGAAAATTATGATGACAAAAAAAAACACAAAAATCCTCAATAAAAACTTATTTTTAAAAATCAAAAAACAATATTTAAGAACTGTTTAGATTAGCTCTCCTTGAATACTTTCACTAACAGGGACCACACTCCTTAAAGAATAAGCAGGTATGCAACCATTCTGGAGAGCAATTTGGAACTATGCCCAAAGGGCTATAAAACTGTGCATGCTCTTTGATCCAGCAATACCACTTCTAGGTCTGTATCACAAAGAGATCATAAAAAGGGAAAAGGACCCATAGGTAAAGAAATATTTATTGCAGCTCTTTTTGTGGTGGCAAAGAATTGGAAATTGAAGGGATGCACTCAATTGGGAATGGCTGAACAACTTGTGGTATGCAAATGTAATGGAATACTATTGTGCTATAAGAAACTATGAGCAGTTGGATTTCAGAAAAACCTGTAAAGGCTTACATGAACTGATGCTGAGTGAAGTGAGCAGAACCAGGAGAATATTAACAGCAACATTGTGCTGTGATCAATTATCATTGACTTAGCTCTTCTCAGCAACACAGTGATCCAAGAAAATTCCAAAAGACTCATGATGGAAAATGCTATCCACATTCAGAGAAAGGACTATGGAGTCAGAATGTAAATCCAAGCAAAATATTTTAACTTTTTTTGTTTTTTCTTTCTCATGATTCTTCCATTTTGTTCTGATTCTTCTTTCACCATAAGACTAATGTAGAAATATGTTTAACATGATTGTACATGTATAACCTATATCAGATTGCTTGCTGTCTTGGGGAGTTGGGGAGAGGAGGGAAGGAGGGAGAAAAATTTGAAACTCAAAATCTTATAAAAATAAATATTGAAAACTATCTTTACATGTAATAGGAAAAAAATAAAATAGCATTAAGTGGAAAAAATTTAAAAAGTTTAAAAAAGAATAAGTAGAGCAATTCTCAAACTACTACTGAAGATAACAGTTTGATCAAAAATGATCTGTGAAAAATAACAATTAAGTTAAAATCCTGCTTCATTATTGGATAACTCCATTGTCAGAACTTTCTTTCTTATTCTGAATCAAAATCTACCTCCTTGTAATTTCTGCGTATGGGTTCCCAGCCTCTTGAAGACATTAGATCCTACTGCTATACTTCTTTGAACACTGTGATCCTTCTCTTGTCTCTGAAAGATCTGTATGATACTGTGCCTGAAAATGGTGAATGAAGAACTTCCATTGGAAAGAAAACTTCTCTATCTTCTACTTCCTGGCCCACTTTATATCATATAGAAGAAAAGTGTGAATATAATATGTGATATGTAATGGATCTTTTCTATGTCTAACTGTAGTGGGTTTCTTTTAATTATCACTGGTGCTATGTGTCCTCCATATTTCTCACATATACAGCAAATATTAATCCTTTAATTGTGATTTATTTATATGCCAAGAGGTGGTGAATAATAAACAAGTTCATTTACCCAAGCCAAGAGCAAATAAAAATCAGAGAAAGAATATAAATGAAAGTATGTATCAGATATCATTCACAGAGCTTAATGAGCTCTCCTATTGGGAGTGGAATATCTCAACTCAACCTGAGATCTCATATCTCACCTCAACCTGAGAGTTTCATATCTTACCAAAGATGAAATTCCCAAGTCTAGTGTTGCAAGTTTGGGATAGGAACATGATTGAGATGTCAGCTCCTCTCTAGCTGACTTCTCAGTCTTTCAGGGATCTTTCCCTGAAGAGAATCAGAAACCACAAGTCTAAAACTGGGAACCAGAAGACCAGGATCTCTTCTCCCAAGCTCTCACCAACTCTACCTTTCATGCAGCCGTGGAATATTGAGTAATCAATCTCAACCAGTAAAGAAAATCTTCTGCATACTTGTTAAAGTGTAATTTAATTTGACTGTTGGTTTTATTGATGTCCTACTGTATTATGATTGTCACAATAGAACAGGCCATCATAGGAGGTGGAGATCTGAATCTGAAGAAAAGCTGGTACCCACAGATCCTCCAAAATGTGGAGAAAGTGAGGAAGACAGAGCAGAAACGTGAGGAAGAATGGAAAAAGATGGAGGTGCTATAGCGGGAGCTTCAGGAAGAGAGTGCAGGGGAGGAAATGCAATGCTATGCAGAGGATGTGTGAGTCGTCGAAAAAAAAACCAGAATAAAACTATACTGGATGTACCAGGGCCCTGGTGGGATGGTGAACTGTGATAAGTACCTGATGGAACGTCCCATGGACAAATATGCTTTTGAGAAGATGGAAGACAAAGAAGCAGGTTGTTCATCAGAGAAAGGACTTCTTGCAGACTCCATCTTTGCCTCCTCAGGTGCCAATTCTCTACTTGATAATGACCAGCAAAATCCATGAGGACCCACTTTTCATCATTCCAAAGAAGGAAGAAAAGAAAAAGAGAGAAGTCTTGAATAATCAGGGGAAAAGGAAGAAAATCAAAGAATTGTTGCAAATGAGCCTGGAAAAGAAAGAGGAGGGGCAGTTGGGTGGTGCAGTGGATAGAGCTCCAGCCTTGGAGTCAGGGGGACCTGAGTTCAAGTCTGGCCTCTGACACTCTTGACACTTGCTAGCTGTGTGACCCTGGACAAGTCATTTAACCCTGATTGCTTCACCGAAAAAAAAATGACAAAATGAAAAAAAAAAGAGAAGGAAAAGGAAAAAAAAAGCACAAGAAGCACAAGCATTGCAGCTGCAGCAGTGACCATTCTGCCAGTGAGGAAGAGCAGATCCCTGTAGAGTCTCAGAAGAAGATGGCAAGTCCTCCTCCTGTTTTGCCCAAAATTCCAGGTTATGGCTTACAGATTAAAGATATTCACCATGATCAAGACTACCAGGACCTCCAGTAACTGATGCCAGCAATGTACACAGGGTCAAGAATCATTCTAGGTCACAGGGTACCTCCCCTTTGCCCACAAAACATGCCAGCAGGAAGAGCACATGGGATGCCAAGACCCAGGACAGGAGGTCACGGTCCCTTTGGTAGACAGCACAATCCAAAGTAAACAAGAAAGAAAGAGGCTGAACAAAGAGCCATTCACCCCAAAGGAAGGGTATCAAAGACGACATGCTCCAGGTTACACCAGAAAACTCTCAGCAGAGAAACTGGAGTGAAAACTGCAAGAAATGATGGAGAATGCCAACTGGTTGGAGGAAAAGAGGCTGAACACCTCCAAGAGGCATGAAAAAGAAGATGAAAGAGATAAAAGCTGGAGAAGGTGGACTCTTGCGATGGGAAATTCATCCACCAGTTCAAGTTAGAAGGTATGTCCACCTCCTCCTTAGAAGATAGGGCCAAGCTCAACCTCTATTCCCTCCAGAGAACTTCAGCTGCTTTGGAAAAGAACTTCATGAAGAAGAATCTTACAAGGCTCTTATACCAATTATCCTGAATTTTCCAGGGAAGCTGCTCACTCCTTAAAGAATGCTCTTTATAAGAGTTTAGATGACTTCCAAGGATATCAGATGGCCACTGCTCAAAGTGATTCTACTCTATTCATTCCTGAGAACAGCTAATGCCCCTCACAAGACAGGGAGTCAGTTCCTTGGCTGCCTCCTCTGGCGTATATTGCAGAGTTGGGGTTTTGCAGTTTCCCATCTTTATTTCAGTCCTTCTAGAAATTCCTACCATTTTGCATAGCTATTCATAATCCTCACAATGGTCCTGTAACTTACCCTGAACCTGCCTTTTCTATCAGATCCATTGCCTTTCAAAATAGATTGAACTTTAAAAAAATCAATCTCCCTTTAAAAATCACTTGTGGACCTCCTCAGTTGAGTAGCAAATCAAAGGATAGAATCAATGTTCCCGGCTTCTGTTACAAAATGTCTTGAAAGTTAATTTGAGACAGACCAGGGCCAGCTTGGGAAGAGCCTGGGAAAGAAAAATGGAATTCAGGGAGGACCATCCATTACACAAGTTATCCAGTGCCTCTCAGATAGTCACCATCCAGACCTGAAACCAACGGGAGCTCAGATCCCCATGACTCAGATATACTGCTCCAGGTGGAATCTGATCTCATAGTTTTTCATAATCGCTCACTTCATACTAATGCATGCTTCTGGAAGGGATCACTAGGACTCAGGTCAGAGCCATACATGTTGCTATGCAAAATTCTAGATTGCTCAGTAGATCAAGCACTAGGCTTGGAGTCAGGAAGACATGAGTTCAAATGCTGGCAAGTCATTCAACCATCTCAACCTTAGTTTTCTCATATCTATAATGGAGATGATAGTAAGACCTTCCTCACAGTGTTGTGAAAATCATATGAAATAATAAGTGTAAAGTTCTTTGAAGAAATTAAAGCACAACATAAATGTTATCATTATTAGAGCTATTCTCACTCAATTGTCCCCTATTGGCCACCCCCGAATATACCATGCCAGCTCAAGCTCTCAGCTGTACCATACTCACTTTCAGATAAGTCTTTTCATTCTAATGCCTGATGTTAAATACCATCTTCCAAGTTCTAACCTCTCCCATACCCATACCAACTTCTTTCAGAGGTTGTGTATGCTAAGGGAGGGAATAAGCTTAAGCAAAACGAACTCTAAGGATGTAAAAAAAAAATATGCATAACTTTTTTGCAGTGACTAAGAATTGGAAATGGAGGGGACTGTCTCTGGAATCATGATTGTTTTGAAAACTTTATGTTCCATGTACTGTAGCTTGGAGATTATGAGTATTTAGTGATAGCCATAAAAATCATTAAATATTTATGAACTAGTGTTATATGCGAGCAATTAGGGACAACAGTATAGTCTGTGATAATGGTCTGGTCAAATTCTGAGTTCTATGTAATTCTATATTTGTGATTCAGAAATTTGTTGTCAATCATTCTGTGAAAAAAAACTTGAATTGGTCATGTCTTGCTAGATATTTGGAAGTTATTAGAATTTTACATTATTCAATTATGTATTGCACTGTTTCTACCAGTTCTCTGCATAATATACTTGATCACAAAGTTCAGCCTCCTTAAGGATAACTTTTCTATTATTTATGCTGGCAATGATATATTCCTGAATCATCATCATAAACTTCTCCATTTCTGAAAGCAAATTTGTGTGACTCAGCCATCTGTTCAACAGTTCTTTGTCAATGTCAGTGTTTGTTAGCTGAGTTCATGAGGATGTTTGAATTCCACTCGTAGATCTTAGCTATTTCATAGACTCCATCCAGAGGTAAATAACTGTCAGTTATATTGGACAAATCCAGTGGCACATACCTATTATCTGTCTCTCCTATTACTATTATATTACTATCATAATTTTATAATTTATATATTATATTTATATATAATATATAAATATATTATATATATTAAATTTATATGTATTATAAATTATAAAGTCATAAAAATATAATTATATTAGATTTTATCTATTTGTTCCAAAAGTATTTCCATTAATTTTTACCTGTTTATCATATTCTGTAAGAATGTCTATCAATTTTCTTCCTCCCGGGAGGGGATTCTGAGAAGATGGTGAAATGAAGCAGGAAATTACCAGGAATTTTGTCTCCAAAACTCCTCCACAAACAATTAAAATAATGCTTCAAAGTGAACTTTGAGGGGCAGAAATGATTAAATGTGGGGCAAAGCAGTTGTCTGCCTAAGACAGCTTGAGAGGACATTTGGAAAGGCCTGACTTCCTGGGGTGGTTGGTCTGACCTGATTGAGGTGCAGGTACCTCCAGGCAGACACCATCGAAACAACAAACAACAAGCCCTGAGGGTAGCTGTCTAGTGGCAGCCTCAGCTCCAGTAACCTTTGCCCCATGGACAGTATGGGCATTGGACAGCTGATCAGGGGTAGATTACAGGAACTTTGATGGTGCTGGATGTGGGACCCAGGTGCACTGACCAGACAGGGTCCCAGGCTATGCATATGTATGAGGAGGAGTGAGCACACACTGGTGAGTACTGGTCACAGAGGAGTGGCTGGCGTAGGCCCTGCTAGCTGTGAGCACGTCCAGTAGAGCAGAGTCCCTGGTTTTGGTTCCAGAGCAGAGGGGGGAGCTAAAGCTTACAGCTTTGGGAGACTCTACAGGGAGTAAGAGCATTTGTAGTGACAACATGGTGAGGGCCCTGACCATGGCTCAGGGGCTGAGAGGAGTACCTAAGGTCAGGCCCCCAGTGGAGCTCAGGAAACAGCAACACAAAAACCCTGAAACTTGAAACATTATCCCCCACACCTCAAAACTAGAGAAGGAAGATATTCACCTCCAGAGAAAGGGCTGAAAAAATGAAGTATTCGTAGTAAGGTTTTACATGTATACACATATATATACACATCCATATATACATGGATTATATATATATATATATAAAAATATAAATATATATATGTAAAACCACCATTTCACACACACATATACAAATGTATGTATATCAATCTATCTGTTCATGTACATGTATGTGTATACGTGTGTATTTTATGGTGGCCTAAATTTTTTTTCTTCCTCCTTTTCGACAAGGAAGTGTTAATCATTCTATGGGTCCCTTAGGATGAAGCCTTGAGACCTGGTTTCATTAATCTTTTAAAAGTTTTTACTAGGATACTTTGCAAATTTGTTGTGGTCCATGGCATAGTTCCTAAAGTACACATTAAGATTGGTATTGTATACTTGTAAATTGCTTTAAATGTATTGTTCCCATCCAACTTCGATGTCAGGATTCTAAAAAGTCTTGTAATATATTTAGCCACAGCTTTCTCCTTGATGTATTTATGGTCAATATGTCATGCTTGGAGGAGACTAAATCATTTGTAGATATTGCCTTCAGTTTAATATAAATTCCAGATTAAAGCTTGAAGCTTTTGATCATTACATTTCTGTAGAACATATTAAAATTTTTACACATATTGAATCCAAATTTTATGTTATATTCAGAGGTCATTGAGAAAGATTCCATAGGACGACTGAACCATTTTATTTGTTTTCTCAGTGGAGCCATATGGCTTGATATAATCCATGTGCATCAAATGATTAAGATGCAGTTTGTTTCCCTCTTTACTATTGTTATCAGGGTGTAGGGTGTGTTCAGGGAAGACTAGAACCTCTGGCACAAGGGCTGCCTTTTCAGGGCTGTTTTCCACCTTTTGTGTCCACCTGATCCACCAAACTCTCACTTGTGGCTCCAAGAAGCTGTAGCATGAACAGTGGCTATGCCTTGGTAAACGGTTTTGTCAGACAGGCTAAACCAGGTTGAGGGTAACTGAGGGGTCTCAAATCCTTTGGTGAGTTAAGGTGGTGTCTACCCCTAGCATGTGAAGACTTCCCCTGGTGGAATGGATGGATGAGAACAGTTTGTTCCAATGGCCATGAAGGTGACTGAAGCAGGCACTGTGGAGTGCTTAGAACTGGGTTAGACATAGAAGACACCAAGGTCATCCATTACATCCCAAGATATCACCAGTCATCTTAACTTTGTATTGCCATTGGACTTTGATGAATCTGGAAGAGAGAGTGAGGCTGATGACTTTGCTCAACTCTGTCTCATTTAAATCCAATTTAAGTGTGAATCAAAAGATATCACCCATATCATTTTACCATTTTACATATCCCAAAGTCCTGTGGCAACAGGTGAATGAAGAAGCAGCAGGTGCAAATTCACTGGAAGCTGGAGTCACAACCCTACACATAGGCAGTCCAAGCCACAGGGTCATCTTCTCACTGGAAGCAGTAGTGGGATTTGGTAGCCCCCATGTGTGTCTGAGCAGCCTTTTAAGGACTGCATTGCTCACCTTCCAGTGTAAGGAAAGAGCAAGAAAAAAATGTCCTAAAATTGTCTGCTTTACCCAACCCTAGCCTGTTTCCTGTGGGTAGGCAAGGGTCCTACCCTGTGTTAAAAACACACACAAAAAATGTACAAAAACTTCTGCAAAGATAGTTTCACTCACCATCAGTACATAAAATATCTATACCCTTAATGGACAAGATTAAATCCAGAAGACCTGAAATACAAGCAGCTTTTGTTGTGAGAGAATTCAGCAGGTATTACATCCAAATAGCAGCCCTGAGTGAAACAAGGATGGTAAAAGAAGGCCAATTTATTGAAATTACAGCTGAAAAAAACATATATATACATATATATTTCTTTCTTTCTGGAGGGGCTACAGTGAATAGAAGCACCATGAAGCTGGCATAGGTTTTGCAATCAAAACTAATCTAGTCAACAAACCTGTATACCTACCAAAAGGAATGAATAACAGGCTCATGACAATGCAAATGTCACTTACAGGAAAGTGCCATGCCCATCGTCAGTGTGTATAATTCCACCATGATAAATCCTGATGAGGTCAAAGAAAATTTTTATTAAGACCTGGACATCCTCATCATTAATGTGCCAAAAGAGGACAAGCTTATAATTCTAGGTGACTTTAATGCTAGAGTAGGCATAACCTACCAGATATAGCAGGGAATGCTTGAGAAGAATGCAACAGCAATAGCAATTGTCACTTACCACTGTCACTTACTACTGAAGACTTGTGCATCTCATGACCTTCTCATCACCAACACTGTCTTCTGTTCACCTGAATGCAATAAAACCTCATGGATGTACCCTTGAAGCAATCATTGGCATTTAATAGACTATGTTATTGTAAGGAGAAGAGACAGCATGTGAGAATGAGGAAGACAAGATGTGTCTCAGAGTTTTGGACTGATCACAGACTTATTCTCTCCAAGATAAATATTTTCATTCAATACGTGTGGCCCCAAGGCAAGGCAACTACCAAAAGACTTAATATCAATAGATTAGGGCACTTCTCTGAGTGGGAACAGTTCATTGCTAACCTGGAAGGAAAGCTGAGCCAATACACAATGGGCATCAGTGGAGCAGAAAAGGAGTGGGCAGCTTTCAGAGATTTGGTACAGCACTGTATTTGTCCATCTGGCTCAGAACACTCACAAACATCAAGACTGATTTGATGAAAATGATGGGGAAATTCAGAAGTTGCTAAACAAAAAATGAGAACTCCACAGGTTTTTCCAGCAGGATGGTTCATCCATTTCTAAAAAGGTAGCATTTAACTCCACCAAAAGTAAAATGCAAGTGAAGCTTAGAGAGATGAAGAATTCTTGGCTCAGTAAGAAGGCAGATGAAATTCAGTTTTATGCTGATAGTAACAATCCAAAGCACTTTTATGATGCCCTTATGACTATCTATGGGCCAGAGACCTATGGTGCATCTCAATTACTCAGTGCTGATGGAGCCACATTGATAAGGACATGATCCTGGAGAGATGGGCTGAACACTTCTATAGTGTTCTCAACAGACCATCATCAAGCAATGCTGAAGCCATTGGCCATATACCTCAGGTTGAAGTCAGTCTCTCTCTAGTCAATTTCCAACTGAAGAGATGTTTTGAATACCATTAAGGTCCTCTCTTGTGACAAAGTCTGTGGTGTTGAATCTATCCTATCTGAGATTTACAAGGCAGGAGGTCCATTGCTCATAAAAAAGCTGGCTAAAAATGTCCAGGTTACATGGCAAGAGGAGATTATCTTCTAGAAATTCAAGGATGTCTCCATTTTCTATCTCTCTAAAAGTAAAGGAAATAGACTGTCCAGTGACAATCCCAGGGGAGGTCTCTCTCTCTTAGTCATAGCTGGAAATATTCTTGCCAGAGTCCTCCTTAATAAGCTGATCCTTCACCTAGAAGATGGTCATCTACCTGAGAGCCAGTATGACTTCATAAAGGACCAAGGAACAGTCAATATGGTGTTTGCTGCCCAACAACTCCAGGAAAAATGCCAGGAGCAGAACAGAACAATATTCATTGATTTGACTAAGGCCTTTGATACTATCAGTTCTGAGGGCTTATGGAAAATTATGTCAAAATTTGGTTGCCCAGAGAAGTTCCTCAGTATTGGACATCAATTTCATGATGGCATGCTTGCCTGGGGTTCTGGATAATGGATAATGCTCTCACACTTTCCCAGTCCCCACTGCAGTGAAGCAAGACTATGTGCTTGCTCCCATGCTTTTTAGCATGATATTTTCAGCAAAGTTGTCAGACACCTACAGTTGAAGACAAACACAGCATCAAGGTCAACTACCTCACTGATGGTAAATAATTTCATTTAAAAGGCTACAAGCCAAGACTAAAGTGGAGGGAGAGTCAGTGCATGATTTTTTGTTCACAGGTGATTGTGCAATCAATGCAACCTCAAAGCATGGACCAATGCTCTGCTGCTTGTGCTAATTTTGGCCCAACAATTAACACCAAGAAAATAGAGGTTCTCCAGCAGCCTGCACCACACCATTCATTTGTGGAACCATCAATTACAGCAAATGGAGAAATTTTGAATACTGTGGATGAGTTCACATACCTTGGCAGTATACTTTCCAGGAATGTACTCATCTTAACACACAATCAATGTGTTAAGATTGACACGCATATTGCCAGAGCTAGTTTAGTGTTTGGGAGTCTCCAAAGGAAAGTGTGGGAAAGAAGAGATATTAGACTACCTAACAAACTGAAGGTTTTCAGATCTATTGTGCTGGCCTCATTGTTGTATGCCTGTGAAACCTGGACAGTATACCAGTGTAAGGCCAGGAAACTTAATTGCTTCCCTTTGAATTGTCTTAGGAAGATTCTGAAGACCTCCTAGCAAAATAAGGTACTGGACACTGAGGTTCTTTCTTGAGCTAAACTGCCAAGCATTCAAACTCTACTGCAGAGAGAGCAACTCCAATGGTCTGGCCACGTTTTCAAATGTCAAACATATGTTTGCCTAACAGACTTTTACAGAGAACTCACGCAAGGAGGGCTCTCACCTGGAAGTCAGAAGAAGCAATACAAAGATACTCTCAAGGTCTCCCTGAAGAACTTTGGAATCAATTGTGTGATATGAGAGATGCTGGCACAGCACTACCAAGCATAGCATGCCCGTATCAAAGGAGATACTGTGATCTATGAGCCAAGCACAACAACAGTAGCTCAAAAGAAACACGAAATGTGTAAATTTAGAGACACCTTCACTCCAAATGTTCATGTGGACTATTTTTTCCGGTCTGTCTTAGAGACTTCTGAGCTCATATTGGTCTGATCAGCCACAATTAGATACACTGTACTTTGACTCCAACATGGTTATGTCATTTTGATCCTCTGAAAATGAAGAAAAATAACCAACAAATTATTGTTATCACTTCCTCTTTCTTCCTCTTCTACTGATCTGGGATTTCAAAACTATGGAGAATTCCCATTCTAAAAACTCCCTTCACCAATGCAGAATGTCGACTTGCTTATGACTTATAGTATTATAGAGTTTCCTGAGACAATGAGAGGTTAAATGACTTGCCCAGAATTATACAGCAAGAAGGTATGAGAAGTAAGAATTGAACTCAGGTCTTCTTGACTCTAGTCTTATATCTACTACAATGTACTGCCTCATTATTATCAGTATCATTATTATTCAGCCCATGGTCTGTGCTGCCAACACCTATAGCCTTCTTCCAAGTGATTTTCTCACTCTGGAAAATCATCTTCCCTGTCATCTGGGCAATCTGTCTTATCAGAACTATTAAAAAAACATTTTATGATATCTGCATCACTAACAAATAGACCCACAGGCACCTGCTTATAAACTTGCACCCACACTTTTATCTCATTTGCATTATTTGTTCATGGAGTGTGAACAAGTCTCCCTTAGCAGTTTAAGATTCTGTGCCAGGCTATTTGGGGGAGGGCTTACTCTGACAACTAAAAATCATTAGAAAATAACACTTTTACTGACATGATTAGGCTTCCTTAATGTCTGTCTTTGGAAAAAAATTTCATTTATAAAGCAATGGTAAAAATCACATCTTTAATGTTATAACATTGAAAGTCCTTTATGGTCTTTGGATAAAGGATCAATTTTGTCATAAAACCTCTTCCATGACAATATTTCTTACTTTAAACAATACCACAATTTATAGGTTGAAGTAATCAGCAAAGTATAATTGGGGTTCAGAAAGATGGTTACCAAAAAACCTTACAGGACTATAAGATACTAGGCCTGTTTACTTGAGAAAACTTTGCTCTACTTAGTTAAAATCTAGAGTTCTGGAATGATACCTCCCTTAAGATACCAGACAAGGGGATATAACACTCAAGTTTTGCTTTTACATATATACATATTAACTTTACATATATACATATTAACTGTTAAGTTATTTAAACTATATAAATGAGGGACTTCTTTGAAAATTCTAGGTTGATGAAAATTTCCAATCACCAAAGATGCCTACAACCAGAGCATGAGGAAAATCAATAGCTCCCGCTTCTGCTGAAATCCTAGCTCACTTAATTCACTGGCATCTTCCAAAATAGATGTTGTCAATAATCACCAAAAGATGGATTTCTTCATCATTATAAAACTATTCAGATGAGAGTCCTATGAAAAATGCATACAATTCATTCACTTAAGAATTTTAAGAGCTCTTTTCACTAACTTTCATCTGATAGAGCTCTAACATTTAGAAATAGCAAAGCAACCTTTTGAAAATGTATATATCCCAATTAAGTACGTTAGCTTTTTAAAAAGTTTGCCCTTTATTAAATGAGTATTAGGTCATGGATAGGAAAATTCTTAGCTATTTTAATTGAGGACTAGTCAGATAAAATACAATCCAGGTGGCTTGATTTAGGGAGAAATCTACCATGTAGCACAAGAAAACTGCCCAGAACTTCTAACCATAGCAAACAATATATTCATTGAAGGGATCCATAGATTGCCTCCACAAATAACAAAACAGAAACAACCACACAAAAACCTATCAAAACACAAGGCTGCAAACTCTTAGACACACAGTGGTTAAGTTTAATATTTCTATTGAGAAACAACAAATTCTGCAAAGGCACAGAGAGAGACCTTCAAATACAACGGAAAGGAAATATTTGATCTGTGCCTCTTTCTAAAAAAGAAGATTTCTTTCCCTCATTCTCTTTATTATTTTATATTTCCTTTCTGTCTATTCTAGATATTTTTACTTATTTATTTATTCATGGCCCTTATGCTTATTTAATCTTTTCTTGTTCTCTATATTTATTATAAAAATAAAACTCATTATTTCACATGCCCTCTTCTAATATGTTTCTGTTACTGCCTTGTGGATCTTGCCCCTTGCTTCTGTCATGCCTCACTTTTAGAAATGCCAATTCCTGCAGGCAATAAAGAAGATATTGCCTGATGGTAGAAGTCCTTCTATGGGATGGATTATCCAGTTCATTATTGACCTTTCCCCTGTCTATAGTATTTTTCCCCATTTGCCTTGAAATATATTCCCTGGATCCTTACCTTCCCACACTTCTGGGTGACAGTTGCACCCATGAGCTCTGAACCCCCTTCTCCCAAGCAGGATGAAATGGTCTCTCTAAGCATCAAAGCCCTGTAGATAATGCCCACTGCCAAGTTCCCACCTCCAGTTATAAAATGTCTCTCCTTTTTTTTTTTTTTAAAGGCAATTGGGGCTAAGTGACTTGCCCAGGGTCACACAGCTAGTAAGTGTCAAGTGTTTGGTCTGAGGTCAGATTTGAACTCAGGTCCTCCTGACTCCAGGGCTGGTGCTCTATCCTCTGTGCCACCTAGCTGCCCCCTTCTCTCTTCTTTCTTAAAAGAATTTATCAGTGATACCCCTCCCACATCCTTTTTATGTGTCCTGCATTTATATAATTTAGTCCTACAAAAAATTGATTCATGTGTAGGCAGAGTGTTGTGGGGGAATAGTCCATGATGTTTCAAGCCTGTTTCTCCCCAATTGCTTATGATTGATGTATACTTTCACTCCTGTCTCTTCATGCACAGTTTGAAAGACATCTCTTAATAGTCTCTCAGTTGTTATTTTGTTGTTGTTTTTGTTTATCTTTTTGTTTCTATTTTCGGGGGTTTTTATTTTTGAGAAGATAAATATTTCAGGTCTGGTTTTCTTTCTAGGGATGTTTTGAATGCCTCTTTTTATTTTTTTCATTTATGATTTGGTTGAGATTTTCAAGGTAGGTCTTATTGGGCTACATTTTGAGGTTCTTTGCTCTTTGCAATACTTTATTCCATTCCCCCTGCTGTTTCTGGTGAATAAGCATAGTTGTGTAATTTGAATGTCCTTTCCTTTATATTTGAAGGTCTTTCTCCTGGCTACTTGTGGAATTTGTAGTTTGTTAGTGTAATTGTTGAGTTTAACCACTATATGTGTATTTGTTTACATGCCATATCTCACCTTCCAACGCACTCCTACTAAGTCCAAAAGCAAACTCTTGGAGGGAAGGGACTGATTTTCATTTGAAATTTTGTATTACCCAAATGCTGAACACAGTGTCCTAAACATAGTAGGTGCTTAATATATGCTTGCTGGGTCATCACATATTACTTAACTACACTTAAAAATGGACATTTTATTCAAATTGCCTAAGAGTTAAAATAGGAATTCTTAATCTGTACTGTATCATGTCATGGACTCCTTGGCAGTCCTCCAAAACTTATGTATCCCTTCTCAGTATAATATTTTTAAATGCATAAAATGAAAAAACATAGGATTCCATGGAATCCTATTCATGGAAACTATTCATCATATTGAAATGTAGTTATCAAAATCTTTCAAAAACAAGATAATGGACTGCAGGTTAAGCACCTTTTGGTTAGATAGAGCAACTAGGCACTATATTTTAATGAAATCATCATTTTTCTCCTTGTGTAAGTTCCAAGTGTTCTTGCTGTCTTGTTTATAATGGCAACAGCTGAGAAAGAGAAAGTATTGGTATGATCTCAGATACAGGCTAGAGCTAAATACAAGGGAGGGAAGGGTATTCCTCAAATTATGTTTGTGTGCATGTTTATGAGGAGAGAATAGTTGGATTCCTTACCTCCAGCCAAGTTGATTTACTCACAGAAATTAAAGGGTAAATAACAAAGATAATGAGATTTTAATGTGTTAAATAAAGTGTAAATAAAAGCTAATAATAACAACTAGTATTTATATAACACTTTGATGTTTGCAAAATGCCTTACAAATATCCGATTTTGTCCTCACAACAATTCTGGGAGGTAGGTGTTATTGTTATCCACATTTTTACAGATGAGGTAATGGAGGCAGAGAAAGGTTAAGTGACTTGTGCTGGGTCTCACAGCTAGTAAGTGTCTGAGGCTGGATTTCAGCTCAGGTGTTCTTGACTTCATGTCTGGCACTGTATTCACTGCACCACTAGGTGCCGATATGCCAACACACTGTCATCTTTTTGTGAACTGTGAAAATATTTCTCTGATTGAATTGGAAGGCCATCTAGTCATTGGCTGGAAAAAAATTGCCCCCAATCCTGGTAAGAAGTAAAAAACTAAACCTGCTAGCACCAGCACTCATTTCAGGGGAGTAATTTAGGAGTTTCATGGAACATAGCTGTCATTTTTCTACTATAGTGCAGTAAAGAGAAGGGCATTTTTATTTCCTCCCTCACCCTGTACCCAGAATGGTGATGGTGACTTGTAGTATAGCTAATTTCCCAGAACTAGGCACTGTATCTGCCAAAGAGAAATTTACACAGGATATAGGAACAGGAAATAATCCAAAGAATCATGACCAGTGGCGGCTGAGAGAGAGAGAACTCTGGATTCAAGGGATAATGAGCCCTTGCAGTCGAAAAGGAGCCAAAGAGGGAAGCAAGCCCAAGTAGCCCAGCTGAGTGACTTGCTCAGCACAAACACTGAAAACAAGGGGGATCACGGAAGAAGAGAAATGATATCAAGAACCTACTGCACTGGAGACATGAGATTAGTTGGCCACATATATAGGACACAAATGCGTCCCATTACCAGTGTGCTTTAAGTTCACGCCCACTCTTCCATTGCTATTGTTCGCATTTGTGGGAAAGTTTGCTTCAAAGTTGGGGAAGGGAGGAGGGATGTTTGTAGCTACTGTTCTTCCTATGTCATCTTAGTAAACGTTTTTACTTTTAGTTAATTTTATTTGCTGGCTAACCATTTAAGACATATATGTGTGTATACATATACATACATATGTATACTTGTATGTATATATTTACAATCATAGGTGTGTATATGTACATATATGTCACCTAGATCACCTAGGATGGACATACCCATACCCATGTGGGGAGACACCAGGCACCTACTTTAGGGAGAAAACATTTGGTGGTCCCATACCACATGGGCTGGAGAAGTCTCTTTCCATTGGCTATATAGCTGAAACTGGAGACATTTAAAAAATCTACCTGATGAAGATGCAGTATTGCTCCTTTTCCAGTGGCTTCTGGGGCTGAAGGTCTCATTCACTTACTAAGTGGCGCCATATAGTCATCGAGGAAGGGCTTAAGGGCCTCTTTCCCTCAGGCCCTATGGCCCTAGGAAGTGGGTTTGGGGTTTTGGTCCGTTTCATTTGTCATTTTCAGTTCTACTGTCAGAGGGTAGAATCTCAAACCCTTGTGGTCAAGCCAGGGGGACATGTGAATCCCATTGTTCTGGGCTAGATGGTATAACTAGCTCAGCAGGACAACCTTGAGAAGCCAGGGTGCTGAACAGCAAGCTTGGGCCATATGAGGGAGTGCTTTACACTTGGAACTTGGTGGGACTAATGCTAGGTAAGAACTGAGCCAAGCCGTGAACTCAATCCCCCCTCCTTTTCCAGGGAACGATGGGGTCTTGGGAGGATTATGCCCCTTCTAGATGTTGAGGGAGAATGTTTGTATGTTTATTCATGCTGTATCTTCGAAGTAAATCTTCCTTTGTATAGACTAATCTGATTGTAAATTTGCTAAATGAAACTGGTGTGCTGGGTACTTCTAAAACTAGGAGATCACAATTGACTGGGTCTTAAGCCAATGACAGACTAGATGTCAAAGAGAGATTGCTTCCTACCCACTGAGGATATTGGAGAACCCTTGGGGAAAGGTGGAATATAAAGGATGTGGCCATCAGGCAATGGGAGCTAGAAGATAGATAGATAGATAGATAGATAGATAGATAGATAGATAGATAGA
>NW_020954576.1:62147627-62217084 GCF_900497805.2 Vombatus ursinus | reverse complement strand
GATAGATAGATAGATAGATAGATAGATAGATAGATAGATAGATAGATAGATAGATGGATAGAGAGCTAGAGATAAAGAAGAAATCAACAGTCACACTGGGTCAGACCATTTCACTGAGTCCAATTACTTAAGGCAAACAAAATTTTTTAATGTGGTTTTATTTTGTTACAAGAATGGCAATGTCTATGCTTCTGCTAAGACCAGGTTGACTCAGAAACTCCAATATGATGAGATAAAACCACGTGAGCTAACTTTCCCGCCTTTAGTTAGTTGTTACCTAATAAATTTTGTGGTTTTTAGAATGGTCATTTTCTCCAAGCTAACATGGAAAAGTTGTCTTTTAAAGAGTATGCTTATAATGATTATTAACGGTTATGCTTCTGGGAGCCAAGATGGCAGAGTAAGAAGTAAGTCGCTCTTACCGTCCCTTATTAACTTCTGAAAGCCCAGAAAATATCGCCCCAGGAAAAAACCCTAGAACAGCTGAGCCAGCAGAAAGATGGGGTACAGCAGTCCTGTAACCCAGGAAACTTGAGGGATTAATAGGAAAGGCCCCTCTTGCCCTGGGGGAGAGGGAGCAGTACAGAATGGAAGTATCCCAGCAAGCTAGCAGAAAGCCCCACCTCAGCATACCAGGGGGAGATCCTGAACCCCAGGTGGTGGAGCAGGCAAACACCAACACCAGGACCCCCAAGTACCTCAGTATGGGCAGGGAAACCAGTAGAAACCAGCTTGGAAAACCACCATGTGCCATGGCATTATCTGGCAGCCAAGTCTCCCAGTACCTCAGCAAAATTCCGGGAAGTGCTCCAAGGGAGAAAAGCCCCAGGTGGAGAAACATCCCACAGCAGTGAAATATCCATCTGAAAGGAGCTGAAGAAAGCAAAAGGAAAAGCCCTGGTGAGCAGGCAACCTCCAGGAGCCAGACTACCCAAACCTACCCCTAGAGTTCCATTGTTGCTGATGCCAGCCCAACACCAGGTAAGCTGCCAGAACCCTACAGCCTCCAACTGTCAGCATCAGAGGCCCCAGCACACAAAGCCAGTGACCAGGCCCCAGGCTCCCAATACAAGAAGGTTGGGTCAGTGCCCCCTGCTCCCCAGCAGGAGAACTCAATCTTTTTAAAGGCCAGGAAATAAGCAAACACCATGAGCAAAAAGAAATGTACTATAGACTCTTATTATGGGAACAGTGAAGATCAAGGTGGAAATTTTGAAGAGGACAGCATTGGCAACAAACCCACATCTGGAACCTCAAAAGACAATGTGAACTGGTCTGAAGTCCAAAAAGCCTTCTTGGAAGAGCTCAAGAAGGCCAAATAAGACAGGTAGAATAAAAATTGGAAAAAGAAATGAGAAGTATGCAAGAGAGAGTCAATAACTTGGAAAAGGAAAGACAAAAATTTACTGAAGAAAACAACTTCTTAAAAAGCAGAATTGGCCAAACAGAAAAGGAGACACAAAAACTCACTGAGGAGAAGAATTCCTTAAAAAATAAAATTGGCAAAATGGAAAAAGGAGTCACAAAGCCTAATAGAAGAAAACAATTTGTTAAAAATTAGAATTGGGCAAAAAAAATATAATGACTGTTAAAGATGTTGCAGCAGCTGTTAGTGTGAAGAAGTCAAGCTTTTGAAGAATAATTAAAATCCACAATGAAATAAGATCAGTAATATGTAGGCAAGGATGTTCTGGTAAATGTTTGATAGCAGTCTTTTTAAAAATAAAAAAGGATGCATGACACACTTCTAAGTTTTATCTTCATTCTTAATTTTTTCCATCACTTCTTAATGGCCAGACAATCAACAAAACAATACATCAAGCCCGACTTGTAGTATTTGGTGATTTCCCAGGTATCACCAGGCTCACAATGAAAATTCAACAATCCACTCCCATGAGCTAGTATGAGCTGGCTCCAGCATATCTTTAAGTTGAAAAGAAATACAACCCCCAAAACTGACAAGTTATTTCCATGAAACAACTTAATTTTCAGAAAATGAGTGAAGATCCTCAGATGGACCTGACAGAGAGGTTGCTATTGATTCCTCTACTGTTTAGTTTAGACTTTTTGATGGAAGGATGGCTAAATGGCACAGTGGATAGAGTAAAAAGTTTGATGTCAGGAAGTCCTGATTTCAAATTCTCTCCCAGAAATTCATTAGCTGTGTGACTCTGAACAAGTCACTTTACCTCTCAGCCTCAAGTTTCTCACCTGTAAAATGGGGATAATAATAATAATACATATCACAGAGTTGCTGGGAAGATCAAATAAGGTAATATAGGTAAAATGCTTTGCAAACCTTTAAGTTCTGTATACAAATTATCTATTATTAATATAGGAATATCTATTATTAATATAGGAATTAAGATAAGAATATCTATTATTAATATAGACAAGTCATTAAAAACTAGCTGCTAACTCTACAAAGACTAGAGTACCAAAGTTTGGAATAGGTAACTTTTTTTTTCTGATGAAACATTTTATTGTATATGTCAATAAATTGGATTAGTTTATGATTTTCCAAGTATTTTATCCATAACACTACACTCACATACAATCTATTTTGAGAATGAAGAATTATGATAATTTCTTCCCAAATTTGGGAGCTTCTGTATAACCTTGATTATTTTAGCCTCTTGGAATTCTCCACCTCTATAACATTTTCTTGATCTGTGGCTACCAGAACTGAACATTATATTGAAATGTGGAAAAAGCATGGATTTGTACAAAGGTAGGGTGTTTTCTGTTTTGTTTCCATTAATTTTCTAGGTAATGCTTATTATTTTGTTATTGTTGGTGTAAACAGAAATAAAGTCTTCAAGGGAATCATAACTATCATCAGTGTACATAGCACAAAAGATCTGGGTGTACTAGCATACTCTTGAGCAAACAATGAGACTGCCACCCAACCCAAGGGAAGTTGAAGAGCTAATGGTGGGCAGTTCTGGTCTATCTATGTCTATGCTAACTAATAATGTATAGCTTATCACCTTATATATTTTACAGCTAGGTAGCACAGTGGATAGAGCATGAAACTCAGAGTCAGGAAGCCCTGAGTTCAAATCCTACCGTAAGCATTTACTAATTCTGTAACCCTAGACAATCATTTACCCTTTCTGCTTCAGTTTCCTCATCTATAAATTGGGGATAATAGCATCTACTTTCCTAGGGTCATTGTGAGGATAAAATGAGATGATATATGTCAAATGCTTTATAAATATTGGCGATTAATATCTTTGACATTTGATATATAACATGCACTAGTTCTCCAGAACCTCTACCATGTTTAGTTATTCTCTTAGTATTCACCTTCCAAATATCAAGTTAACATTTTTCAATAAGTTTTTTCCTTGTGTTTTGATGACCTTGTCTTTTATTACATATTCTACCAGCTTGCTCAACATGAAAGTGATCAAACAAGAAATAGAATCACAGAAGATAAAATGGACAATTTTAGTTAATAAAATTAATTTTTACACAAACAAAACTAATACAGCTAAAGTTAGAAAAGAAACAGGTAAATGGGGAAAATATTTGCAGCAAGTTTCTCTGGTAAAAGTCTCACTTCTAAGATAATTGGAAACTCATTCAAATTTTAAAGAACAAGAGACATTCACTAATTGATAAATGGTCAAAAGATATTAACAAGCAGCTTTCAGAAGAAGAAATCCAAACTACCAATAGCGATATAAAATGCTCTAAATCACTAATAATAAGAGAAATGCAAATTATAATAACTCAGGATCCACCTTATATATCTCTGACATATAATTCCACACATTTTATTTGTTTAAAATAAAATGGTACCTTTTATGTGTAAATCATGTATCCTTTTCAAGCTCATCTTGGTACATACTGTAAATTTATGATCTATGTGTAATTTCTGCCAGACTTCTTTGCAGTTTTCCCAACAGTTTTTGTCAAGTAGTGAGTTCTTATACTACTACCTATGAAATTTAGGGTTATCAACAGCAGGCTACTGTGCTCATTTGATTCTGTATATCATTACCTAATGTGTTCCATTGACCAGTCTCTCTTACTTCTTACCTAATACCAAATATTTTGATGATAATTGCTTTGTAGTATAGTTTAATCTTTGATATTACTAGGGCCCCTTCCTTCCTACTTTTTAAAAAAATTAATTATCTTGATATTCTTAATCTTTTGTTCTCCCAGATCAATTTTGTTATTTTTTTCTAACCCTATAATGTAATTCTTTGGTATCTTGATAGATATGGTACTAAATAAATAAATTAATTTGAGTAGTATTGTCATTTTTATCATTTTGGCTCAGCCTACCCATAAGCAATTATTTTTTTCAGTTACTTGTGTAAATTATTTGTATAAAGAATATTTTGTCATTGTGTTCATATAGTTCTTGTGTGTGTATGTGTATGTGTGTATCTTAACAGGTATATTTCCAAATATTTTATACTTCCTATACTAATTTTAAATAGAATTTCTTTTCCTATCTCTTCCTGCTGGATTTTGTTGGCAATATATAGAAAAACTAATGATTTATGTGAGTTTATTTTATATCCTGAAATTAATTGGTTCAATTAGTTTTTAGTTGATTCTCTGGGGTTTTCTAAGTAAAACATGTCTGCAATATATACATATATGCATATACATATATATATATATATATTTGTTTCTTCATGGTTTAAGCTAAGCAGAAATGTATTAAGGATCATCATAATTTAAGGGAGGAAGAGTCTGAGAAAATGCTGTAATGAGCATGGGGCCAGTCCTGGGGTGGAGGGTGGGAATGTGAAGTAAGAGAAATCTGCCTAAACTATCCCAGTCTGTGTATTTCCCCAGTCCAAGGATAGTGCTTCCTTCTCTTTCCTCAGGAGTCCTTTTTCTCTTTCAAACCTAGCACCCAGGAGAGTACATAAAATCCATTCATACTCAAGTAAAAATGATAGGAAATCTTAAACCAAAGGAAAATAATTCCAATATTAGAATTTCAGACAAATTTCAGACAAAAGTGCTTTGAGGAATTATTTTCCCAGGACAATGAGATCCTTCTGATTTTCCTGAAAATGTAACAAGTCACTAACTACTCAGTAGATTCAAAAAAGTAGTCTCTCGGTGAGCAATTGAGAAAAAAATTATTATTATTATCATTATGCAGGACATAAATAGTACTTAATATCAGTACGCCAACAACCACTTCTTGGTGCTTACTATATACTAGGCACTGTGCTAAGCATTGGGAATACCACGAAAAAAAAAAGAGGCAAAAATAGTCCCTGTCCTTAAGAGCTTCACATTGCAATAGGGGAGACAACCTGCAAACATCTTTAAGATTTGCAAAGTGTATTACTTGCGTTATCTCACTTGACATGAAGAAAGGGTCAAAGTGGAAAAACAACCAGGACCAAGAAGGTTCAGAACACAGAAGAATTTGGGGAGGGGGGTGGGTTTCCGTGAGCTAGGAACCTGATATGAACTGAGGAAGCTACGCATTCCAGGGATGGGAAAGAAATTGCAGTGGGGGAGGTATGCAGCGGGATCTTATGTCCAGGACGCTTTTTGATCCTAGGAGCAGGGGGATGAGTCTAGGACAATGTGTCCTCAGCTGTCATTGCTATGTGATAGCAACTCTTTCTATTTTATTTTGCCTATTCGAGCTTGGGTAAGAGAAAGGGGAGGATTGTGGTAGCTGAGGAAATGAGAGTAGGGTACTGGAAGCAACCTGGACACGACTCCCTCCCCCTCCAGCTGCCGCGGTACTGGGAGGAGTCCTGGCGGAGGGCAAGAGGGGAGGAGCCTTCTGAGCATCTGCAGCCGCCTCTGAGCACGATGGGAAAATCCTTCCTTCCTCGGACATGGCGCCCACCTGCCCGGCGGCAGCAGCCGGCGCCGGCGCCCCCATCTGCGGGTCCCGGCAGAACAGTCCCAGCTCCAGTCGAGGGGGAGTAGGAGGAGGTGGTGGAGGAGGAGGAGGAGGTGGAGGTGGGAGGACGACGTGGGACACCCTGTGCTAAGACTGGAGGGGGCCGGTGAGCAGTGTGGGGGTGTTCAGAAGGGAAACTGAGGGCCCTGGGCCATCGGGCTACAGCAGGCATGGTGTCCCAGGTGTTGCAATTACTCCGGCAGGGAGTATGGGCTGCGCTCACCGGAGGTTGGTACCACGATCCGGAGCAGAGCAAGTTCACCAATAGCTGTCACCTCTACCTGTGGCTGTTCCTGCTGCTGCTGCCCCTGACGCTGCACCTGGTGAGTGAGGAGGACTTTGAGGAGAGGGGAAGGAGAGAGGGAAGGGGGAGGGACAGGTTCAGCAGAGGCAATTACTGAGAGGTCTGGAGGAAACTAGGGAGAGTGTGGGAGAAGAGATTACAGGAAATGGGGGGGGGACAGAGAGAGAGAGGGCAGAAAGGAGTACTGGGGCCTTGAGACTCATTAAAATTTGATGCAGGATGTAAGGATGAGTCACCAAGCTGCATGTGGCTTTTTCTCCTGGGTTTGATGGTTTGTATATGATGTGGACCCTGTTTGATGAATGGGTAATTTTTAGTTTCCTTAATATTTAGTGAGGGAGTACAGTAAGTATATGTCTAATAACCCAAATGATAAATAAAATTTCAAAAAAGCAAGTGTATCTCAGTTGGTGATTTTTTTTTTTGAAAGAGAGATGACCAATTCTTAATTACCTAGTTTGCAATTTTTCTAACCATTCTTTATAGGCCAGTGAAAAAAGAAACCTACAAAAAAGTATAATACTAGTTATAATTAGAAATATTCTATGTTTAAGCATTTGGATGACCTACTTAGGAAAACTAAATATAGGTACTGGTAGCATTCATAGCGAATAGAATCAGTTAAAATGAGTAGAAGTCATTCTTTTCCCAAAATGAAATCTTATATCGTTTCATGATTAAAATTTCACATGACTTTTTATTCACTCTGGAACCCAAATTTTGGTCAATGCCACTCTTCCACATTCTGGTGAACATGAGATTGACATGACTCACTTTCTTTACCCAACACTATAATATCTCCTGTTTGGTTGTCAGTGCATCTGCCTATACATCATGTGAATGTAAAAAAAACTTAAAATTTCTTCCGCCATATAATCTACCTAATTCTACTCTGGATAAATGTGTAATTTTGTTGGATATCTGTGAATAGAAATAGTTTTTAGCTAGTAGTTTCCTTTCCATCTTTTTTGATCATTTTTCTTGCTAAGTTTATTTTAGAAAATATAAAATCTGACATTATTTGCTGATTTTAATCTTACTTTGGGTTCTTTGGTTAATGAAAATACAATACCTGAGGGCATTTTGCCATTATAAAACATCTTATATTTATATGTAGAAAATTGGTACCTTGTCGTGTCTTGATGTTTTTTGGATCCATGGGCGACCTTAAAAATAAAAGATGGTGCTATAGATCAGTACTCTGCCCTTTAAATCTGATTGAAAACTTATCCCTCTCAGTGCTGAGCAGCAGTGATAACTAATTCCTTTTCCAGTTTCACTGCCATGATCTTGAACTGTAATAGATAAGATCACAGATTTATGTTTGTCAGACACTTCAGAAATCATTTGGTCCAGCCCCCTCATTCTGCAGATTAAGACTTCTTGGCCATGGTAAAGTGACTTGTCTAAGAATGGAAGAGCACAGGAATTGAACTCTGGGCTTCTGACTTTTATATTCAACATGCTTAGAATCTTGCCATCCTCCAATACCTGGTGATTCATTGATAACAGGCCCCATTTAGAGTCAAATTATCTAGGACCTCTTTCAAATGGGCTATTCAAATTTAGGTTTGGGGTCTAGTTTAAAAAGAAATATACCAAATCATAATAGCTCAACTTCATAAATCCATTTTACAATCTAATGGGTCAGATTCAACAAATGAATCATATTCTAAAGCTCTAAGTTGGAAAGACAAATGTTTTCTTTAAAATTAGTACTGTGTTCTGTACAATAAAATCAATTATGGTCATTTATGAGTTCATCAATATTTATAATATATGCTTTAAAATAATAGGAATGCACATTAAACCAATTTGGATTATTGTTTGAAGAAATTAATCTTACATCTTTATCAATATCAGTTCACTTTGGAAAAATCAAGAGATAATAATTGCTTACATTTCTATAGAGCTTTAAGGTTTACAAAACACTATTCACAATGATTCTATGAAGTGGATATTGCAAACCTATACTGCACAACTTAAGAAAATGAAATTCATCAAGATAAGTAATTTGCTCGAGGTCACATTGCTAGTAAGGAACAAAGCTGGAATTCCAATCCAGGTCTTTTGCCACCAAGAGCAGTGCTCTTCCCAGTATATCAGGGTTCATTTGCTTTTAGGAATACTTAAAGTTTTCTTCCATATGTATATGGATCGACAACTATAACAAACTATTAGTTCTTGCTTTCTGTTATTGAGGATAACTCTCTACAATGATTAGTAACTGCAGGTTTGCACACCTGTATCTTTGGAAGGAAGTCCCATTGTAGATGAATGATGAACTAGACCAGAATAAAATGGGAGACTTCAGTGGGCTTGGATCACACTTGAGAAACTATGTGGCACTTAGAATGATCCCAAGTTTCTTCTTACCACCAAAGCCCATCTTTTTATGAATTAAATTTATTTTCTGCAATCAGCAAAAAGCTGCCTTCTTTCCCTTTCATATGCCACCCCCAAATAAGAAAGAAAAACAAAAAAAAACCCTGTTATATGCATGTATAGTCAAGCAAACCAAATTTCTACATTGTCCATATCCCAAAATATGTCTCATTTTGTACTCAGAATTCATCACTTTTCTATCAGGCACTGGGTAGTATATCTCTACATGAGTCCTTTGGAAATGTGTTTGGTCATTGAGCTAATCAGAGTTTCTAAATCTTTTGGAGTGTTTACTTCTTTACAATATTGCTATTATCCTATAAACCCTTCTCTTAATTCTGTCTCCTTTATTCTGCATCAGTTAATAACAATTCTTTCCATGTTTCTCTGAAAGCATCCCTTCATCATTTGTTACAGCATAATAATATTCTATCACATTTTGGTTTTGTTGTTGTTGTTGCTGGTGTTCCAGTCATGTCCAACTCTTCATAACCCCATTTGGGATTTTCCTGGCAAAGATACTAGAGTACTTTTCCATTTCCTTCTCCAGTTCATTTTACAGATAGGGAAAACAAAGTTAAGTGATTTGCCCAAGGTCATGTAGCTAGTAATTGTCTGAGTTCAGGTTTGAACTCAGGAAGATGAGTCTTCCTGACTTCAGGCAGGGCACTCTATCCACTGTGCAACAGGGCTGCCCCTTCTATTACATACATATTCCATACATATGCCATAACTTGTTCAGTCTTCCATAATTTACGAATATTCCCTCAATTTCCAATTTGTTGTCAACAAAAAATAAGTTATGTTTTATACACCTTTAGTTAGAGTTTGTTTTGCTTAAAACTAAATTCTTCCTTAATCTCTTCACCTTCTTATTTCCCCTTCTTTCCTTTTCCCTGATAGTGAAATGTATTAAGTTCAAATGTCACCCACTCCCCCTATCCCTTTCTGATTCTGTTATGTCTTGATGATATTAAAATAAGAATGAAAAACTAAAGGAAAAGGAATATTATTGGTAGGAGGGAGGGGATATGGGTGTGTTGAAACCAGCTAATAGAGCCCTTTAAAAAAGTTGTGTTTGATCTCCACATATTATAATGTAAATGGTTTACCCTTGTTGAGTCACTTATAACTGTTCATTAAGGTTTACCTGTTTATGTTTCTATTGACTCAATTATTTGCACCTGAAAATATCTCTGCAGCTATAGCCTTTTAACAGGATGTTTGGAATTACTCTATTTCATTAAAGGTCTATTTTTAACTTTGTAGGATTATCCTGTTTTCTTAGGTTAAGTTATTCCTTGTTGTAAGCCTATATCCTTTGCTTTTTAGAATATTATATTCTAAGATCTCCAGCTTTTATACTGGTAGCAGCTAAGTCATATGTGATTCTTACTGGACAAATAAAGAGAGCCACTCATATTGAAATCTATTCCACACTATGGAACAGATTGGCCAAAGGTCTCAATGGTATTTATATTAAAATATGAAAAGAATTAGAGGAAGGCATCCACTATATTGTGATGCTCTGTGAAAGACTTACTCAACATGTCTTCCATGATACTCTATAGAAGACATTCAACATTATGGGCCAGATGACAAGGTGTGGACAGGTTGCCAACAAAAAGAATAGCTGCATTGATGCCATCATAGCTTTATTGGAGTACTGGGATAACTAATTTTTCCCTCTACTTCATTGTAATGGAACCATTTTTCCATACTCCACTCAGAAAAAAACTATAACATATTTATCCATTTTTAGAACTTTGGCCAATTTTTCAGTTTTGGTAACATTGTTGATTATTTGAATTGATATTGATATTAAAATTTGATATGCTACCTTTTAAAAAAATGCTTGTCAAATATCTTAATGCAATGTGCTCTAATTTTGAGATTCTTATAAATGTTGCTACCAAGTTTGCCTAAAAGTAGTGTTTTTAAAGTTCTGTGGTTCAGTACTTGTTACCCTTTAGAGTGAGTTAAAAATCTAACCATCTAGAATTGTTAAGTTGAGAGAAATAATAAAATTAGCAGTTATATTGTGCTTTAAAATTTTCAAAGTGCTTTTTATATGTTAACTTATTTGATTTGATCCTTAAAATAACCTGTGAGACAGAGACTAGTATTATCCCCATTTTACATGTGAGGAAATTGAGGCTAACATAATCGTTAATTGACTTGCTCTGAGTCACACAATTCAAAAGTGTATGTGAAAGTATTAAAACACTGTTCTTCCTGACTCCAAGACCAGCATTCTATCCACTTCGCCATCTAGTGGCAGGTGGAAGTACTGTTGACAATGTGAGGTATGACTGGTAGAGTGAAGAGACTGATTTAAAGATGGAAGAGACCTCAGCAGCCGTGTAGGTCATGCCATATCTCAAAGGAATCCATATATGCATATCAGGTGAGTGATCATCCTATATTTGCTTAAGGACCTCCAATGAGGAGAATCTCCAGAGGTGGCCCATTCCACTTTTGGACAATTTTCAATTGGTAGGGAGTTGTTGTTGTTTTTTTTTCCTGACATCAAGCTTAACTTTACTTCTTCCCAACTTCTATTTATTGCTCTCAATTCTGCTCTCTGGGGTCAAAAGAAAAAGTCTAGTCCTTCTTCCATATGACGGCCTTTCAAATATACTTGAAGACATCTCTCCTGTCTTGTATGTACCTAGTTCTTTACATGTTGTCTCCCCAATAAGAATGTAAACTCCTTGAGGATTGGATTTGGTTTTGCCTTTCTTTGTGCCCCTATCACTTCTCATAGTGTCTGGCATATAAGACTCTAACAAATGTGTTGATCATGTCCTTCTCTAAATTAAATATCTGTATTTCTTTCAACCTGTTCTATGATATAGCTGCAAGGACTTTCACCGTATGTGTTGCCTCTCCAATTTATCATTTTCCTTCTTAAACTATGGTGTCCAGAATTAAACACATTGCTCTAGATTTGGTTCAATAAGGGCAGAATACAGAAGGGCTGTCCCTTTTTTATTCCTTCATCTGTTCTTGGAAGTTATGCCTTTCATGATCCAATCCAAAATTGCATTGTATTTTTCCCCTTAAGGATGGGTTTAATTTGTGGAAAGAGTAAAAAGAGGTTAAGTTTGGTGGGAAAAGGTGGGGGGTCAACCTGCTTTTTTTTAAAGCATGATTGAAAAATGTGGAGACCATTTTTCACGCGATGTTTAAATGTGCATCAAGCCTGATTCATTTTTTTCTTGGCTTCTCTTTAATTGTGCTCCATAAATGCTTTTCACTCATGCAGCTTCAGTCTCTCCTTTCCTCCTCTTTAGCCTACAACCATGCCTAATCTAATCTAATCTAAAAAAAGAAAACCTTCCCTCAGTCTGGTCACTTCTTTCAAGTTAGTATCCAGTCTTTTTCCCCTTTGCTGCAAAATTTCTAGAAAGCGGGGTCACTATTCTGTTCTCTTGTCACCATCTCTCCTTAGCTTGTTATAATCGAGCTTCTGTCTTCACCATTTAATTTTAAAACATGGTAGTGAAGATTATGATGATGACAATAATAAATACCAAAGCACATAAAATGTACTCAGAGTCAGGAATAATTGAGTTCAAATATAGTCTCAGACATTTAACTAGGTGCAATTCAATCTGGGTAAATCACTTAACTTCTCTTAGATTCAGCTTCCTTATCTCAATAAATATAATCATAGAACCTATAGTACATGGTCATTGTGAGGACTGAATGAGTAAAAGTGCTTTATAAACCTTAAAGCGTTATATAAATGTTAACTATTACCATTGTTGTTGTTATTTACCTAGTGCTTTGAAGTTTTCAAAGCATTTTATATATATGCTCTTATTTGATGCTCCAGGCAACCCTCTGAGTCAGGTATTACTTTCCCTATTTCCAATTTCAATAACAACCTCTTTATCATAAAAACCAATAGATTTTTTCTGTTCTTATTTTCTTGACTTCCTCATGGCATTTGATGCCAGGAATAACTTCTCTCAACATACTATTTCTGACTTTCCAGTAGAGTTTTCCTCTTGTAACTCCCGTCTCCTTTACTGACTTCTCATCCTTTTTCCAGGGCAGTTAGATGGCACAGTGGATAGGCCACACTGGGCCTGGAGTTCAAATTTGGCCTCTGACACTTACTAGCTGGACAAGTCACTTACCTTTTTTGCCTCAGTTTCCTCATCTGTAAATTGAAGTGGAGGAGGAAATGACAAATCACTCTAGTATCTTTGCTAAGAAAACCCCAAATGGGGTCATGAGGGGTCAGACACAACTGAAACAACCGAACAATTACAACATTCTCTTTCCACCCCTTAAAGGTCCACAAGTTTCTTCTCTTGATCTTAACTCCCTGTATTTTGTTGATTATATTGCATACCCCTATAGCTTTTATCATTACCTTAACACAGTTGAATTCTGAATCTTTAAGTTCAACCCCAATTTCTCCTCAGAATTACAACTCTACTATTCCATCTTTCTGCTCAATATCTCCTTTTGTATGGCCTACTGGCATCTCAAACTCAACATGTGCAAAATTTAACTTGTAGTTTCCCTCTCTTCTTTTTTAAGTGAGACAATTGGGGTTAAGTGGCTTGCCCAGAATCACACAGCTAGGAAGTATTATGTGTCTGAGGCTAGATTTGAACTCAGGTCCTCCTGACTCCAGGGCCAGTGCTCTATCCACTACGCCACCTAGCTGCCCCTTTTTCCTTCTCAAACTGCTACTTTAATGTCTTTGTTTCTTGTTAGCACCACTAATTGATTGTTCAAACTCATAGTGTTGAATTTATCTTTCACTCTTTCTGCATCTTACCTTGCATGGTGAGTCAATTGTCATGTCTTGATGTTTCTATTTGTATATCTTTGTCATTTTCTTTTAATTGCCACTGCAATCATCCTTGTTCATTGTCTGAATTTCTCATCTAGAAAAAAATTTAAATTATTTTATCTTATTTTCAGATCTCCATTTTCTCCCTCCCACCTGTCCTTACTGAGAGAGCAAGAAAAAAATCCTATATATAGTCAAGCGAAACAAATTACCACACACACACACATACACACACACACACAAATATATATGTCTTAATCTGTACTCTGAATCCATCACCTCTCTATCAAGAGGTGAGTAGTATGTTTCTCCATGAGTCCTCTGGAATTGTGTTAGGTCATTGTGTTGATCAGAGACACTATGTCTTTCAACGTTGTTTGTCTTTATAATGTTGCTAATATTGTACCAACTGTTCTTTTGATTCTGCTCACTTCACCATGCATCAATTCATACAAGTTTCGCTAAAACCATTCCTTTCATTATTTCCTATAGCACAACTATATTCTATCACATGCAGGTACCATAACTTGTTCAGTCATTCCCCAAATGATGGACACTCCTTCAGTTTCCAATTCTTTGCTACCACAAAAAACTGCTATAAATATATATGGCTTCTTTTTGTCTTTCTTTGATCTCTTTCTGGGTCAAAGCATATGCACATAACTTTTTGCCAATAGTTGCAAATTGATTTCAAAAATGTTTGTACTGGTTCACAGTCTCACCAATAGGGCAGCAATGTACCTCTTTTCCCACAATCTCTCTAATGTTTGTAATCTTCCTTTTTGGTCAACTTTGCCAATCTGATAGGGGCGAGTTAGAACCTCAGAGTTGCTTTAATTTGTATTTCTCTAATTATTTGTAACTTAGAGAATTTTTTCATATGGCAATTGATAGTTTGGATTTTTTCCTCTGAAAACTGCCTATTTATATCCTTTAATCATTTGTCAGTTGGAGAATGACTCTTCTTTTAAGTTTGAATCAGTTTCCTATATAGATTAGAAGTAAGGCCACTTCCAGAGAAACTTGCTGCAAAGATTTTTTTCCCATGTACTAACTTCTCTTCTAACTTTAGCTTCATTGCTTTTGTTTCACAAAATCTTTTTAATTTTATGTAATCAAAATTATCCATTTTACCTTCTGTGATCTTGTTTGATCACAAGCTCTCTTCCTATCCATAGATCTGGCAAGTAATTTCTTCCTTGATCCTCTAATTCATTCATGATACCATCCTTTATGTGTAAGCCATGTAGCCATTTGAAGCTTGTATTCATATACATCGTGAGATGCTAATCTATACGTAGTTTCTGCCAAACTACTTCCTAGTTTTCCCAACAGTTTTTGTCCAATAGTGAGTTCTTTTTCCAATATATGGGATCTTTGGGCTTATCCAACACTAGGCTACTGTGTGTATTTGCTTCTGCATATTGTTTACCTAACTCTATCCCACTAATCAGTCTCTCTTCCTTTTTATCCATTGCTTTGTAGTATAGTTTGACATCTGATCCTGTTAAGCTACCTTTCTTCTCTTGATATGTTTGAACTTTTGTTTCTCCAGTTGAATTTTGTTATTATTTTTCTAGTTATATAAAATAATTCTTTGGTAATTTAGTAACCTCCTAAGTGATCTTTGTCCTTTTGCTACATCTTATCTCAAATACATCTTTCATATTGCTGCCAAATAATCTTCCTAGAGCAACAATTCTTTTCATGGTAACCCTCTATACAAAAAGCTTTAGTGGCTCCCTATTGCCTAATAAAGTATATTCATTTTAAGAACATTTATCTTATTTTTATTATGTCTACATCATATTAGCTTTTAACATATCTCTCATACTCCTACCTTTCTCTCTCACACTTATCCCTAAATAGAAACAAAGAATTACAGAATCCCTCTAACACAGTCAAGAAAGGAAAGAAACAAGCAATTATGAAGTGTCTTCTATATACCAGGCACTGTGCTAAGTGCTTTACAAATATTATCTCCTTTAATCCTCAGAATAACCCAGAGAGTCAGATCTTATTATCATCCCCATTTTACAGTTGAGGAAACTGAGGCAGACAGAAGTTAAATGATTTTGTCATGCTTACATTGATGGCAAGTATCTGAGGCCAGAATTTAACTCAGGTCTTCCTGACTCCAGGTTCCCTGCACCACACAGCTGCTTAGGCATCAAGCAAAACATTGCCACATTGGTCATTTAAAAAATTTTTATTCTGTATATTAATCTGATCTATGTGTCATGTGGTAGACAATATTCTTCTTTATCAATCCTCTAGAACCATGGTTGATCATTTCATCGATCCAAATTCTTAAGACTTTCAGAGTTGTATTTTTTTTTTTTTGGTGAGGAAATTGTGGTTAAGTGACTTGCCCAGGATCACACAGCTACTAGGTGTCAAGTGTCTGGTCTGAGGCCAGGTCCTCCTGACTTCAGGGCCGGTACTCTATCCATTGCACCACCTAACTGCCCCCAGAGTTATATTTTTTTATAGCATTAATGTTAAACTATAAAATGTTCTTCTGGTTCTGCTCATTTCACTCTGCATCAGCTCATACACTTTTTTTCATGTCTCTTTGAAACTGTCTTTTTTCTCATCTCTGATAGCTCAATGGCGTTTGATTATATTGATATAAAACTATTTATTCAGCAAGTTCTGAGATTCCATCTCACAACCCTAAGACTTACAAAGCTGGCACAAAAGAAATGACAAATGTTGGAGGGACTGTGAAAAAAACAGGAATGAAGAAAATAAGCATTTATTAATCACCTACTATGTGTTTGGCAATGTGCTTTACACATATTATCTCATTTGATCTTCATAACTACCCAGGGGTATAGATGCTATTATTATCCTCATTTTATAGTTGAGGAATCTGAGGCAGATGGAAGTTTAAGTGACTTTCCCGTGGTCAGATGGCTCATAAGTGCTTGAGAACATATTTGAACTGAGGTCTTCATGACTTCAGGACCAGCACACTATTCACTGTACCACCTAGCAGCCTCTAGCAGGCATTGATGATGGAGCCATGAATGAGTCTAATTATTCTGGAAACTAATTTAGAATTATTTACAAAAAGATACTAAAGAGTGCATGTCCTTTGACCCAACTAAATCTCTTCTAGGACTATACCTTAAAGAGATCAAAGACGGAGGAAAGAACCCAATGTTTATAAAGATATTTATAGCATCTCCTTTTGTGTTGGCAAAAGAAAAAATCTAGAAACTAAGAGGGTGCTCATGATTTGGGGAATGGCTAAAGTATATTGTTAATCATGGCATTCCACCCTTTCTATAATCTGCCTTTAATTTATTTTTAGACTTATTCCATATTACTATCCATATAGTCAACATTATAACCAAACTGAGCATATCTTCTAATCTCATTCCCCCTCTCTTTCCTAGTTCCATGTGGTTGCTTTTGTTGCCCTACATGGTTGGAGACTACTCCATCTGCTATCTTTATCTCTTAAAGGACTTCACTTCATTCAAAGTCCATCTTATGTATCACCTCCTCCATGAAATATTCTCTGACTTTGCCAATCCTCATGTCCACCTGGGGTGAAAGTGATGTCTCCCTCCTCAAATTTCCCATATTTCTTTTTTTCATTCCCTCCTCTTGGCATATTCTCACTCTTCCTTGTATTCTACATGGCTGTATGCATGTCTTTTCTCCATTTGTTAAAAACTTCTTGACAGCAACATCTATCATAATTAACTTTATATCCCTATGACTAGCATAATACATTACACATTTTAAGTTCTTAGCAAACATATGTTGAATTGAGTTGAAATTAAAAATACCAATAAGGAAAATATGTTATTTCAAAGGAGAATGACCCCTACATGCAAAGATTTAGAAAATATTATCACAGAACACAATCGCATGCATAGCACTCTACAGAAGGCACCCCAACCCATATATTCACCTTTCTCATAAGACACAGATAACTTTGGATATTTTTTTAACACTTTTACTATTTAAGGATGTACTTTTTGAGATAAGAAGAAAAGAGGCATTGTAATATAGAGGGAAAAAGACCCAACTCAGAATCAACAGAGCCCTGGGCTTCAAATCCATCTTCAAAAATTACTAGTTGTGTGATCATAGTCAAGTTATTTAGCTTTCATGCCCCTCAATTTCTTCCTCTATAAAGTGGAGGTAATCTTGCCCATTATACCTGCTTTACTGAATTGTTGGGAGAATTAAATGGGTTTGTGTATGTAAAATGCTATATCAATGTCAGCTAGTAGTGTTTTTCTATAAGAGAGCTAAGAGAAACATAAGTGAATTTTTTTATGAATGCATCGTGATCTTCATAATCCCTTTTATGGTTCATATGTCTAAGTCACAATGGAGTCTCTGGAGACAGTTACTTGCTAAGAGTTCTCCATATATGTGTTACCCCTTTTAGAAGTATCTCTTAAAGGAAAGGTAGGAGGCCTAAAGATATACCCAGCTTTTAGATAGAAGTTTCTGGAGATAACTATATCTTAAAATAGGTTACCATAAGGAAATTCCTGGTTGTGAACATACTGTTGCCTTTATTTGTTTGAAAATTGGCAGGAGCCTCCAAATGTACAAGTAAATGTGTTTATTAGAAAATGTCTCATGGGAAAAGATTTTAAAAAAATACAAAGTGGTAAAATGGATAATAAGCATTATATAAAACCTTCTATGTACCAAGTACCATGCTAAGTGCTTTTTACAAATATTATGTCATGTGATCCTCACAACAATCTTATGAGGTATCCCCATTTTATAATTGAAGAAACTGAGATAAATAGAGTTTAAGGGTCTTGTCCAGGGTCATACAGTTAGTAACTATCTGAGACTGAATTTGAACTCTGGGCTTCCTGACTGAAGACCCAGCACTCTATCTACTGTGTCAATGACCGCCTCTGTGGAGGAACTTTCTTGAAGTCAATGGTAAAGATTTTCCAGAATATCTCCTGTGATGGAAGTACCAACTCATTTACCTCGTATGATAGATGGAAAAATTGAGACACAGAAAAGTCCACATCCTACAACATGAATCCATTTTGGACTTATGACTGATACTTAAAACATGTGACTGACAGTCTGGAACTCAACTGATTAGTTCCCAGTGCTGGGATTTCACAACTTCATTTGGAAAGAAAGATTAAAAAATATGAGTCATGGCCACATTACAGACTAGTCAGACTTTGTGGAGAACTACTGAATTTGTTACAGCAAAGGAGTGACCCATTTAAAGAGCAATTTGTGAAGATCAATCTTGTTGTTTACAAGAGTCGGATTGGAAAGAAGAGATATTAGAAAATGGGTGCCCAGTTAGGAGAGCACAACTGTATTTCTGCAAGAAGCAATGAGTGGTCAAATTAGAGTGGTAGCAGTGGGAATGGAAAAGAAGAGATAAATATGAGAAACATTTTGAAGGAATAATTAATAGGATCTAGTGATTAGATTAGATTGGTTATTAGGGCATGAAGGAGAAAAAGATGGAGATACGACTCTAAAATTTCAAGTGGTAATGACTGGGAGAATATTGGTACCATCAATAAAGATTGGACAGTCAGGAGAGGAGGGTACAGTAGGTCTAGAATCCAGGGAGGAAGTGTGATAGGCAGGAGAAATCAAGAACTCTGGCAGAGCCTGGAAAATGAATATGATGCTCCTATAGCGACAAGAATCTTGACATTAAACCAACATTGCTCCATTCCAGGAGCTTTCTTACAATTTTTTCTTAAAGTAAGAGCCAATCCCCAAGTATGATTGACTTGGACCCATCAGCAAGAGATAAATAGGCATATATAGCTGTAATCTGGGGGGTGAGTGACAAGAGGTGGAAAAAAGAAAGGCAGCAATGATCAATCAGTGATCAATCCTGATTCTCACAGAACATTTATTCCTGTCATTAAGTGATTCCAGGTGACTGAACTGTGTGTTGGATCTTTCAGAGGACTTAATCACAATTCATTAGATTCAAGTTCACACTGTCAATCTGCTGTCATCTAAAGTGCACAATCCCTTCTACTTTTTTTTTTTTCACATCATAAAGGGAAGATGGTTCAGAATCCTTGACATGAAATCTAGAACACCCTTCCCCCAACTTGGACAATTTTACAATTTCACTGCATCTTGAAAAATCCTCTTTTATGGGGCCCCTAATGCTACAGAGTCTGACTGAGCAGTAGCTATACACATACCAAGAACAAGTCTATTCATCTAGCATCTTGTTTTTGTCTAATCACTTCATTTTAAAAGGTGCTACCGACCAGGGTGAATTTTTTAGAGTAACGTATTTTGAGGTATATTACTTTAAATAGTTAAATATCTTGATATTAAAATGCATTAAATTCAAAGTTAATTGGTGGGGAGACTTGGAATTTCATAACTTATCATATTTTACTCATTTACTTGTGGTTTGGGAGCACTTAAAAAGACTAGAAACATTATGAGAGCTCTGCTGAGATTAACTCATGCCTTAGAGTGTTAGTGGTTTTACCTTCTCAGAAACCTAGTTAAGGTTTTACTGAGAAATTAATATATGAGTTCACTGCATAATATGTTATTTCACAAAATGTAATATGCATATGTGATCATTTAGATTTATGTCATTACATACTGTCCCCATTTAGATAATTATGTATTTATAGTATGTCATACTTCCAATGTAGGAAAATCAGGCATAGTTTTTATTTCATTATAATACTCATTATTAACATGATTCTTATTCATAACCCTAACAAGAGGTAATCTTTTGGATTAGTAAATAAAGGACACTGAATTTTAAACTCATATAACTGTAATTTAGCAGATGAGACTCAATGCATTAAAGTATATATTGTGTAAGTCTAAGTAGCAATATTACACTTGCCTTTAAATGACTTTATTTATTGACTGGAATTATTGTTTATATGGGAACATTTGCAAATATAGATCTTTTTTTAAGTTCACTATCCATTATCATAATCACTTTTAACCTAAAAGTCAACACAAAACTAGGCTCATTGCTGGTACTCACACCAGCTACCAAAATTCTAGCCATCACTGGGGTATAGTCTCCTCTATTTTCTGCCCAGAAGGCAACCCTAGTGTGGATGCAAGAGACATCAATTTCATTTGGATGCTACAAGAGTTTATTTCATTTTAATAATGTGGAGGTCTTTTCTATCTGACAGATTTCCATGTGATAGATATCCCAAGAATCCTATCAAGTTCATGAGTATAACTTTTTTATGTATCATTATCTTTCAATACATGCCCTTTAGAATTACCTCCCTATTAAATATCCTGTCTTTATTCACTTTTAACCATATTTTGCTGAAGACTTTAGGTGCTGAAGTTATTTGTGGATGTTTATACTAGAATTGAGTAAGAAAAGCCTACTATATTCTTTTTAATGTTTTATTAATTGGCTTGATTCATATGCCCTTTCCCTTCCTGTACTATATTTGCTACTGGTTTTGCCTGACATCTTAATTCCAGTAGAGCATACATTCAATGTTGTGATATCTACTGCTAGAGCCATTTTAACCAGATACTCTCTAATGAGAAGTAGCTAAATAGCACAGTAGATAGAGTACTGGTCCTGAAGTCAGGAAGACCTGTGAACTATCTGTGTAACTCTGGACAAATCACTTAACCTCAGTTCCCTTAACTGTAAAATGGAGATAATAACCTACCTCACAGGGTTGTTAAAGTAAGGATCAAATGAGATAATATTTGTAAAGTTCATAAAACAGTGCTTGGCAAACAGTAAGCACTTAATAAATGCTTGTTCCTTCTCCACTTTTTAAATGGAAAGAAAAGTGAGAGTTAAGACAAGGTCTGCAGAACATTTGTCCGGCTCATCAAAATTTCAATGCCCCTGCAGCTACTAGCTGATGTCCGCTTCTACTACTCCTAGCTATCCCAAGATACTCTCTACTGCTTCAGAAGTTACTACCACATTGAGAAAACAGGCCAGGCAGTTATTTGCTTTAATAAATTTGGTGGAAATCACTTCCACTAAAGTTATAAATAAAAGACTGAAGCAAGTAAATTTATTGGAGGTTTCTTCCACTAATGAAAGAAAAGCATGTAAAGGCATGTTCTTTAATAGCATATCACTGGTCTGTAAGCTAGGAACACTGCTCAATAGAGAACAATAACTACAGTGCCTCACTGAGATACGGAGATGACCCTGGAATCTTGAAAGCTATGCCACTACAGTATCAGCTCTGGTGAGTGCTACAAAGTGGGAAAAATTTAAGTGTAGGCCCAGAAGATGGACTGTGTAACTAGCTTAGTTTAGAGTCTCATTTCCAGGCTGGTTAATGGGTGGTGAATTTTTTATATACAACATGTCTGAAAGAACATTTTCTAAGTCCTGCAGTTTACAACAGTGGAGTAAAGAACCTATTCCAGCGAAATTATATGTAGTTGCTTCTCTGCCCCGCTTCCTTCCCTCACTAATCCTTCATGTGTGGAAGCAAGCCAACCCCAAGCTTTCATATACTTAACTAGAATATCCACTGAGCATGCTCCAAAAGGGGAGGCTAGGTGCATGGTCAGTAAATATTCCAGTCAAGCACATGGAAACTGGGGAGGGCAATTGCAGGGAGGAGTAGAGACAAAAGAGTCCTACACTCAACTCTCTGAAGTTTTGAAGTGAACAAATACAGTTAGAGTTACTTGCAAAAAATAAAAAAAAAAAACACAAAAAACAAAAAACACTAAACAAAGATGCATTCTGGACCCTAGAAGAAATCAGAGCAGCTCTTTGAAATGGCACAAGATTTTCATGCTCCTTGAGGGATTTCTCACTATTGCCAAACATCACATTCTGTGTCATTGTATATGTATGTTGTCTTTAGAAAACACAAAAAGGGAACATCTCTACAATTAGAATGTTTTTTTTTTCTTTTTAGGCAATTGAGGTTAAGTGACTTGCCCAGGGTCACACAACTATTAAGTGTTAGGTCTGAGGTCGGATTTGGACTCAGGTTCTCCTGACTTCAGGGCCAATGCTCTATCCACTACACCACCTAGCTGCCCCATAAAATTAGAATTTTTAAACTAAGTTTTTTGAATATTTTAAAATCATAGCATCATATATTGAGAACTGGAAGGAATCTTATCTAACTCACTCATTTTGTAATTCAGAATGATGAGGCTCATGAGGAGGTCAAGTGACTTGTTCAATGTCAAACAGCTAACGTCATTGAGCTGGGATTTGAACCTAGTCCTTTAATGCCAAATCTACTATTCTTTTTCCTGTACCACAAAATTATTAACTAAAAAATTAAAATGTGGACACTAACCTAATTAAAATTTTTATATTGATGATTCACTTGCCTGGACATCATAAGGAAATGAGAGAAACTTCATAAGTTAACTTTCCAGATAATTTGGCACTGTCATAAGTACCCAGACTTGTTTTATTTGAATTGTTTCTGGTGGAAATATTTCTAAAATATATCCCGTACTTCTCTTCCAGTGTGAAGGTTACTAAGCATAGTTTAACATTTTCTTAATGATTCTGACTCATCGTTCCTAAGCTCAGTCCTGATTTTGCGTTACAATACCGATGATGCCTTCTGGGGCTTTGGTAGTTTATGAAGTCTCCTTGGAGGTTTTTGTTTTTGTTTTGTTTTTTACCATCTTGTTCATCATCAAACTGTTAGCTGATAATTTTTTGCTCTGATCAGTCTTCTAATATAGTTTCACATCTTAAAATTTGCTGCTTCTGATCTTCTAATAAGCATACTTATTAAAATGGAACTATATCTAAAGTTAGAATAAATAGGTTCTGAGTGAAGACCTTGAGTGGCTTTTCTGTGAGTAAAGGAAGCGCTGGGAATTTTCAAGCACTTTGCAAATCGATCTTGGCTACATAGAAGTTTCTTTCTTTCTTTGTCCCTAGTATCTTGTTTCCAGATATCTGACCCCTAATTAACTGACTAATGAAGACTGTGTAGATTCAGATATTTGAGAAGGAAATCTGGGAGGTCATATTTTCCTGTATTTGCTTACTATTTTGGGAAATACTAACGTGGCTTTGCGATTTCATCAATGTTCAGTATTCCTTCCAATAATAAAAATGCCTACCCATCCTATGCTATTCTTATCTATATCAGGCCATAAGTTTGCCACAGGGCATCTACCCAATGTGCTGGAGGCTTTCACTGTTTTTTTTTTTCCTCCAACACTAGGAAGGTACCATTGGAACATTCTAACAATCTACATTATCTCTTGCCATGTGACATACCCATCTTCTCCTCCTATCATATATTTCTATGATACCATAGTTTACGCCTGTTCTTTGAAATCCCTCACTGGTACTATGTTGCTACTCACTCACATTCACCATGTGCCTTTCCATTGTCCTCTTTGTGGTATTTATTTTTAGTTTTTTGGAGGCAGCAATAGTTCAGGTCCCACTGCCATTTAGCAACATTGATAAAATGTTAATATTAAAAAAGATGCGGATTTGGGGACAGCAAAAAGCTTTGCATTTTCCTGAAAGCAATCTTGACCACTTTTCCCTGTCCAACTCTGGGCCCAGCTTATTATCCATCTAATTTAATTAGCTTTATCATCACTGGCTTGCCATACCAGTACATGATGGAGGAAGCCTGATAGAGAAGAAAAAATCCTAGCTTTGTAGTTAGAACACCCAGGTCCAAATCCTGTATTTGATGTTATCTATGTGACCTTGGGGAGGTCACATAGCTCTCTTGGGCCTCACTTTCTTCATGAGGAAAACAAAGGGGTGGATTTTCATGATCTCTGGGGTCCTTTCTGGTTCTCTATCTATGATATATGACTTGGGCTTTATAGTATGACATGTGTAAACATGAAGACCCATGAAAACCTTTATATGGCCCAGCAATTACATTTTGGGAAAGAGTATTTGAAGCAAATGCCATGAGCACTACCACTGCTTTGTACTTCCTAGCTTCTCCAACCTCTTCCTCACCATTAACTTCTCTAACTCTGATGACACTCTCTTCACATAACATGTTTTATGACTGTTAAAAGCTGTCTCAATTTACCACCAAACCACCTTGCATCAGAAGTCCTTCCTATTATCTAGTATCTCAACAATATACACTCCTGCTTCTCTGTGATGTTGTTTCACCCAATGTTAAATTTTCTTGGAATCAATTAAAGACATCAGGGGGATATACCTGTAAGGCATTTGTCTTATGTCTAAGCCTGCTCTCAAATATTTAAGGAAAGAGGAAAAGGACTTGATTCAAACTATATAAACTCACAAGAAATCTTCTCTTAATGGAACATAATAGACAGAACTCTTTTTATTATCAGTTATTTCCATTAGGATTTTTCTAAGGGTTATGGTACCCTCTTTGGTCTCTAAGAAGGCTAAGTGGTGGTATCAAAACTAATGTACTTTAAAAACAGGGATAAGAATGAAATTGTTATGGTCCCTCCCCCATCTCCTTTAGTTACTCCATAAATGATGTTTTTCCATCTATTCAAAATCCCTTGATGTTTTTGAATGGAGGTTTCCCCATAAAATGAAACCTTCCAACATAACAATAGAAAAAATAGAAAGACTTCATTGTCAAACACAGTTGACAGAGTTATTCAGATATGTTTTATGTGTGATTAAATAAGTTGGGTGGCCTTTACTTAAGGATTTTGCAAATTATACTCCATTGCAGGTTGTCCCTTGTGTTCCTTCGACCTCCTTCCCTCCTGCCCTCCCTCCTCCTTCTCTCTACCTCTCTTCGCCATTTTTCTGTATATATATATATATATATATATGTAGCATATATATGTATGTATTTATATATGTATAAGTCAGAGAGTGTAGACATATGTAAAACTGGAAGAGGGATGAATGATAATAAGTGGCCACTAGAAACTTTTGTTGAGCAATAATGACCTTTAGATCTCTACTTGACCCCTGCTTCCAGTATTTCGTAAGTAGTAAAAAAAAAAAAAAACCTGCCATTTGTCTTCTGGTAGAAAAAGTAGCTCACTCATATGTTTATTTAATGAGGTAACAAAATTGATTTTGCTCCACGAAAAGCATTTCTGTCAGCAAATCAAATGTCATTAATCTAGTCAGTATTATCCCCACATCAAGGGATGATGAGCAATGTCTTGCTAGCCTCAGAGTCAAAGGCTTTGAGTTGTATTCCTAACCCTACCATGAGCTACCTAGTCAATTTAGATAATTCAGATAAATTCTTGGTATCCCAGTTTCTTCATGTAAAAAAAGAAAGAGTTAGATTAAATGATCCCTAACATTTCTTCTATTGCTATCTTTAACTATCTAATAATCCTGACTGAATTTTCTTATCTTCATAAATAGCTGGCTGATTTATTTTTAGAAAGCTGCTGGCTTTTTCTCCTCCTGTACTCTCTGTATTCCTAACTGCCAGAAAAAGTCATCAAATTCGAGATTCTATTCAATTCTAACTATGTAATCAGATTTAGATATACTTCTAGACTTAGTTTCATAGGATAATATGGCTATCACCAAGTGCCTAGTCTACTGGCGATTGACCTTTCCATACATAGCTAGACTGGATCTCAGAAAATAAACCTTGTCTGTTGTTAGGACCCTATTTTCTAGCATGTTAGATGCTTTTCTAGAGTATAGAAGGGGGTTTGAGCTATCAACATCACATGATTAGGAATTGAAGTAGGAAAGAACTTTATCAGACTATAAGTAAATAGTGGTGTTGGGGACACATTAAGTTTGGATTCATCCTGATTTATTTTTTCCCTCAGGCTTTCCCTCCAAATGCAATCACCATCTTCATTTACTGCAGTTCTGTGACCATATTCTTCACAGTAATAAAGTTGATCAGTTATCGTCTGCACCTTATGTTTGATGAAGGAGAAGTGATTCAGCAAAGGAATTCCTTAAATACTGAAAGACAAAATAAAGATAAAGAGGCTAATAGTGAAAATATAATTCATCACAAGAGTCCTAGGTAACTATCGCACCTTATGGAATCATTCTATAATGCAATGCTTATTTTGATGGTTTCATTTTTCCTTATCCATTGATTCAGTTTGTAAATCTATGCTCAGTAAGTAGACATGACTGTATTTACATATATCTGATGTTAGTTATATTTGTAATTATATGTTACATATAATTCTATGTCCATATTTATTCCCCTTGTTTTTTCCCAGCAAAAATCATATAAATATGAAGCATCTTTTCAGCAAACCAGCCTGATTATTTATGATAAGACTTAGAATTTGATCTAAAAATTGGTTGTGACAAACAGACTATTTTACTTTGGTATTATTTTTCTAACTCAGTGCTTTAAATTTGCCTTGAAATTCTAAAGAGTAAGAACAAAGTACCTGTTCATGTTTATATATGATGACAAAACAGACTGGAAGAAATTGGTTTTGTTACAGAACCATGAAAATTATCCTTTTTTTTTTAGCAATATCTCTGATTTAATTTTTTTCTCTTCATGTTTTTGCATCAGCAATAATAGACAGACCAATAATGGGAAAATAGAAGAGGTCAATCAAAATCTCTCTACCCCTCCACTCCACTGTAGCTCAAGAGGACACAGCATAAATTCTCATCATTCTTCTGGCTTATTGGTTAGTATCTTCTTTTACTATATAATTGTTCTCACTTTATTTCAGAATTCATTTTTACCTTTTAACAAGACTATATATTGAAGATTTATGTTATGTGGTGCTGTTGTATGTGTACTGATTTGTATTCATTTGAAGACAGAATCATCTGCCTGTTAAATAAAAGTGGACTCACATAGCTATTAGTGTCAATCTTGAAGTCAGGAAGACTTGAGCTCAAATGCCACCATTGATACAAACTAGATGGTAACTGGTGTGTAAATTTGCATCTTGGGTATTTTTTTTATCAACTTGGGCTTACATTTAACCTTTTAGAGCCTCCTTTTTCACAAATGTAAAATGGGAGTAATATTGCCAGTAACAACTACCTCCCAGGGCTATTCTGAGGCTCATCACATTTGATGTCTGTAAAGCACTTTGCAAATTTCCCAGCAGTACATTTTGTTGAAACGTGTGATGGGAGGCAAAGTAGTAGCTCTTGGAGACAGGATGGCCTATGTTCAAGTCCTTCCTCTGACATATATTGGCTGTGTAGCCCTAGGCAAGTCACTAAAAAGCTCTGCCCCCAAGTGGCACTGTGACTTCAAGTTGTAGAACAAGTGTCAATTTGCATTGGTGGAAAGAATTCATCATTCAGGGGTTTCCTACATCAATGAAATCATGGGCCCAGACCAAAAACTATGTAGAAGACAAATATTATTATTGTTGTTGTCACCTAATAAGACTGATTTTTCTGCCTTGTAAAGAGAGGAAATATGTCTGCAAGGAGTTTTTCACATGTTAATTTAAATTACTAGTCATGAACTTTTAGGCCCTTACAAATTGACTTCTTACTATAAATCTACAGTGTCCTCATATTCTCAAGCTATGAAAGTTTAACATTGCACTAAAATTTGGAGGATACTTTTAGAAATTTTCTTCTCTACACTTGCAGTGTTTTAACTTTGACAGGAAAAACTTAGCTATGATCCTGCACATTCTCTTCTTTCTCACTTTGGAATCATCAATTATGCAATTCTTTGTACTAAGAATGCCTCCTGTACTTCTTTCCATAAAACCTCGTTCCTTCTTCCCTTCAAAATCCTACAATTTACATTCTTTCGAAAATAACTCCTGGTTCTCATTCCTGTAAATCACTCCACTACATTTCTGTTCTATCCTTTTTCCTTCTCACTTCTTAAAATAATTTGTGCATGTCTCTATATTTGCACAGCTATAATTAATTGTGTAGATATGAATATATCTGTGATAGTCTTGCTTTACCCACTGGATCATAAGCTTGTTGACGACAGGGACTATACTGTCTGCCCCTTACAGCACTTTGAAAATACCATCTGCTCAATAAATGGTTTATAAACTCCTGATAAAAAATATATTCAATTTAAGTAATATTGATTTTTTTTCATTTCTTTTGTATAGGAATTGCCAGCACAAGAGACAGTTGAAGATCTGAAAGGTATAGTGTCTTTATTGCCCATAGGTAAATAGATAAATAAAACATTTATTAAGCATTTACTATGTGCCAGGCACTGTGCTAAGCACTGGGGATACAATTGTAATGGTTAAAAGAAGACAGAACCCTACCCTCAAGGAGTTTACATTTTAATGGATGAAGACAGTAAATACAAGAGGACTGGAAAACAGGGAGGAAGAGATGCCCTTGTAGAGAAAGTCATGATGCAAAGTCCTGAAAATCAGGAGGAGAGCCTGGAGAGGAATGAGTTCAATGGTGAATAATTATTTTAGTTCTTTTTTTAAATATGTTATTCAGTTTACGGGCAGCTAGGTAGCACAGTGGATAGAGTGCTGGGCCTGGAGTCAAAAAGATTCATCATTTTGAATTCAAATCCAGCCTCAGACACTTACTAGCTGTGTGACCCTGGGAAAGTCACTTAACCCTGTTTGCCTCAGTTACTCATCTGCAAAAGGAGCTGGAGAAGAAAATGGCAAATCACGTGTGTATCTTTGGCAAGAAAACACCAAATGGGATCACAAAGAGTTGGACACGATTGAACTGACCAAACAAACAACAAAAATTCAGTTTAAACCTTTCTCATCAGAAATTATGTCATGTTCAAATTTGTTTAGATCAATTTACTAGTCAAAATCATTGCCTCAGAAACACTGTCCAATGACAAATGAAAATAGTATCACTAAGTCACTGATGTCAAGTATTTTTCCTGTGGCATGTACTTTGAAAAATGAGTGAGACAAATTATGTAGCATTCTGGTTAGTTCATCTTTAAAAGGTTATTGCTTCCACCTATCTCTGAAAACTTTCCTTATTTAAAAAAATAATTTGCATAGATAAATAATTCTTGAGAGGTACATCGAGAAGTGGATATAGAGCTGGCCTCGAAATCAGGTTGATCTGGTTTCAAGTCCTGCCTCTAATACATAATAGCTGTGACCATGAACAAGAGATTTAGCCTTTTAGTGGCCCCACGCATCAGCTTGGATCTTTACGATCCCAAATTGCTCATCCTTCCTAACATTATTATCTTTGAGTGTTTGTTCTGTCTTCCTTCATTTCACTAAAAAAGCAATTTGTTTCAGTATGCCTCCCTTCATTCTCAAATGGTACCATATAACTGATAAGAGATTCTTTCTACTACCAGAAGCCATGTTGGTTTTCTTAACATAACTTTGTTTTTGCAGTATGAATATGTGAGTGAGTGCTTTGATTTGCAGCATCATGCAGATAAGATTCAGGGGCTACTTCCCTCATATTGCTAGGGAAGATTTTTGGTTGTGTGAAATTCTTCTCAAGTAAATGTGGGTCCAAGTTCTGAATACTTTTTAGATTATCAATCCACAGATATATATAGTTTCAAAATAAGTTGACATTTTACTGCTTATCTTTATATCTGGGACAAACTCACAGCATACATTGTTTTTTTTAATAAATCTCTCAAAGTCTGCCATGGAACATTGTGGTCTATTAAGGTAGAAGATCTTCTTTCCAAATGACTGCAAATATATTCACTCACCAAATTCCTTGTCACATGCTTGAGTATAGCTGCATAAAAAAAGAATAATTTCACGGAGGCCTATAAGTCGATTGATCTTGGGGAAGGGGTCATGCTCTCATGTCATCAATACAAACAGAACATTAGCATGTAGGCACATATTAACAGTATAACTTTGTGGTGTTATTGAGTTCATCAAAGTCAACTATGTCGTCCCAACAGAAAACAGATGGCAAGATTAGAAATATTGAAGAATATCAGGTTACATGCTATTACATTGTTTTGAAATGATCAATATAAACATTTATCAAAATCAGCCAAACTGGCATTCAGCAGTCATTCCACAAGAATTTAATGAGTCCCTGCTACATACCCAATGTTGTCTTGGGCTCTGGGATGATTGCAAAGTAATGTAAAAATAGTTGATATAGTAACTATTGTAGTTAGAGAAACAAGAAATATATATATGTGAAATAGTCTCAGCATGGTGCAGGAGATTTGGAGTCAGAATTCCTGGGTTCAAATCCTAATTCAATCACATGTCTTCTAAATATTTGATCTTAGGCAAGTCATATATCTTTTTGAGGCCCCAGTTTTTTCATATTAAAAATAAATAGAGTAGTTGTAAAATGATATGATCACTAAGAAGCTTCAAAGCAATCATTTGAACAAACCAGTATTTCAAGACATGTCACAAAGCAGCATATAATTAAAGACAAATCAATGGACAGACACTTATCTATGTGTAATACTCTGCTCTGAGTCCTCTTCTATTCTTTCTGTATACTCTCTCATTTTATTTCATCAGCTCCCATAGATTTAGTTACTATCTCCATGCAGAGGATTCTCAAATATGTGTGTGTGCATTTTATATATGTGTGTGTGTGTGTGTGTGTGCGCGCGCATGTGTGTGTGTGTGTGTGTGTGTATTCCTAGTCTCTCTGCTGAGGTCCATTCCTGCAACTCCAACTGACTATTGGATATTTCAAATTGAATATACCATAGGCACCTCAGGCTCATCATATCTAAAAAAAGAACTCATATTTTCCCCCAAACTCATTCCCAATTTCCCAATTTCCCTTTTTATATCAAGGGTAATACTATCCTATCAGTTAGTTGAGTTCAATTAGTGTTATCCTTGACTCATCCTTTTCCTTCATGTCACATATCTGGTTAATTGTCAGATCTTGCTGTTTTTACTTTCACACTATCTTTCACATCCCTCCCCCCATTTCTAAACCCACAAAGACACCCTGTTGTTTCCTTCCCTTATCATTTCTTATCATCTGCAGTAGCCTCCTAATTGATAGGATATAAGCTCATTTAAGGTAAGAATTCTTCTTTCTTCCTTCTTTACTTCCTTCTGTCCTTCCTTCCTTCCTGCTTTCTTGGTATTTTTATCCCCAGCATGTAACATAATATCTGGAACATAGTAGTAAACTACAATAACTTCCTATTGATTCTAAGACCAATTATAAGCTCCTTTGTGTAATTTTTAAAGCTCTTTACCACTTGGCCCAAGTCAACATTTTCAACCTTGTTACACATTCTTCCCATTCTCACACTCTAGGGTCCAGCCAAATTAACCTTTTGATGTTCTTTCCATGACAATCCATCTTCTGTCTTTTGCACTGGCTGTCCCTCATGCCTAGAATATACTTCAATTTCACTTCTGCCTCCTAAGATTCCTCATATTCTTCATAACTGTTCTAATACACCTATGTGAAGCCTTTCCTGATCTCCCCAGCTATTAGTGCCTTCCCCTTTCCCAAAATTACTTTGTAATTATCTTGCATGTGTTTCATATTTATGTGCCCATTGTCTCTTTTGATAGAAAATATGTTTAATTTTTATCTTTTTATCTCCAGGGCTAGAACTGGGCCTGACAAATATCAAGAATAGTATATAAGCCTGACAGACACTTAATAAATGCTTGTTTATTGATTGATTGAAGGCACTGTGCTAAGTGCTAGGAAAAGCAAGAGGTATGAGGTAGAAGCTGATATTAAAGAAATTAGATTCTCTTTGGAAAGATAAGTTAAATGTCAAAATTAGTTAACAACCATAAAGCTTCACATACAGTAATAATGTCAAATGAATGCTATGACTTTGGAGGCAAGAGAGATCACATCTAAGCTAACTGGGGTAGTAAGGAGAGCATTCACAGAGGACGTGAAACTAAAGCAAGGTTTGCATGAAGAACAGGATGTTGATGAAATGGAGAGAAGGGGGAGAGGCTTCAAGGCAAGGAGAATGGTATCTTTCCTGGTCCTCCCAGCTGCTCATGTCTCTCCTCCCAAATAACCTTGCATTTACCTTGTGCGTACTTATGGATATACTTGTTGTTTCCTTCTTCAGAACGTCAGTCCTTTGAATGCAAAACTTTTATTTTTGTCTTCCTATCCCCAGCAGGTAGCACAGTGTTCAGCATGTGGTAGACCCTTAATCCATTTGCTTGTTTGCTTGTTTGGTAGCAACCAACGAATTAGTTAACCTTTCAGTTAACATTAGAGTGAAGATTACCTGCAGGGAGACTTGTGGGAGATAAATTAGGAAGGAAGCCCAGGCCTGAGTTTGAGAGCCTTGAATGACAACATAAGTAATGTTTGTATTTTATTCTGTAAATCAGTTGTCTACCATCCCAGTATTAGTACATTAAAATAACTAAACTTCTCTTTGCCAGCTTATTGGCACAGTTCTCACTTGGTCAAGTGGCACACACCAGGAGTCAGAGGGAAGGTGGGAGCCAGGGATGAGAGAAGCAGAATTCAAGGAGGGGAGAAGATTTACCCTCTTGGACAGACTGTGTTCTATTTCAGGAAGCTCACTGTAGGATGTGCCATCAGTGACAGATGAGTCACTCCATTATTCTTCCAGGTTTGCTCCCCCTAGGGAACAGTGTCTCTGCTGAAGGAGTGGATCCTTTCCTGGGTTGAGCCAGATCCTTACCAGACACCACTGCTGGTCTAGGGTCCACCATATTTTAATATGTCTTGATAATGTCTAGCCAAACTGACCTTCAAGCTGTTGCTTACCCATGACCCTCCATCTCCTGACTCCAGGGCCTTTTTTGCATCAGCTATCCTCCATGCCTGGAATGTACTCCTTCTGTGCTTCTACATTTTGGAATACCTAGGTTCCTTCAAGACTCAGCTCAAGCTCTAACTTCTATATGAGGCTTTTCCTGATTCCCTCAGCTAGTAGGGCTTTCCCATTCTCCCCCCCCCCCCCACCAAATAACAGAATTATCATGAATATATTTTGTGTGTCTCTCTTGACAAAACACAAACTCCTTGAGGGTAGGGACTGTTCTGTTTTGGTCTTTGTATCTCCAGTGCATAGATAGCACCTACTAGGCACTTTACAAATGATTTTCTTTTCATTTATTGGTCAATTGGAGGTATCCAAAATAAAAAAGGAGGAAAGAACAAGGCAGATCTTCATTTTCTCTATAAAGTAGGAGATGTGGTCATCTACTGAGAGAGAGGGGCAGAGATGGCATTGGGGGCTTGAGGAGATAATAAGAGGTAGTCCCTATAGAGAACATGACAGAGGAAAATAAGTCAGGGAAAATAAACCAATCACCTTGAAGCACCAAGAATCCTGTTGAGATTAAATATATTTATTTATAGTGGACTTAGCACAGTTGTATGACTTTGTATAGGAGCATTCAGCAGAAGAAACATCTAGGGATGACCTAAAATTGATGAATATCTAGTTGTGAACAGTAAAAAGAAAAGAGGGAAGTGATTGAAAGGCAGAGGATACTACCTAGTTGAACTGCTTAGTTGTAGATTCTCAATGAATAGAATGAATGAGCATTTATGAAGTGTTTACTATGTGCAAAACACTGGGGATCCAAATGTAAAACAAAGATGTTTCTGTTCTTAAGAAACTTATATTCTAATAAGTGGAAACAACACATGTTGGGGAGCGGTGCCCAGGGAGGGATATTTTGGCTTAGAAGGTTACGGTTTTGGTGAGTAGTACCATAGGGGAATAAATTGACACATTTTTTTCCAGTAGCAATGGCAGTAAATGATTTCATTATGATTCAAGAGTTGAGAAGTTTTGAAAGGGTAAGCAAAAGGAGAGTGTGCCTGTGGTTGCTCTGGCAAGGTAGTAAAGGAAATGTGTCTGGAGCCTGCCTAAATGCCTACATGAGGAATTTACAAGTCAGAGTAGGGATGTCTCTGTGTGACTATCTATTGTGTGAATAAACCCTGAACTTTCCCAAGTCCATGTGGGAAAATGCTATTCTCATGCTTGAAATGTCCTCCCTGCCCTTCTTTCCTTATCGAATTTTTATCCATTCTTTTTTTCTTTTTTTTTATGGCAATTGGGGTTAAGTGACTTGCCCAGGGTCACATACTAGTAAGTGTTAAGTGTCTTAGGTCAGATTTGAACTCAGGTCCTCCTGACTCCAGGGCCACTTATCCACTGTACCACTTAGCTGCCCCTATTTTAAAGCACAACTCAAATGTCATTTCCTAGGTTAAGCCTGGCTCTCACATATAAAGGTGCAGAACGAAGTGCTAATTCACTTTTCTTTTTAAAGAATCTTTTATTAATGCCACGTTTTTCACATCACTTTCCATTCCCAAGGCCTACATTCCCCCAATTAGAATGCCCCCTTATAACAAAGAACAGTGAAACAAAACAAATCAACATGGTCTCACTCTGCATGTATTGTCCAATACCTCTCTCCTGAAACACAGGAATATGTTTCACTATAAGGTCCTCTGAAGTTTAATGCACTTTTCATGAAATATTTTATATTACAGTTATCTGTTTTTGTGCCTTAGCCAGTTTCTAGACTGTACCCTTCATTAGGAAAGGAACCATGCTTTATTTAAAATCTAAATCTCCCTTGTTAGTAGCTAGGACAATGCTCTGTAGATAGTAGGTGCTTAATAAGTGTTTGTTGAATGAATGTTTAAGTGAATGAATGGAATGATCTGGCTTTGGTTGTGATATAAGACAATGATTGAAGGTGGTACTTACAAGACAATGTCCGAGTTTCACTGTCACTGGTGACTGTTTAGATTACTTGCATTGGACCATCATTTAGGTACATAGAAGAGAGGACAAATTGGGACTGGGTCAGAAGTAGCTCCACCCAATTGCCTAAAATAAAATTTAAAAAAATTTTTAAAAAAGAAGTAGCTCCAGCTTCCATAGTGGTACTGGCTTTTCATAATGATCTTGCATTCTCTGTGATTTTGTGTGGATTCTCTGTGTTCTTCCCATGAGATTTAAACAACAGAGCTTCATTGTGTACGTGTTTGTGGGTGTGTTTTCTGGAAGAGGATCTATAGATTGGGTCAATTAGATAAGATTATGTCCCATAATTATATTTTGTCCCCAAATTTTGCTTACTTCAACAAGTCAAGCCAAGTGGACAACTATCTATTAATAATCATTGATAAGCATTGATAAGTAAATTTTAATAATAATTAATTTGGGGAAGGCTAGCTGGTGCATTGCATAGAGCACTGGACCTGGTATCAGGAAAACCTGAGTTCAGATATGGCTTTAGACACTTACTAGCTATGTGGCCCTGGGCAATGCATTTAACTTTGCCTTAATTTTCTCACCAGTGAAACTGGGATAATAATAGCAGATAGCATCCATGAAGATCAAAGGAGATAATATTTGTAAAGCACTTAGCATAGTGCTTAGAACATAGTAAGTGCTATATAAATGTTTAGTTATTATTATGATTAAACAACTACTATGGACCAAGACCAGTGCTAAGCACTTGAGATACAAAGTAAGGCAAAAAGCAACAACAAAATTGAACATCTTGCTCAGAATGTGATTTCTAAGATATTTTCTTCCCTCGCACCTCAAGTGTAGTATCAGAGATAGATAGCAGTAGCTGACAAAAAAATAATAATAAAACACAGTTCTTGTCCTCTAGGTATTTAAAATGAGGGAAGAATAAGAGAATTTCCTTGTCTTTATGTGCTCAGTACCTAGAACAGTTCCTAATACATTGTAAGTCCTTAATAAATGGTTGTTGATTGATTATAAGTTAGTTAGTGATATAAAACACATGCCTCCAGTATTATGTAAATGCCAAGTGATATTATACAAATAATAAATGATTTAGGATTTTAGGGGAGGGGGGAGAGAGGGAAGAGGAGGAGGAGGGAGAGAGGGAAGAAGAGAGGGAGAGGGAGAGGGAGAAGGAGAGGGAGGGAGGGGGAGGGGGAGGGGGAGAGAGAATGAGAATTTATCGAGGAAAATCTTAATGACGGAAGTAAGGTTTCAGCTGTGCACTAAATGGATTAGATACCAGCAGGTGATAGAGAAGTGATGAAGAAAATAAATTCCATGTAAAAGAAATAACAAGCTCAAAGGTGCAGAAAAACAACACATTTGGGGAGGGTGGAAGACTATTAGAAGAGTGCTGCACCCTTAACCACTGCCATGTGGAAGGGATAACTGTATTTAGTTCACTGAGGAGTTAAATAACTTTCCTGTGGTCACACAGCTAAAGTGGAGAAGATATTTAGAGGAGTAGTGGGAGATAATACTGAAAAGATAGGGGCAAAACTGTGAAGGACTTTAACTGCTAAGCTAAGGAGTTTGGACCTTATAGGAAACAGGGAGACATTGAATGGTTTTGTTCAAGAGAAGGAGATGATTGAAGAGTGTTTTAATTTTAATTTATAAACATTAATCTGGAATCAAAGTACAAGATAAATTCTAAGAGGAATAGACTAGAGATAATGAATCCAGTTTAGGTGACTTCTATTTGAAATATTAGGTGATAGTATTGAAATTCAGTACCTAGGATAGCACCTTGCCTATAATAAGTACTTGATAAAATATATCATGGTAGGGAGAGCGCTGAACTTGGAGTCAGGAAATTTGGGTTCGTATCTAATCTCTGTCACCAGCTAAACGGGCAAGAGATTTGACCTCTCTAAGCCTCACTTTCTTCATCTGTAAAATAGAATATTAATATCTGTAGCACTTTTCATAGATATTTTGAAGTTTATATAATGTGTATATGATCTACATAATTACATAATTTATGTAAAGTGATTTGTGAACTTAAAGTTCTAAAGCCTGAATCTTGAGTTTTTGTTATCAAACCTGTGATTTAGTCAGTGTGAGGAACTCCAAGTATGGAAACCACCTCAACTGATTTAAATTGTCAAATAATCAACAACTTAGAGTCTTAAAGAATTATAGTTATCCCTTCCACATCGCAACTTTCCCCATCATGATTTCTATATATCACAGGTCATCATAAGAAATTAAATGGGAATTGGTTGGAAGTTTTTCAGACAATACACAAAGGCCAGCTGATGACACAGAAAAAGTTTAGAAATTCAGAAATGCATAAAATATATGTATGGTATTATATAATATCAACCCAAATTTTACAATAAGGCATTGTGACCACCCCATAAAAGAAAAGAAAAAATTCATACTTTTTCTGTGGCATGAAGAGAGGGCCAAAAATTTTTATATGGTTTTTCCAGATCTTTGGGGCACCACACCCTTAACCACTCCCATGTGGAAGGGATAACTGTATTTGGTTCACTGAGAGGTTCAATAACTTGCCTGTGGTCACATAGCTAGAATGTCAGAAGCAGACTTAAATTTAGGTATTCCTGACTCCAAGATTGGCAATGAATTTGTGCCTTGTTGGCTATTCACTTCTTATTATTTATTTCAATTGAATTAGGATGGTAGTAGAGGAAAAAGAAACAAAACGACAAATCTGAGAAATGGCCTGAAGGAAGAATTTTAAATGTTTGGTGGAGCTCAAGGGAGAGATTAGAATCAATGAAGATACCTAGGTTTTACACTTGGGAGATTAGGAGAATAATAGCACCATTTATAGTCATAGAATTCTCTATTCAGCAGGAAAAACTGGCTTTTGGGGGAAAGAAATAAATTTGGTTTTAGGCAGTTTTCATCACCAACAGAAATGTGTTTGTTAGCATATGTGAAAGTGCTTTGGATGCTCCATGAATCATTTATACAAATTTGCAAGTCATAATTATTCTCCTTCAGATTCAGTCATGAAACAAAAACCAAGTGCCATAAGGTACAAAATTGGGTGTCTGGAATGCAGTTAAAGATTGTAATTTTAAAACAGTTTCAAGATGGAGGCTTTTCTCTCCTCCATTTCAAGCTTTCACCTGTCTTTGATGCTGGTCTATTTTTACTTTTCATTAGTGTTTGATGCATTGGGATACTATGCATTTCAGGTGCTGGTCAGTGACAGACTGTTTGTCTATTCCAGGTGTCATTCTATCAGAAGATCAGCCTATAGCACCAGTGTCATCTACCTCACCATGTATCAAGACAGAAAATTTACCTGTCTCTACAGCAAACATGTCAGATACCGTGACTACAGCAGCAATATTAGTGAAGCCAGTTGCCATGGAAACAGTGATCAATAATGAAGTAAGAGGAAAAGGAGAAAAGGTAGAGCGTCCTCATCACCACAGATCAGAGGATGTTTTGGTGGGCAAAGAGGTGATGAAAAAGTTGCCACATCTCTCCTTGTCTCAATGTGATGTACTAGGAACTGGTATTGCTTTCCAGCCCTGGGGAAGTGAGAATTCAGTGCTAATCACAGAACCTTTAAGCCAGCCAAAGGGTTCCAAAAGAGAACAATTACAAAGTAGATCCCCTCAGGACAGCCTGAGCAGTAGCTGTCCTCAGTGTAACACTGTCATCAACAAACAGGTGGAGGAAGAGCCAGTGAACAGTTCCTGTCAGGCAGATCAATCTTTAAATGAGGAAGCTGACTGTTCAGACAGTGAGGTTGCCATCACTCTTGTTGATAGTTCTCTCCCTGGAGAACCTTTGAGTCTGCATGAACCCATCAAAATAGTTATCACAATGAGCAGTACTCCCAACTCCATGACTGAATTAGAAAGTTCCCTACATTTGAAAGTGATTGGCACAGAGAAAATGGGAACAAGACCAGATGCTCACCCATCTGTCACAGATGTAACTCATCCTCAAAACAATGAACAGATCAGAATTCCTGTGATCACCTTTGAATTGTCAGAAGATGGTGGAGGTAATGCTTGTCCAGAAATTAGTGAAAGAGAAAAGACTTCAGAGAGATTAATGGTGGATGTTTCTTCTAATCCATGCTCTGGCTATGAATCTGGAGAGCTGGACAATGCAGCAAAGGAATGCAATGTTACCCCAACTGGCGATTTGGAAACAACTCCACTGGTGGCATCTAATCTGACCTGCAAAATGGAAGTGGACAAGGAAGGGCAGGATAGTCTTGACCCATCATCTTGTAAAACAGTTCATGAAAAAAGACATGCTCGTGTCCTCAGTGTGGATAGTGGGACAGATGTTCTATTAAGTAAAACTCCCACAGAACTCCCAAGTGATAAGGAGAAGACATTGCCAACTTCTAAATCTGACCTGGAGGCTAAGGAAGGGCAAATTCCAAATGAATCCAATTTTCTAGAATTTGTCTCCCTGTTGGAATCTATTAATACATCCAAGGTGATGGCATCTAATCCATCCAGTGGCACAACAGAGCTGATCAAAGAAAAAGGGGTCATTGGAGGTATGAGTCATGTTCGGCACTGTTTAGATCTAAAGAAGGCAAGAAAATTATTTACTTTTGCCTCTTCACAATGAAAATTTGTCAAATAGTGAAAAAGGCATTCTGAAACCCTTTGCTATTTAGATTTATAATGAAAGTTTCTAATATTTGAATGTTGAACTCCATCTGGGATGTGTTTAAAAAAGTGCTGATCTTTAAATTATTTTAAATTATTTTAATGATATTAAGGCTATTCTTGGATTGTGGAAAAATATTTTTATAAAATTCTGGTGTATATATTATTAATTTTCTTTATTAGAACAATTTCAAGGACATATTACTAAAGATGGTAAATGACAAACGTATTTCTTCATTTAAAGAGCAAGTGCATTTCATAAAAATTTACTATAAATATAATGTTAATTCTATTTTCCTGTTGACTTCCTTTATGAAATTAGGAAGCTATTCATCACATACAGAATCACAATTCATAGACTTTATCTTTTATAAGGAAGAGATTAAGAATCATTAATTCACTTAACTAATGGCAAGTTAATTTCTCTAGGCCTCAGCTTCCAATTCTATACAATTAAGGGATTGGATTAGATTATCTTTAATTCCCCTCCAAATTCTAATGTGATTTTTTACATGCCTAGGATGCATTGAAACCTCAGTTAAGATGGCAGTCAGTCCTATAGCACTCTACAATTAGCTGTCCTACTAGGACTTAGAATTACAGAATCCATAAATTGAAAGGGATCTAGTGAAAGGGTCATCTAGTCCAACCCCTTGTTCTCTTTACAAAGTGATTTACTTTTTCTTCCCAGAAATTGAAAAAAAAATTAGTACCATCTCAGCTTTGGAGTATTTCTCTTCACCTCTCTGTCATGCAATCAAGTTTTCCCTGTCTCTATACTTGCAAAACTTAGAAAATTGTCCCTTCCCCCCTTTCCTTTAATCATTTCTAATTAATCATTAATCATTTCTAATAGAATTGAATTGCTGCTGCCTTTTTTTTTTTTTGAGGTGGGTTTGATAAAAGTTCAATTAGGATAGAAAAGACTAACTGGTGAGATAGTTGAAACAGAGCACATTACATGAGAAGCAGGGAGAAGGACCAAGATTAAAATTGGTTAGATCACTGGCAAGACAAGCAATAAGGCTTTGGTCCCAGGCAGGGGTTTACAACAGGATCAGTTGGGGTAGCAGACCAACATATAACAAAGGGGATTAAAAAGATGGATTAGTGAGTGAGAGAGACTGAGTGTAGAATAAAAAGCTGAAGCAGATGCAGCAGAAATAGACTGGGGTCCCAGATGCTTCTTATGAGAGAAGTTTTCTGTGAACTACAGTCTTTGCAAAGGATGATTTAGATTTTCCCTGGCCAACCCCACATTTGCAGATCTTCCTAGTCTTAAAGGTCCAGGCAAATCAAAGATGGTGCTGATCCCCTGGCTCAGTGACTGCATCTCTATGTGTCCAATAACCTTTTGTGCCTATTTCATGTAGACAGAACTTGTGTAGCCTTTTGATGGACTACAGACTCAAAGGGGGCTTTGGTTTCTTCATTGATTAGGGGGCTGATTGCTCTAGATCTCCAAGATATTCTTTATTGGATTCTTCTTTTAGCTGGGTCCAGCCTCCTGAAAGCTAGGCTTTTAGGAACAATTATTGTTGTAACATCATACTTAAAGTCCTACCACCTTTCACATGCTAGACTTTTGTCTGAAAATGCTTTCAGTTATTTTGAAATTGAATCTCTCAGTCCCATAAATTCAAAATTTTGTTGATAGATTTATGTTATTACTCTATGAGGTGGATCACATTAATAGGAAGTCTTCTCTCCAGTGATGTATATTGTAACCTATCAATTTAAGACTCTTGTTGGGGCAGCTAGGTGGCACAGTGGATACAGCATTGGCCTTGAAGTCAGGAGAACCTGAGTTCCAATCTGGCCTCAGACACATAACACTTACTAGCTTTGTGACCCTGGGCAAGTCACTTAACCCCAATTTCCTCACCAAAGCAAAACAAAAAAGATTCTTGTCCATGTCCTTCTGTATGATCTACACGGGGCGTCCACCTTGCCTGAGCCTATGGAGCATGTATGCTCTTTGTTAGTTATCACTTATTTTCACTATGTGATCAACTCATGTTATTTCTCAACCATACCTTTTGATGATGTGTCTTATGATATTTCTGTCGTAAGGAATTTCATGTTTGTCATATAATGTAGTCTGCGTATGCCCACTATCTGCCTCTCTTTTTTCCTCAGAATCAGCCTCCACTTTAATCTTTTTTTTTTTAGATTTTGGAGTGTTCTGTTACTTTCTGCCACACAACATACAAAAGAATATTTGGTATTAAAGAGATGGGAATTTGGTTTAGGGGGAATCTCGAGGTCATTAAAAGGACTTTGCAATTTCTCAAAGGAATTCCAGCCCATTCTTCTCATACTCTTCAATTCTAGGTCCAATTCATTGTTAATTTGCAATATGTGTCTAAGAGTTACAATTGTCAAGTTAAAATAAAAAATCTACACAAGTCCATATGATACTTGAGGGATGGAAATAGTTTTATAAGAAAATAAAATTCTCCCACCATTAATTTTTTTACATCATTTAAAGCTAAAAATTTTTAGTTTTGAAATTTTATAAGAAAGGTATACAATTTGTTCCACAAAATAGCTATATTTTTCCATTTCATCCCCTCCATCTTCAACTTCTCTCTGACTAACTCTGATTCATTTTTTTCAATTAAGCAAACACTTATTAAATGCCTGCTGTGGGTAGAGCAGTATATTAAGGGGTGGGGGAAATAGAAATTCTAAGTATAACATGGTCCCCACCCTCATTAAACTCATCATCTTATAGCAGGATGAAAAATCAAAACAGAGTAGAAAAAATACATGAGTGTATAAAGAAGATAAAAGCAAAGGACTATATTTTACTCAAGGAGAGGAAGGCCCATACTGCAAGGATTCATGGAACAGATAATATTTTGGTTGAACATTAAAAAAAAATCAGAATTCAACAGGTAGTACATAGTGTAGGTGGAAGGAAGAGGGAATTTTAGGCATAGGAAATATCTTGAGCCAAAAGTATAGGGATGAGAAAGTACAGGGCATGTTTTTCAGGAGCTAGTAGTTCAGCTTGACTGTAGCATACAACACATAAAGGTAAATAGCATGAAGTAACATGGGAAAGAAAGGATGGCCAAGTCTGTAATGAGCCTTGAATATAGTCCAATTCCTCCAATTTATAGATATGAAAAAAGCCCAGAGAGGTTAGGGGACTTGCTTAATGCAGTAAATAGAGTTTAAGATTCTAACTCAAGACTCCAAATCTACTATTTATATTTTGTGCAGATGAGTGAAATGACCAGAAAAATGCATAAAAAAGATAAATTTGTCAGTGATAAGAATTGATTATAGTGGAAAGAAAATGAAAAAAAAAAAGATCTACTAGAAAGCTATTTTAATGTTGCATATGAGTGGTAATGAAAGCCTACAATACGGTGGTGCAAGAGCAATAGAAGCAGATGGAGACAAAATATATGCCAGAAAGGATGACGATGATGATGATGATGATGATGTTGATGATGATCATGATCGTGATGAGCAGCTAGAATTTGTGTAGTGATTTCAAGTTTGCAAAATGCTTTATAAATATCTCATTTTATCCTTATAACAACCCTGGGAGGTAAATGCTATTATTGTCCCCATTTCGCATATGAAGAAACTAAGTCAGAGAGAGATTAATTGACTTGTTCAGAGTCACACAGCTAGGAAGTGTCTGAGGTTAGATTTGAACTCAGGACTTCTAAGTCCAACTCTCTATCTACTACATGACCTAGTTGCTCTATCTCTGTCTCTGTAGAAATAGAAGTTAAAGATTTAGTAAGTAAAAGAAGGAAAAACTAAAGATAAATCCAAAATTTTGAAATTAAAACATGAACTGAATGGCTGTCAAAGAGAGATATAGTGACATCAAAAAAAAAAAAAGGAACAGATTTTAAGGGATATAATGGATTTGGTTTTAGACATATCAATTTTTAGGTTCAGGCGAGACATACACATGGACGTGGTCTGTGACCCATATTAACTTTGGGCCTGGAGCACAGGATAAAAGTCAAGGATGGAAATAGAAATTTGGGAGTCATAATAATATCACTAATATGGGGCAGCTAGATGGTACAGTGGTTAGAGGTCTGGCCTTGAAGTTGGGAGGACCTGAGTTCAAATTCAGCTTCAGACACTTGACATGTACTAGCTGTGTGACTCTGGGCAGGTCACTTAACCCCCATTTCCACAACAAAAGCAAAAATAAAAATAATCTCACTAATATTTGTGCAACTATCCTCTTTACAACATCCTTGATTTATGGTCAGTAAACCTCTGTTTAAATGTCTCCAATGGAAACCTATTCATTCTAAGAGCTCTAATTATGAGATAATTTTCATTTTGTTTATTTTAAAATTTATTTAATTTTTAGTTTATGTGTTAATTTATCTTCCCCAGTACAACCTTCTACCTATTGCTTTTAGTTCTGCCTCTGAGGACAGACAGAAAAAGTCTAATCTTGTTTCCATATGAAAAAAAAATAGATTATTGAAGGTAGCTATCATGTTCTCCCTAAGTCTGTTGTTCTAGGCTGAGCATCTTCAATTACTTTAGATAATCTTCATATAATATGTTGTTGAGTCTCCTCAACATTCTTGTCAGCCTTCCCTGAATATTCTACAACTTCTCCATTCCCTTCCTCAAATGTGGTGTCCATAAATGAACATAAATTTTATAGTAGTCTTACCAAAGCAGAACAGAGTAGAACCACCATCAAACTTGATCTGTTCATTAGACTTTTCAATATAGCCAAAGATTGCATTGCTTTTTTGGCTGCCATATCACACTGCTGAATTATGCTGAGCTCTCAGTTCACTAAAATTCCCAGTTCATTTTTCATGCACTGCTATCTAGCTAGATCACCTCCATACAATGCTATGCAGTTGATTTGTTGTAGAGTGTAACTTTATATTTAACTCATTTCAATTTTATCTAGCTAAATTCAGCCCATTGTTCTAGCCCAAGATCTCTTTAAGTCATGATGTTATCTTCCAACATGTTAACTGTATCTCCCAGCTTCGTGTCATTTCCAAATTTGATAATCATGACATTTTCAGGTCATTGGTACCAATTCTGAACAGAAAAGCCAAGGAAAGACCACTAAGTCTTTCTGCTAGAGGCCTTCCAAGTTGATATGACTTATTAATTACTACTTCTTGTGCTTAATCATTAAAGCAGTTCTGCATCCATTTGCTCATCAATCTATATTTTTCAGACTCTATTACCCTCTAAAAATTGCTCTTACTCATTTGTGAAGGACTTTATGCTCCATAAGTTTTCTAAGAGAAATGACAATAGTTCAGGACTCCTATCTTCTAGAACCTTGGGACACAGCTTGTCTTGGTCCTCTTGACTTGGCTTCATTAAGGGTCACAAAGTATTCTAACATCTCATTTATCTTAGGTTTCAATTTCTTGCTATTTTTATTTCCTTTTCATTTCAAAGAGCATTTTCATTGAAAAAGAGAGAGATAGGAAAATAGAATGAATCTATACATTCATAGGTATAGGGAGCTCCTGGTGAGAAACTTCTATCAATGCAGTTTGACCCCTTGTCTGCAAATTACAGTCTTTAGAGAGATGCTTAGGCCACAGAGAAGTTACATCATTTGCTCAGAGTCAATTTGTGTCAAAGGTGGGACCTGAACCCAGGTATCCTAATTTCAAAGTTTGCTTTTGATTAAAAAAACCATGCTGCCCCGCTTATTAAGAAAAACAGAAAACAAACCTGGACATTTCTGTCTTTTCCTATCTTTGTTCTGTCCACCCCTACCAGTGGTCTTGCCCTTTTACCGATCCTATTATTCATACCAGTTTCATCTTCTTTTTTTTTTTTCAGCCAAAGACAAGGTTTATTAGACCATCCATCATATTGGGCAGACTCTTAAGGAGTCTGAACATTAGTAAACTATTGGTTTACTGGCTAGATTATAAGAATCTAAGCAGTGGCTAGATTATAAGAATCCAAGCATCTTAATGGAGACAAGCTGGACCTTATATACAGAAAGCCTGTGGGAGGGATCTAGGAGTGGCCAAGTAGTCCATGAAGTAATAGAATTACCAAGGGTGGGAAGTGGCCTGGGGCCATAGGGAGGCAAGATAATGGAGGGGAGATTGGGTGTAGCCACAATGAAAGGCCAGTTGATGGGATTATAGCCTCAAGGGACCACCAGAGATTTGGTCACATGGGAAAGTCCAGGGTTTTTCCTTTCTGGGACCCAGATCCCAACCCCATCATTCCCCCCTCAAACAAATTGGACCCAAATTCTTTTGAAGTAAGGGGCAAAGGTCTCAGCTTCTGAAACTGCTTCCTGTTGGCAAGGGGCGTAGAGCTGTCCCTGCCTCAAGGGGGGTCCCAAAGAGGAGGTTGACTGGAACTGAGAACAGGCTGCATCCAGGGAACAATGTGGGGACATTGGCTGTTTGCTACCAAATGTAGGTGAATGGCCTGTAGTCTGGAAGACATAAATCTGACAGAAAAAACTGCAGGTCCCAGATATAAAGCAGGGACTAGATTTAGGGCCCAACTTTGAGAGGATAAAAACATCCTTAGCTCTGCTTGGATTCAGATAATTCAGTTTTCCAACCATGCAGTATCAAATCTACCTCATAGCCAGACTCAGGAATAGCCAGGTGGGTAACATTCCTTTTCAAAGGAACATAATGGGCGAAGAGGTCTAGAGGTTAGGGGTGCTGGCACCCCACGATCGGACGCAGGCCCTGCCTGAATGAATTCAACCCAAATCTTCTTTCAGCCAGAGGAAAGGTTTGTTAGAGATAAATCATATAGGCCAGGTGACACCCATAAGGAAGAGTGGGCAGGAGAAAACCTTGGCCTTTTGGGCATGAGAGAGTCTCAGCGTTTGAATGGGGGCCAGGGTGGATCTTATATACACTAAAGTAACTTTGGGTGGCCAGAGGAGGGGGCTGGGAAAAGGTTCTAGTTGAGAATTCCTATTGGAAGGTCTGAGAGATTGAATAGAGGATGGGAATAGATAATGAAGGGAAATGGAAGGAGGAAGTTTGAAAGGCATCTGCATAAGATCAAAAGGTGGGGCTAGGGCTTTCAAAGGGAGATAAGAGGAGTCCATAAGGAAAAGTTTAAGGATTTTCTGGGGCCTGTAGACAAATGGGAGCCAAATTCCTTTTGATAAAAGGGGCAAAGGTCTTGGCTTCTGAAACTGAATGATGGGCCCATACCCCATCAATGGGGAAACTGAGCCAGGAGGATCCTATCTTAGACTGAGGCTAAAATTGTCTTCTCAGCTTTTCCCAATGCTGACTTCCCACCAGTATCACCTTCTCTGAGTAGCTTGTGGCATTTCTCTCAAATGGTGGATTATTGCTTGTTGATGGATTATGACCCATCAGACAACTCAAAATAAAATCCTATGACCTTTTACCTCAGACAGCAAGTTTTACTAATCACAGTTTAGGAAAAACTTTTCCAGGATTTACATCTCAAACTTAAATTTGTCCTGGTGTAAAAAGCCAATCATTAGAGATTTCTATACACTTGCAAATTCTCAGCAAGCCATACATAACCCAAACAAACTTTTTTGGCAAGTTTACACATTAAAACAATAACTGATATATTTTAGCAGTAACCAAATTATGAAAAGTTGCTTGCCATAACTGATTCAGAAAGTTCACCAATATGAAACTTGAAACAAACCCATCACCAATCAGGTGACTTCAGTTTTGTTAAGTGCACTTCCAAATTACTTTACACAGAGAATCAACATCTCATCATTAACAGTTAAAACTACAAATTTGAAAGAGCATACTTACCCAAGTTTGGAGGCTAGCTTCATTACCTTGAGCAGGATGTGCTGAACCTGGGTGATGCTTCCAGGCAAAGGTTGCGATAGGGCCCAAGGCCATTGCTAGGGGGTCCCACGCTATAGCTGCTGCCCCTCCCTCTTCCTTCCTTTCCCAGGTGAGGAAGGGCAAAATTAGAGGTGAGGGGTAAAAGGTGAAACTCTCTTCTCCTATGAGAGGGGTTAACAAATACCCTCTTGACTCAAGAGAAGGGAGTGACCAGGTTGTACAAGTGTTTCAAAACTCCTTAATGATCAATCACAAAACCTCCAGAATCTGCCAAGATATTTTTAGCTGTCCTAACTTTCCCTGTAACCTCCATGAAGGAGGATTCAGAGGCACAGAGGGAAGGGAGTAAGTAAGCCTTAGGGAAACAAAAAGCAACTGCAGTTTTCCCCAATTCCCTAGTGCCAAGATAATTGACAGAATTGGGCATACACTTCCCGATAGGGCATCTGTCCTTGTCCTCTGTGCTGCAGAAGGTGTACCCAGGTCCATTGCCTTGAACCGACCCAGTGGACCGAGAGCCTGAGAGTATCAGGCTGAGTGCGAGACAGCCTCGTAAGTGTCTGCCAGAAAAGCACCTCCAAGCCTTGGTACTTGGAAAGCAACCCAACTTCAGAGCAAGAAAGGAGGGGATGGGGGAGGCTTATATACCTTCCAGTCTTGGCTGGAGAAGAACTTGGGGTTAGGCAGTTTCCCCATACGGGTCACCAAAATGATGCGGTTTAAGGGTTCAGGGGTCCTGGGACCCCAAAATCACAACACACAGGTCCTGCCTGAAAAAATTTAACCCATGCCTTCTTTTAGTCAAAGACAAGGTTATTAGAACATCCATCATATTGGACAGACTCTTAAGGAGTCTGAACATTAGTAAGCTATTGGCTTATTGGCTAGATTGTAAGAATCTAAGCAGTGGCTAGATTATAAGAATCCAAGCCCATCTTCTTTTAAGTTTTAGTATTTCTGACACTATTCTTACAGAGCTGCTGTGATGCTTTTGCATTCATTCTCTTTCACCTCCCCTAGCTTCCATATTCAATGTCTTTTCAAAATATGAAGTGGTTGATAGAAGCCTTCCAGTCTCTTTAGGTAGCTCCCCCTTGTCTTCTTCATAGTAAATGCTACCTTTGGTTACTATGGAATTTCACTTTGGAGAGCTTCCCATCTTTCTTGGGCTGGTTACTATTTGCTTGGTACTTTAAGTGGTTTACAAATATCTAATTTGATCTTCACAACAACCTTATGAAGTAGGGTTATTACCCTACCCTTATTACCCCCATTTTCCAGTAGAGGTAAATGAGGCAAAGAGAGGCTATTTGGCTTGATAAAGGTCACACAGCTAGGAAAAGTCTGAAGTCAGATTTGAACACAAGACTTCTTGACTCCAGACCCAGTGCTCCATCTACAGTGTCACCTAGCTGCCTTAAAAAAGAATGGTTACTTCCTTCCAAAGTTTGTCATTTCTACTTCAGCAACTCTATATTGATCAGAATCAGAATACAAAATAACATTTTTCCTTGTTCCTTTTTCCACATTTTTGGATAATTAAGACAAGCTAAGAATTTATCAGTTGCTCTGCTTTTGAGAGAGAGCATATTCTAACAGATATCCAAATCACATATTCTACCTCTATTTTATTATACCTCTGTGCCAAGTTTGTAATCTTTCTTGAACTCCTCATCTATTTTCTCTTCTTCTGATTAGCCTGTATGAGAATTATATATATATATATATTTCCCTTTTCAATCAATTTAACAAATATCTGTTTGGCTCCTTTCTACCTTTCCAATCTTCCTCTACTTTACTCATAACTGCATACTCAAAAATCCAGTAACATTGGCCTCCTTCCTGTTCCTCCAATAATACAGTCCATCTCTCTATTCTGTGCATTTTCATTGGCTGTATCACATGTTTAGAATTCTTTTCCTTCTCTTCTCTGTCTCTTGGTTTCCCTGACTTCCTTCAAGTCCTAGCTAAAATCCCACTTTTTGCAAAAAGCCCTTTCCAGCCCTCCCTCTGTTGATTATATCCAATTTATCCTTTATACCTGTTGTTTATACTTTTTTGGCATGTTGTCTCTCCCATTAGACTGTGAGCTCTTTGGAAGGAGGATATTTTTTTGCCTTTCCTTGTATCCCCAGCACTTGGTTTAGTGCCTGGCACTTAGTAAATGCTTATGAACTTGACTCGACAAGCATGAACATTCCAACATACAAGAAACAGAAGAGGATTGTATATGAAGTTGTAAACTTCTGTTATGCATAGTTTTTAGGTATATATTAAGCGTAACATACCAATAGCAAAACTGCCCCATTTCTGTCCCCTTCTGAACTTCCTTTGCTCCCTTTTATATATTTATAAATGTTTCTTTTCTTTTTTAGCATCATTATTATTACCCACCAATTCCCACTCCCCTTCAAAGCAGAAACCCTCCCTTTATAACAAATAAGCATAGATAAAAACAAACACATTGGCCAGGTCAAAAAATATGTATCTCATTTTTACCTCAAGTCCATCTCCTCTCTGTCAAGAAATGAGAAAGATGTTTCCTAATCAGTCTTTTGAAGTCATAATTGATATTGCATTTATCAGAGTATTGACATTATTAGAAGCTCTATGGTCATTGGGTAAATTGTTCTGATTCTGATCATTTTATGCTCTGTCAATTCATACAAAACTTCTAGGTTTCTCTAAATTTGTCATATTTGTCATTTCTTATTGCACTATAGTATTCCATTACCTTATATTCCATAATTTGTCTAACCATATCTGAATTGATGGCTACTCACTTTGTTTCCAGTTCTTTGTTATGACAAAAAATGTTGCTATAAATATTTTGACATATAAGAGTTCTTTCTTTCTGTTCTTGACCTCTTTGGGGTATATAGTAACCCAGTGGTAGGTCAAAAGGTATGTGCTGTTTAGTGTCTTTTGGGGTATAGTTTCAAACTGCTTTCCAGAATAATGCCTGTCTTCTACAGCACCTCCAGCAATTGCTATTTTTCTACTGTCATCACTGGGAGTGAGGTGAAACCTCATTGTTTTAATTTGCATTTCTAATTTTAGTATAATCTCAAGACAGTATTGCTAGAATGTTTACTCCATTGATCCATACTGTTCTCTCCACTATGTTTTTCCCCTCTAGTTCCTTTATTTTATTCCATAATTCATCTATATACAGGTAAAAATTGAAGTTATGGGAATGAGTGAGATTAATAAGAGTAAGAGGAACAAAGAGAGAAGAAGCAGAACCTTATCTATCACCCATATATTTAACATTAATAGCTCATGGATTAATAGCCAGTGAAGGAGACAAAAAATGAGGGCTTGGAGATGTAGAAAGAATACCAGGAGAGCATGGTATGGCAGGAATTCAAGGAAGGTAAATAATATGTACCTACTCTTACACACTCTCAAGTTCAGTCACTCACTCAATTCCATGTCCACTCATCCCTCTCACTCCTACCCTACTCCACCCCGACCAGGTGCTCTCTTTTTTCATGTAGAAGATTACTATGGGCCCAAATCTATGCCAATAAGATATTTACATTTGCCAGGGAATGGTCATCATAGCTCCCAAAATGCCGATCTCATTTGATGGAAATCGACACCAGGACCTGTGATGCACCACCTCACTGCCTAGATACACAGGTGGGTATCACTAGCCCATGCTTAACCTTAGAAACTTCCGTGTACCTTATTGTTATCATACACCCCTTAAAAAAAGCCTAAATAAGACATTTGCTTAGTTATAGCTTGTATTTTCTTACCTTTGTTTATGTTTTTTCTTCACATTATAATGTATGTTCCTTGAGATCAGAGTCTATTTTCATTTTTATCTTTTTGTCCCCAATACCTAGCACAGAGTCTGGCATTCCCCAATATTTAACCAGTTTTTCATGTGTCTGATAAGTATTCCATATCCCATTCTTTCTCTTCATCATCCCATTATATTCTGTACATTCAAATAGCTGCTCCAAGATCTGTCACAATCACATCCAAGACCCATACCTCCCCACCATGGCAAATTATGTTAATTCTAGCATCAACTGAATGGGCTGACACTTTAAATATCCCAGGGACATCATTAATAGTTGCAGATAGCTGTGGAAGTGTTATGTCCTGCCACATAGCCATCTGTTATCCCCTAGGGATTCTCAGTCTTAACAGCATCCAGAAGAAAAAAGTAATCAATAACGTGTCATGCTTTAGCAAATTCAAGGAGGATGAGGCCTTAGAAAAAGCCATTTGATTTAATGATGAGAATTTCATTTGTGGTCTATTTAGAGGTAAATGTGAGTAGAGGAGTTGGGACTGAAGCAGAGTTGTGGAGGGTTGAGGAGAGAGAGAATGTTAAAAGTTGAGTGATCAAGTGGAGGCAACAAGTCAAGAATAATCTAGTATGAACAATAATGGTACCTGTAGTATCCACCTCACATGCTTGCTACAGTGATCAAGTGAGATGATGTATGTAAAGCATTTTTAAAAACCTTAAAGGACTATATAAATGTTATCTATACTCATCATCAACCTGTCTACCTGACTTCTGGTTTTGCTAAATATTTTGACAAACCCAAGTCCCACAAAACAGGACATCATGAAAGTTAGATAGTTGGATGGGCACACAAGAGAAGAGACAAAGGGATTGATGGGAAATGGAGACTGCCTTAAGTCTTGATTGCCAGTGTGACCCTAGTTTTACCACTATGATCAATGTGACTTGGAAGGGTCACTTCATTTGACTTTTCTGGATTTCATTTTCCTCACCTATGCGTGCAACAATTATATGACCTCTAAGGTCCCTTCCAGCTCAAACTTTTAGTTTTCCTATGAACTTATTATCCAAGTCAGAATGGTGGAATGGGATTTTTAAAGGGATTATACACAAACAAACACACACATATACACATTATATATATACATATACATACATTTTGTGTGTATATGTATGTGTTTATGTATATATAGATGTACATATGAGAATATTCATACATATGTATATGTATACATGTATGTGTGTGTATTCAAAATGAAGAAAAATTAGAGTGAAAACAAGAAGGAGCCATGTTCTTAGGAAAGAAATGAGTCAGTGGCAGGAAGCATGAGAACTAGCAGAGTCTTTTTACTTGTGGAAGACAAGCAAAGCCAGGGGAACTAAAAAGAATACTGTAAGACAACACTTCTTGTGATGGCTAGAAGATTTTTATGGTCCTCTTGTAAGTGTTCTAAGAATTGTACTTTGACACATGGAATTATATCATCTAATTCATCTTCAGATTTTAACCTTTGGGTGTTGTTTTTATAATTTATCTCTATCAGCCCCAAATTTTGTTTATCAGGCTCCAAAAATTTGATTAGTCCTTTCTTTGCATGGCAGTGATTTAATGCTGCTGAATTTGATGACAATAACATTACTCCTGAAAAAAAGACTATCCTATACTTTGTGTTGTCAAATTCATCTGAAATTTTCATTCAGATCCAACAAACATTTATTAAAAAGTGCCAGCTATGTTCAAGGCACCATCATTTGTACTAGAGGATACCTAGACAAAAATCAAAATTATCCCTCTTCTTTTTTTTCTGGAAATGGTATTTTATTTTTTCCAATTACATGCAAAGATACTTTTCAGCATTCATTATTTCATAAAAAATTTTAGTTCCAAATTTTGCTCCTCACTCCCATCCCCCATTCTCAAGACAGCAATCAATCTGATATAGGTTATACATGAGCAATCATGTAAACATATTTCCACATCAGTCATGTTGTGAAATAAGAAACAGAACAAAAGGGAAAAGCCATGAAAAACAAAAAAAAAAACCTGAAAATGGTATGTTTGATCTGCATTCAGACTCCATAGTTCTTTCTTTTGATGTGGATAGCATTTTGTATTATGAGTCTTTTGGAACTGTCTTGCATCATTGTATTGCCGAGAAGAGCCAAGTCAATTGTAGTTGTTCATCACATAATGCTGCTGTTACTGTCTACAATGTCCTCCTGGTTCTATTCACTTCACTCAGCATCAATTCATGTATATCTTTCCAGGTTTTTCTAAAGTCTGCCTGCTCATCATTTCTTATAACACAATAGTGTTGCATTACATTCACATGCCACAATTTGGTCAGCCATTCCCCAGTTGATGGGTATCCATTTCCAAAACTTTGTCGCCACATAGAGATGCTATAAATATTTTTGTATATGTAGGTCCTTTTCCCTTTCTTATAATATCTTTGGAATAAAACTGTACCTGTTCTCAAGGAACTTACACTCTATTTATTTTCTCTAGCTCAGTTTCAATTGTTCTAGTTTTTATAGCTATGACAAGCCATGTAGCAGAAAAGCAAATGTGCTGAACTTGCAGAGACTGAGACACAAAGAAGTTAAAGTATTTTTTTATTAAGAACATCCAGTGAGTCAGTGCTATAAGCACATGTACACATTGAGTAGGGAGTCATATATATATATATGTGTGTGTGTGTGTGTATGTATGTATGTATATACACAAGCATATACACATATACATACACTCATATACGTATACATACACATATACATATATGTATATATAATAAATTCATATTTACCTCACTTGTATATTTAAGGTCATGAATTTTTGTATGGTGTTTATCTTTGGCTAAGTGTATTTATCATTGCATTTAGTCAGAGTATTGTTTAAAAACAAACAATAAACCCAGAAAAAGTGACAGATGAAATCTGAACATTTTGTTGAGCTGATTCTAATGGGTAGCTTGCAAGAATATTTTGGAGATATTTATTGTCATTTATAAGCTAAAATAAATAATGATTCTCTAGGATGACACTTGGCGATAAATCTAGGTCATCAGCACATTGAATGTATGCATTGAACGGAAGTCTGATTTACCCCCCCCCCCACACACACACACACTGAGAAGTAACCTATCAAGAACTTGGATCCAGTTTAGTGGGCTTTCCTAATGATGCATCTTGAAAGGAACTTCGGTGTTTTCAATCAGTCAGCATTTACTAAACATCTACTATATTACAGTCATTCTACTAAGCATCACAGATACAAAAAAGGCAAAAGATAGTCTCTACCTTCAGTGAGCTCATAATTTAATTGGAGAGTAACAACCAGTTATATTCAAACAAGCTATATACAGGATAAATTGGAAATAATTAACAAAGAGAAGGCAATAGAATTACAAGAGGTTGGGAAAGATTTCCTGTAGAAGATGGGACTTAAAGGAAACCAGAGAAGACAGTAAGCAGAGATGGGGGGGGGGGCATTCCAGCCACAGGGTACATCCAGAGAAAGAGCCAAGAGATAGAGTGACTTGTTTGTGAAATAGCCAAGAGGCTAGTGTCACAGGATCCAGGAGTACATGAAAGGGAATAAGGTATAAGAAGATTGAAAAGATAGTATTGGGCTAGGTTATGAAGGGCTTTGAACTCCAAGCAGAGGATTTTGAATTTGATGATGGAAGTGATAGGGAGCCACTGGAGTTTATTAAGCATTGGTGTGAAAGAGTCAGACCTGAGTTTTAGGAAATTCTCTTTAGTGACTGAATAGAAGATTGATTGGAGTGGGGAGAGAGACAGGTAGATTCACCAGTAGGCTATTGCAAAGTCCAGGCATGAGGTGATGAGATCCTGCATCAGAGTGATGGCAGTATCAGAGGAGAGAGAGCGCTATATTTGAGAGGTGTTGCAAAGGTGAAATTGATACACCTTGGTAAATATATTGGATATGGAGGGTGAGAGGTAGCAAGAAGTCTATGTGAGGAGTCTTGAGGGACTGGAAATATGGTTTTGTATAGTAATAGGAGAAAATATAATGTCATGTTGAAAAGAACATGTTCACATTGGACATGTTGAGTTAAAGATGTGTACTGGACATCCAGTTTGAGATGTCTGAAAAACAGTTGGAGATGCAAAATTGGAGGTAAACAGAGAGGCTGGAGCAGGATAGATAGATTTGAGAATTGTCAACATAGAGATGGTAGTTAAAATCATGGGAGCTGATGTGATAACCAAATAATATAGTGGTAGAAGAAAAGATGGCTGAGGACAGAATCCTGTGGAATACCTATGGTCAGATGATGGACATGGTCTGGAAGATGATCCAACAAAGGAGACTCAGAAGAGTTAGGTAGGAGAAAAACCAGGAGAGAGTGGTGTCCCAAAAATTTAGAGAGAAAAGAATATTAAGGAGAAGAGGGTAACAAACAGTGTCAAAGAATGCACAGAGACCAAAGAGAATGACATTGAGAAAAGACCATTTGATATGACAACTAAAAAATTATTGGTAATTTTGCAGAAAGTAGTTTCAGTGGAATGATGAGGTTGGAGGCCAAATTTTACCAGGTTAAAAAGAGAATGAGAGGAGAGAAAATGGAGCTACCTACTGTAGATGGCCTCATCAAGGAGTTTAATCAGAAGGGGCAGGAAAGAAATTAGATGATAGTGCGGAAGGTGGAATCAATTGAGGGTTTTTTGAGGATGGGGAATCATAGGCATGTTTGTAGGTAGTAGAGAATGGGTGTGTAGACAAGGAGAGATTGAAGACAAATGAGAGTGAGGATGAAAGGGAATAATCTGTTGGAAGAGTTGGGAAGGAAGGACATTGCTTGATCACTTTTAAGGGTTAATCTTGGTAAGGAGTAAGGCCACCATTTGACCCACAGGTGAAATAGGAGAAAGGGACAGAAGGCAAATGAGTGATATGAGATGAGAAAGAGGGAAGAAGGAACTCATGGTGAATGGCCTCAATTTTTTCCTATAAAATATGGGACAAATTTCCAGGTGAGAGAGTAGGGGAAGGATGAGCCATGTGAAGTTTGAAGAGGGATGAAAAGGTTGGAAGAGCTACTGTGGAGTGGGAAAGTGAATTGATTTGGCAGGTATAGAAGGAATGCCTAACAGGAGTGAGGGCCCATTTGAGGTTGTATCACATAAATTTGTAGTGGCCCCATTCAGGAAGATTTTATGGTTTTCTCCACTTTTGTTCAGCAACACACATAGGAGGGAAAGTGACAAAAGGTGGGAGTGATGCAAAGCTGTGGCATAATTGGCAAAATGATAAGGGGGCTAGTGATTCAGGGACATTTTAGAGTTAAATTTGTTCACCACGGGGGTCAAGATGGGGAAAAGAGGAGAGAATAGCTATTGCAGGGGAGATGGTCTGGGAGAGAACTGAGGGTTTTAGGGATGTCGTGGTGCGTATAAAATGTAGGGTTATGTAAGGTAAGGCAGGGAGAAATGAAAAACCAAAAGACTATGGTCAGATAAGGGGATTCAGGTATTCTTGAATATGGAGGTGGTACGTTTGTAAGTGATGGCAAGATCAAGGGTATAACTATCTTTGTGTGTGAATAAAGAAGGGTGGCGGGATAGTTCATGGGAAATGAGTAGGTTATCCAGGGCATTTCACTCTCCATCACCCCCTTAGCCAATAAGTTGCCAAATCTCATTGTTTGTACTTCCACAGCATGCCTTGCAGTATGCCTTGCTTATGTTCCTTCCTCACTATTCACATAGTCACCACCTTAGTTTAGGTCTTATCATCCCGTCATTTGAACTATTGCAATGACCTACTAATTGATCTCCTTGCCTCAATTTTTTTCTCTACCCCAATCAATCCTTAATACAGATGTCAAAAGTATTTTCCTTAAGTGTAGGGTTAAATGACTTGCCCAGGGTAACATAACTAGTGAGTGAGGCCAGATTTGAACTCAGGAAGATGAGTCTCCCAGACTTCAGCTCAGCCCTCTATCTACTGCACCACCTAGCTGCCAACCATGTCACTATCCTACTTGAAAAAATCAAATGGCTTCCTATTGCTTCTAAGATCAAATGTAAGCTTCTTTGTTTCATATTTAAAGTCCATCATAATCTGCCTTCAACTTACCTTTCCAGCCTCATTATACATTCCTCTCCTTCCTTAATGCTATGGTCCAACCACTCCTCCGGTCTCATTGACATTTCTCAGGTATGGCATAGTTCATTCTCAAACCTGGAATGGGTTTCTTCCTCCCTTCTATTTCATAGAATCCATTACTTCCTTTGTAACTAAATTCAAATACCACCTTATGATACTGTGTTTCCTGGTCACACTAACTACTAGTTCTCTCCCTCCCAAAACTACCTTATATTGATTTTGTACATGCAACTACATAGTAGTTTGTGTGTGTGTGTGTGTGTGTATATATATATATATTTTATATAAATGATATAAACAAATACATTACTTGCATGCATATATACATATACATGTTGTCTACCCCAGTAGAATTTAAGTTCTTTGAGAGCAGCAATTGTTAGACTATTCCACTTTTATCTTTATATCCTCATTGCCTATCAGAGTGCTTGGCACATAGTATGTTCTTAATAAATGTTAGTTGATTGATTAATTAACCCAAATGTCAAATATTCAGCAATTCTCTTCTCCCAGGCTCACAGGCCAACAATGCCAAGTACTAATTTCCCCAAGCGACAGCTTTGTCATCTATCCAGGGGATTAGTGAATACTGGTGTCAGTGATCATGGAAGCCCTTTACTGTTTCTGTTCCTTTTGAAAATGGCTACTAGGATTCCATCAGCAGAAGGGTAAAGAACTTGTCACTAAAAGCTTATTAGCTCAAGTAATAATATCTAGGTTATTCTATGAAGCCATGGTACACCAAAACTTTTGCTTTGATCTCATATTTTAAGAGGAGCCTAAGGTTGCTATAAGGTCTGTGGAATATTAACCTTATCATTATCTACATGACAAATGTGTTGAGTACAGAGACGTATTACTATACTTCCTTGTAAGCCCTATAGTACTTAACACATCATACATAACAAAATTTACATTCTAAGATACCTGTTAACTTACCTACATATTGAGGTACTGTCTTTTCTTCTGAAATAGTCCCCTTGTTAGAATCATGGTCTTAGAAATAATGAAGTGAAGACCCACGGAGCCTGCAGAGCGGTCAAGTGGCAACTCAAAGTCATACACTTTCCCCTTCCTTCTTTCTCACCCCTTACTGGCCAACAAATTTATTTGTGCTACATTCTTCATGGAACCTCAGATTATAGAAACCTTAGGGAAATGATTTTGGTTTATGTACTTCAAAAACCATTTCATAGTTCATATGAAAACATACCACAATGGCTAATACATAGCACCAATTCTGAAGGGTGTCTTCATGCATAGGATTTATCATTGATATATGGGCAACATGTACCACTTCCTACATTTCATTGCCTGGAACAAATGAAGCATTTCACTCTGACATTTTTAAAAAAATACTTAAAATACTAAATACACACAATTGTTGAAAGGTAAGTATTCTACTTGAGAGACAAACTTATTTTTGCTGAGATCTGCTTATAATGAAGCAACTAATTAATTCAGCAGTGTGTTGTAGTAATCAAAAAAGCTAACGTAATGTAATATCTTTGTTGTCATTGAGTCATTTCAGTCCTATCTGATTCTCCATGACCCCATTTGGGGTTTCCTTGGCAAAGATACTGGAGTGGTTTGCCATTTCCTTCTCCAGCTCATTTTACAAACGAGGAACTGAGGCAAGCAGGGTTAAGTGACTTGCCCAGGGTCACACAGTTAGTAAGTGTCTGAGGCCAGATTTGAACTCAGGTACTCCTGACTCCATGCCTGGTGCTCTATCCCCTGTACCACTTAACTGTCCTAATATGCTCTTGGGCACATTAAAAGGGAATAGTTTCCATGTTTAATGAGGAGGTAGTTCTTTTTTTTTCCTACTCTGGTCAGACTTCATCTGGAATATTGTGTTCAGTTCTGTATACCATGGTTTATGAATGACAATTGTTAAGTTGGAGAGTGTCTAGAATAAGACTATGAGGATGGTCAAGAGCTGTGAGTCCATGTCATCTGAAGTCTGTTGAAGGAATTCAAGTTAGCCTGTAGTAAAGGAGGCTCTGGGGGACATTGTAACTGTCTTTAAGTATCTGTAGGGTTACTATGTAGAGAAGGCATTAAACTTGTTCTATTTGAGACCAAGAGGGCAGAACCCCAAATGAGTGAGTGGAAATTGCAATAAGGCAAACTTAGAGAAGATATTAGGAAAAACTTCTAAATAATTAGAATTGGAATTGACTGCCTAGAGAGGAAATGGATTCTCACACTTTGGAGGTCTTCAGGCAAAAGCTCAATAACCACTTGTCAGCTATGTTATAGGAAATTTCTTTTTGTGTGTGCATTGGACTAGAGGCCTCTGAGTTCTCTTCCAACCCTCAAATCCTGATATTTAAATAATTTAAAATAAGCCACTGAAGATAATTTAGCATGGTTTATGTGTTCTGGTGTGAATGTAAGCTGGTAGGATGTCAAGAGCTCATTCAATAAGAAGAAGAATGTCTTAGATTTACATGCTTTAGGGCTTAAAGTTTCCTAGTGTTTTCACATACATTATCCCCATTTGGTCCTCACAACAATCCTATCATATAAATAGGCAGATATTGTTATCCCCATTTTATAGCTTAGGAAACTGAGACTGAGAGGTTGTGAATTGAATGCAAGGCTTATAAGAGTAAATAATAGAGCCCTTGAGTCAGGTCCCTTAACTCCCAATTTAGTGCTTTATCCACTGTATCGTGACGTTTTGAATGATGATATTGCAGAACAGGATCCCTGGTAGGTGGAAGACGTGTTATTGTGGTGGACTTTTATTTATTTCTTTTAATATGACTGCTTTGTCACCCCATCTAAATTCTAAGATTTTTGAGAGCAGGTACCCAACCTAAAGTGTTCTCTCAATCCCTCTCTCTCTCTCTCTTTTACCCTGTCCTACTCCCTCTTCCTCTCCCTTTCCCTCTTCACCCACTTTGTTTTTGACTGCCACCTGTGACTTCATCAGTGTGGGGAAAACTATTGATGTTATAAGGCACTGATACAGACTCCAACTCTACTTATATACAAATTATAGTCTTAGAGAGTTACCTGGGCTCTGAGAGAAGTTACTTGTTCACATATTTGGAAATAGGACCTGAACTGAGATCTACTATGCCACATTACCCTGTACATAATGAGGTTCATAATAAATATGTATTGATTGAGAGATGAATGGAATCTTTTGGAGAGAATGGAAGAGTTAAAGTTCCTGATAGATATGTGTGGGTAAAGTGGAAGGGAGTGGATATGGAGGTAAGGGAAAGGGTATTACTGGAGTTTTACCCTAGTTTATCAGGAGAGTTTATAAACTGGGACTTCAAATCTGGTTTTATTTATTAAATATTTTACTTTTCTATCCTGCTAATACCCTTGGGTTTAACCCAAGATATATTCAAATTCTTTACATTAACATTCAAAGGAATGTGTTTTTTTTTTTTTCAGATAATCACCCTTTGGAGAAAAAGGATGAAATCATGGAAAATGAAAAACCCGGTGAGAATATTTCTAAACAAGGAAGAGCAGATGTACAAGGCCAAGACCATACTTGTGCTAGTCCTGTGCTTACTGAACCCACCAAGATCACTGCACTGTAAGGACAACTAACTCATTTTTGTTTTTCTAATTAAAGAGCCCACACAATATGAGTCCTAATATTCTATCTGATTTACATTCTTTGTTGTTGTTGTTGGTGGTGGTGGTGGTGGTAGTGTGTGTGTGTGTGTGTGTGTGTGCGTGTGCGCGCACATGCGCACGTGCGCCCATGTGTATGTGTTTATTATTGAAGAACCTCCTGATGGTAGTTTTAAATTTTTATGTGTCAAGTTTCCAGGGCAATAGACAAAGACAAATAATATACCGGGTTACTTCCCAGCAAGATAGCTCTGTCTTGCAAGTTATAAGTGGACCTGAGACATCTCTGCAAGATGAGATACCTGTAGATGCTATGCACGTTTTCATTGATGAACATGGTAAGTCTCTGCAATTGTTGCTAATATTCCATTAAGGAAGGTCTCTAAATTTTCTAAGAGAAAATTCATGGTCACATAGAGCAAGTATTGACTGGGATATGGGGGTGATAGGCCTCAGTTCTCTTACCAGCTCTGCTATGATTTGGACAGAGCAACCACTCTATATGTTTTGCTGACTTGTAGACTTGCCTTCAAACCCTGTCTATGCTTCTCAGTGGCTGTGTGATCTTGGACAAAACTCTGTCTCTTTTTGTACTGTTTTGGCTAGAACAAGGATCTGTGCCATTGCTATGTCACAGAAGCTGCTTTGCTGTAATGATAATCTTTGCTGGACACTGCTCTGATGGATTCTCTGATGCTTCCAGTTTTTGGCTCAGCTGAAATTGTTAATTCTTGAGTTTCTTTTAATCAAAGAAAGAATGGGTATTGTCATTACTCTTCAATTTAAACTTTTTTCTAATTTTTTTAGGCAAGGGTAGGAACACTGGCCTGGGACCAGCAAAAAAAAGTGTTCCCTTGCTACAGTTCCACATTGTCCTGTCTTATCTCCTTAGAGTCTGGTTGAAAGCTATGGAAGCCTTTTGCTGCCTCTGTAGGAAATTCTCAGCCTCAGGCATGTGGCATTTTAGACCAAAGAGGAGAATCTTCCCAGATAACTAATACCCTCAGTTTCAAGTCTTTTCTTTGGACTTCTCTCCTTAATGCAGGGCCTTGGGTCACTCTGTGAGAGATTTCATCCTAGTTTATAGTAAGCATTTCATATACTTTTCAGTTTTAATTTCTGAAGTACAGATTATAAATTAGGAAATTATTGGACTTTGAGTCAAAAAGACTTGACTTCAAATCTCACTTTAGCTTTGTGACCCTAGTCAAGTCACTTATTCACTCTGTTTCAGATCTTTCATCTTTAAAGTGATGGGGTTAAACTTGATGGTCTCTAAATTCCCTCCAAGATCCAAATATATTATCCTATAATCATACAGACTACAAACAGCTCTGAGGTTTGATGTTCTCCACCTTTCAAACCCTAAGTCTCTTCCATTTTTCCATGAAGAATAGTTGATGAAGGAAAGGCACATGAATAATCTTAAGACCAGGAAGCAAGGTCACTGCTTCTTCCCCCTACCCTTTCCTAAATTTTTCGTGGACAGATACAGTAAGCCAAAAGTATGGCATTACAACTGTATGATTCTACCAGAAGTTCCATTGACTGCTTAAGATATCTATCACCTTCTAGTGCCTAGATAGAATAGATAGTCCTGAAAATGAGCATATACTTAGAACCATCAACTATGAGGTCTGAAAAGTGTTTTAGAGATCATCTAGTACAAACCTGTTATTTTACAGATGATGAAACTGAAGTCCTAGGGTGTTTATGAGGTGGTCAAGTGGCAAGTTCAAAGTCACATACTTCCCTTTGCTTCTCTCCTTCCACCACAAGTCAACAGGTGCATTTGTGCTACTATATTGATGGAACCATTGATTATAGAAAGCTTAGGGAAGTGACTTTGGCCTATATGCTTAAAGAAATCACCTCAAAAGTCATATCAAAATACTCCATGAGTGCTAATATATAGCACCAGTTCTTTAGGGTGCCTCTCTTCATGAGATTTATTCCTGACATTATAAAGACATGTACCACTTACCACATTTCAGTTACATAAGTTACTCATGAATCATTTTCTTACTTCTTTAATAAAACACTCTGAGACATTTTACATACAAAAAGTGATCTGATTTTGTTTGTCTGGGATACATCAATCCATGATACCCTCATGAGTCAAATGTATAGATGAACTTAGAGTTTCATTCTTCTATTATCATTATTAACAAAGAATATAAACCAACCAGATTATGATACTATCCCATCTCTATGTATTTTTGTGGAAATACCTTCAATTTTTAAAAAAAAATTAGCAAGCTTTCATGTGTACATGGTTCTTGGTGCTGTATAGAATCTAGTATGATATGGACACTGTTACATAGAATACATATAGAAAAAGAATAGGGTAATTTCAGTTTAAATACAAATTGTAAGATTGAATATTTACTTAGATTTCTTACTGTAGAAGTAAATTATCAGAGAGGCAAGAACATTTCTTTATTAAAAGAACTTCCAAATTTATAGTTTACTGTGATGTGCATTCCTTCTTTAGAAAGATTTAAGAAATGTACCCCAGCTGCCATCTTTAATACTCACCGGATAATAATTTAAAATGTTTGCCCTATAATTTTAAAAAAGAAAGAGCAATCTATATACATATGCATATGTAATTTTGCATTGCATATTTTGATGTTTTTTAAAGGGGAAATTAGATCCTGTTACTTGAAGTCTGGGAATCAGAAGGAAGGAGAATTACTCCGTCAGCCATCAAATTGTGACTGTGTTTCTAATGCCCGGTAAGTGGAGAGTTAATCTGAAATTCATTAGGTTTTCCTTTGCTTGGGGATATGCTACTTATTCTGGCAGGGAATCTGAAGTGAGGAGACCTAGCATAGGATGAACATGTTAATTAGTTTTTAAATGTTAAGCCTTGTGGTTTTTTTCCGTAAAGAAAAAAAGTCTAAGATTAGTTGAGGTACAAGAAGAGGGTATTATGGTTTAATAATAGTTATAAATCAGCTAGAAATTTTGAGCATCCTCTAAAACTAAAAATGTTAGTGGTGAATCATAGATGTAGAACAGGGCATTTTTTGCTGGACATGGCCAAAATGTTTGTATTGAAAAAATATGCTACTTTCTTACACTGGAGAATTCTGTGTGTTGGGTCAGGGTTGTTATTGGGAAATGACAACAGCATTAAAAATCAATAAACATGTATTTAAGTAGAATATGCAGGTATAACTCCAGAATTGTGCATAAAAATAATACTGAAACACAGATTCCAGAATCTCAGAAGTTGGAAATTGAAAGGGACCCTGATGACCATAGCCTAACCCAGAAATGAAAAAGGAATAGCCATTACCACACACTTGATGAATGCTAATTCAGCATTTGCTTGAAGACCCCAAAGAAGGGAGAACCCATCACCTCTCTAAACAGCCCATTTCACTTTAGGATCACCCAAGCTGTTAGGACACTTTCACTGAAATCAAGTCTAAATGTGCCTCTTCCATCCATTCATGCTATTGCAGGTAGGTAACATAGCACATAGAGTGCAGGACCTGGAGTCAGGAAGACACATCCTGAGTTCAAATCTCACCTCAGACACTTGCTAGCTATGTGACCCTGGGCAAGTCATTTAACCCTGTTTGCGTCAGTTCCCTCATATGTACAATGAGTTGGAGAAGAAAATGTTAAACCACTACAGTATCTTTGCCAAGAAAACCCCAAATGGGCTCACAAAGAGTTGGGCATGACTGAAAAAACAGCTTACAGTCATTCATACTGTTTTGAACTTTTGGGACCAAAGAGAACAAATCTAGTACCTCTTCCACATGATAATCTTTCAGTTACTTAAAAGTGACTCCCATGTTCTCCTTGAGCCTTTTCTTCAGGCTAAATAACCTTAATTCTTTTGACTGGTGCCCATAAGACATGGACTCACAGCTTTTCTTCTTGGTCACTCTCCTCTTGATACTATCTAAATTATCAGAAAACTAAAAAGAAGTAAATAAGTAATTTGGAAACAAAATAACAAATTATCAATGTCTCTTTCAAACTATGGTACCTAGAAATGAATATGATACTCCTTGGATTTGTTTAGAAGACAGAAGAATTAAAGAAGAGAAAGGCCCAATTTTCATGGTGGATGAGACAATGCTAATTGGTAATAGAGACAATAGAACTGCTCAATTCATATTTTGTTTTGGTTTTCTCTACCCAGGAAAATAATCTCTGAACTGGTAAGGACAAAACAAAAATGACTAATAAGGAGGTGATACCTAAGACAAGTAAGGCCATTTTAAAAGTGCATGTAAATGCTCTTGATAAGTTAACTTCAGATGAACTACATTCTAGAGAATGGGAAAAAATGATATATGTACTTGAGCTACTGCCAGTGATTTTTGAAAATTCACAGAGAATGGGAGAGAGATTATAGGACTTGAGAAGAGGAAATGTCTTTCTGAGTTTCTGTGGCAGAAGGCTTCATCAGCCTAGTAAGGAGTGTCTTTAAACCTGGGCTTGTTCATTAACAACAGACGTGCAGCCCATCACTGGTTCTATGCTTAAAACATTTCCAGATTGATGGAAGTTGGCGGAGCTTGCATTTCGTTGGCATAGTCTTAGAGGATACAGACCCACATCCATACCCTGATGAAGAATTGGAGGAGGCTTTTAGTGAAGGCTTCCCATAGAAACATTGTTGTAAATAGTGATTAAGTTATTTAGTAGTAAGTACTGACTCAAGAAATTGTGTCATTAATAGCATTGTTTCTGAGAGAAAAGGCATGAAGAGATCAAAACAACTAACTTAGAAATGTGGCTTGAGCACAGCTTGTTCATAAGTTGAAAATGGCCCATATTTGAGCATTTGTAAATGACTATTGTGTTATGGTTTTCAAAATGTGGATTATCTAAAATTATAAAACTATAAGATATGCATATTTATGTCTATTTTATGAGATGATTCGATCCAGTGAGGATTTATTAAACATCTATTATGTGGTTCTTAGGATCATAGGAACATAAATTTAGATCTAGAAGAGACTTGGTAGTTATTCTAACCCACAACATTCATTTCACAGGTGAAGAAATTGATACCCTTTGCCCTGTGTACTAGAGATATAAAAATGAAAGATGAAATAGTTCCTGCCTTTATGGAGTTTATAATTCAGTAGGATATTAAATGTGTAATACAAGTCTAAATTAAGACTTAGACTTAACTTTATATTAAGCATAAAGAAACATCAAACAGAGATATGAGATGAGGAGGCATAGCTCTCCCCCAGCTTTGGGAATCAGGGAAGGACTTACAGAAGAGTTGGTATCTGAAGCCACGCCTTGAAGGAATGGACGTCTTTTTTATTGAGATGTGATAGAAATCTTTTCTAAAGATAGATAATGTATGGAAGTGGGAGAAAGCAAGACAGGATTGGGGAATGATTGTTAGTCCAGTTTAGCTGAAGAATTACAGCTTTTGAAGAGGTCATACTATTTTAGAACTTGAAAGTAGGGTTCTTTATAATTTATATATACATATATATATAGATAGATAAATGTGTGTATATATATACATATATATATATATGTCTCTTTTTCTGTTCATTGTTGTTCTGTAGTGTCCAAAATTTCATGACCCCATTTGGGGTTTTCTTGGCAAAGATATTGGAATGATTTGCTATTCCTTTCTCCAGTTTATTTTACACATGAGGAAATTGAGGCAAAAAGGGTTGGGTGAATTGTCCAGGGTCACACAGCTAATAAGTTTCTGAGGTCAGATTTGAACTCAGGAAAATGAGTCTTCCTGACTCCAGGCCCAGCACTCTGTCTACTGCACCATCTAGCTGCCTCCTTTAGTAATATCTTACACGAATATATCATCTTGGTATGGAGGTGACCCTGGCTTCTTAAAGCCTATGCCAGTAGATAATAGCTGTGATGATTCTATTAAACTGAAAAGTTTCATATATAGTCCTAGTGACTATTATTCAAGGATCATTCTAAGTTCAGAGACAAACTCATCTCCATAAGCTCTATAAGCCATCAGTAGGTGATATATGTGTGTATGTATGTTTCTATAAAGACACATGCTTATATGTACATATATACACACATACATATATATATACAAACAAATAATTATTGTTTATATGTGTGTTTATGTATGTATATGTAGGCATACCTATTTTACTGGCCACAAGTAAAAGTATATTTTACAAACTACCTTGCTAAGGCATAGCTGTATTATGGTCTCCATCAGGGGAGAGAATCCTAATATAAATGAATTATTGTCAGCTAAAATGAAGTATTTGAAGTGTTTTTCTCAATGTAATATTTTTTTGCTGTTGGGGGATGGGGTGGGGAGAGGAGGTAGGGTTGAATGAATATATTTAATTTTTTCTCAAAGCTTCATTTAACCATTGAGTTCCAGCATGCTAGGAAAGTGGCTAAATTGCATTTTCCATACTTTAGTTATACCGATTAGCATTTTCTTGGTGTGTAATAGTGAAAAGATGACACAAGATTCATAGTCATAGGACCTGGGTCTAAATCCAAGCTCTACTACTTGTCACCTGGGTGGCCTTGGACAAATCCAGAACTTGGCATAGTGCCTGGAAAACAGTAGGTGCTTAATAAATGTTTGTTGTCTTGAACTGACTAGATGGCAGAGTGGGATGTATTTCCAGTTGAAGACACATAGTCTTTAGGAGCCTGAGTTTACCTAGGAGTTTTCAAACAAAGGGTTTCCTCTGGCAGCTGTCACATCATTGGTAGGGCTATGGCATCAGGGAACATGAACCATTAGCAAAAGGTCCATATAATCCCTCTTGCACTACCTCCATTTCTGGGGATGGAGGGGGATTAGATTTACAAAAGGGCAGTTTCTAAAAATTAACCAGGATGAGGTAAATGTCATTATCACTATGCCCCATTAGCAAGTTTTCCGGAGAGTTTCAAAAGCCAGTTTTAACTGGAACTGGGTGCAGATTAAACCTTAAGCACACCAGAGTTGTATATCAGGATGCAATTCTAGGAAAGTAGCACCACAATTTCTTCCAGTTCTTCAGAAAGCATGTGACATAAAGCCAAAGGCAAGGCTGCTTCAGTTTTGATACCAAAGGAGATAATCGGGTTCAACAGAGGGTTTAATCAGTTTACAGAATACAAAACACTTTGTATTTATGTGTTTCTTGTGTTATGGGATAAAAAAAAACACACACATTTGCATGCAAAAAGAGACAGGAAAAGAGATATAATCCAAGAAATAAATGTGTGACCCAGTGATCATAAAAGATACATGGATTAGTCATGTAGTAAGAGTGATAAAGAGCCCTTCACAGTTACCTTAGAGCAGGGCTTCTTAATCTTTTTTGTGCCATGAACCCCTTTGGCAATCTGGGAAAGCTTATCAATAATGTTTTTAAATGAACAAAATTAATACACCAGAGGACACTAATGTGTGTGTGTGTGTGTGTGTGTGTGTGTGTGTGTGTGGAGACAGAGACAGAGAGAGACAGAGAGAGAATTCATAGACACTAAGGTAAGAACCCCTGCCATAGAGGAATCCATTCAGTGCATTGAATCAATCCTCTATGAAATATTTAAGGGACAATAGACTTTAGAGCTGGAAGGGACCTTAGAAGGCATTTACTCTAAACCCTTCATTTTACAGATTAAGAAACTGAGGCCAAGTTATTGAGTGACTTGTCCAAGGTCACATAGGTAGTAAGTGGCAGAGGCAGGATTCAAACACAAGTCCTCTGACTCCAGATCCTGTGATCTTTCTTTCCTTTCCACAGCATTCAGGCTCCTGGCACATTTAGGTCCCAGGGTTAAGAATGGATGGGACAACAGATAGCATAGAGATAAGATGGTAAAAAGGAATTGTATATCTTTGCACTGACATACCTGCAAGGAACAGATCCCAAAGCCACTGAAGAATGATATCCAGCCAACTCCACCCTCCGGCATCCTCCTAATTTTCTATTGCTCTCTATTATTAATATGCTGCCGTCACCCTCATTGCAATGGCTGGACGGGGGGGAGAGTAAGAATCCTTCTCCCTAATTTCTTCACCCCTATTTCCACCTTTATTTCTCTTTCTATTAATTGCCATCCTTCCCATTAGCCTCCTTCAACTTCCCTTTCCATTTCCTCTCTATATTGAAGTGCTGTTAACACTTATCCTGCGTCAATGTATTCTCATGTATCTCTGATTTAGTACAGTTTCTTTGTTTCCCACATCTAACAGTGTTTGCTGAGTTCCACTTTGCCTGAAAGTCAGGTGTGTTGCATTTTATTCCTTTCCCCCAGGGTTTCCCAGAATCCTGGAAGTGATTTGGGGGGTCCTCTCATCTCCATGGGTTCAAGCTTTGATCTATGTGTCCCTGTTCATTTTAAGGGTTCAGGTAGTCCAGCTCTATTTAATCACTGAACAGTCTGGTGGCCTTTACAAAGAAACAATTACTTCAAAGTTTTAGCCAGAACAAATATATAAATGTTTGTACACACACACACACACACACACACACACACACACACACACACACACA
>NW_020954576.1:62029127-62147617 GCF_900497805.2 Vombatus ursinus | reverse complement strand
CACACACACACACACACACACACACACACACACACACACACACACACCTGGAGTATAATCCCTTTTATACTACCTTACTACCTCAGTTTCTGGGGATGGAAGGGGGATTAAGTTTACAATTTAGCTCAGTTCCTACATAGCATTAATACCACCAAGTTCCAAATCCAAAGCCCCACCTGGGCTTGTGTCCTGGGACCCTGGATTCTTAGGGCTTTCCTGGTGGGCTGGTTGTAACATTCGGCATAGAATCTGGGCTCCAAGGTCCCCATGGCTTGACATCATACTACATTTGTAATTACATTAGTGAAAGATTTGTTGTGAAGTCAGAATGGAGGTATCATCTTAGATTGTACTTAATGATATGGGCTTACAGCATGAAGAAATGTGGTATGACATTGCTAAAAAAGGCCTTCTTGCTTTGAAGTTCTCTGTAAAGCAGTGTAATTTTAGTAGTTTGTAGCTATAGAGACTAGGACTCTCAGACCTTGAGTAAAAGTTCCAGTTGTTTCATCCACCTTTCCCTCCTCTCAGGATCCTTATTGATTAAACTATAATAACAATCATAATTATATAATAACATTAATAATGGACAGTTATATAGTACTTTTTATATATAATTTAATATTTTTACTTCCCCCCAATTACATGTAAAAACTATTTTTAACATTCATTTTAAAAAATCTTTGAGTTCCAAATTCTCTTCCTCCCTTCCCTGTCCCCCCCCCCCGCCAAGGCAAGCAATTTGATATACGTTATGTGCAGTCATGCAAAACGTATTTCCCTGTTAGTTATGTTGTGAAAGAAAACAGACAAAAATGCCAAGAAAAATAAAGAAAAATATGCTTCAATCTACATTCAGACTCTGGAGATGGATGGCATTTTTTCATTTTAAGTCCTTGGGAATTGTCTTGGATTATTGTATTACTGAGAATAGCGAAGTCATTCACAGTTGATCAGTATTGCTGTTACTCTATGCAATATTCTTCAGGTCCTGCTCGTTTCACTTTGCATCAGTTCATGTAAGTCTTTCCAGGTTTTTTTGAGAGCATCCTGCTCATCTATATAGCACTTTTAAAGATGCACAGTGCTTTAATATGCATTCTCTTTTGAGTTTCCCCCAAATCCTGTGAAGTAGATGCTACTATTCCCATTTTTCATATGGGGAAGCTGATGTTCATAAAGATTAAGTGACAAGCCCAGAGTCACATAGCTGGCAAGTATCAGAGGCAGGATTTTAACTCAGGTCTTCCTGACTCCCAAGTCTAGCACTCTTTTCACTATAATTCATTTATCCTATTCAGGTATTAGAAAACAATCAAATCAAACAATCATATCTTGCAAATGACCTTTGCCACCTTGAAGAACACTTTATAACAGCTCTATTATTATTTAACATTTTCTGAGCACAAACAAGTAGTTAGATAATGCTCTACTATGCCCCAAGTACTGGAAACTCAGTTACTGTCTGGCTTCTCTCCTGGATAAATTGAGAGGGTGTGGTCTCATCTGTTCTAGGAAGCAGTGGTACCTGCAAATGTATATCAACCTTTCTTCATACTTCAGAAATTCAGTACTCTTGCCTGTCAGAGACAGTATATCTTTGGTCTCATAAGCATAAGCTGTTTCTTGAGAGCACATCTGTTCCCTATACGATTTACTTCTTGAGACTCACAGTGTGACTTTATGAAGTTATGCTTTAAACAATCTGTAAAAGACAATGGGGGGGGGGAAGGAAATACTAGAATGTTCTGTAAATTCAGTGATTTGTTTGGGTAAACAAATACACATGTTATTCTTCCTGTCTCCTATGGTAATATAAATCGCAGGAGCAGAACCATAGTCATTAAAATGGCAAAGATCTGCTTATGTAGGTAGACTCCTCCCCAGACAATGCTAGAGAAGCAGTTAAAGCAATGCCATCTGCTCTGTTCATGCTCAGGAGAAAACATTTCAGTTCCATGCAAACCCAGATCCTCTTCTACAAGTTCATCTGCCTTGTGACTGTTGGCTTCTGAATATTTTAATAGACTTGAACTCCTCCCTAGGCTCCTTGAATTGGAAAGCTGTGCCACAAATCTTTGAGAAGCTAATTTCCTTAGATTTGTAATAAGCCCTGGGTTTTGCATAAGCCCATGATGATATGATGATCTGTATATTGTTAAAGAGGTGATAGAGAAAAAAAAAGTACAGCGTGAAATATATTTTAAAACATAGAAACTGGTGAAGTTTATGTTACCCAGTGCCTGTGTTGATCACACAGGCAAGGTCCACTGTATTACTATTTTGCTGGCCTGTCACACTAGCCTCTTTCCCCAGAGATGGAGAATTGTTTTAGAACAGAAGCCAGTCATTGATTGTGGAGCAGACGGTAAAAGGAAAATACATAACTGTCACTGGTACTCACTCTATTTGTTGCCTCTACCTACAATTGAACTATAAGTAAGAATAGACTTTAAATTACAGACTGAAGAGTTTGACATTTATCCTGTAGGAAGGGAAGGAACATACTGGAAAATTTTGAGTAGAGAACTGAAATGATGAATTTCTATTGCAAATTCATCAATTGACTCATGATTAACCTGTTAGTTTGTGAAGGATGGACTTGAGGTGCCAACAGTTATCTTTCTATTACCTAATTCTCCTTTATCAGTGAGAAAACAGAAACACAAGAGTATTAAATGGCTTTCTAAAACCACTCATCATAAAACTAGCATCAGATCATGGACTGATCACATGTTCCAGCTGACTGTTCCATAAAGGAAATGGTTCCGTATTTCAGGGGCAGAGGCAGTTTATTATCTTAGATTTCATTTGTGTGTTAGCCATGGCAATTGTGCCTGCTAGACCAAAGTCATAAGGTGAACCTTACAAATACTTTAAATCACAGGTGTTCCTGACCAAATAACCATAGTTAAACCAGAACACCTTTGTTTATATGCACCACTTTATTAGAGTTCAGATAGTTGTTGTGTATCTGCACCGTGGTTATGTATTACAGCATCATCTGGCTAAATACTTGAATGTGATGTTCCTGGATTTTAGTCCCACCAGATTCTGAGCTCCCCCTACCGCTGGCAAGAGAGACATTGACTTTGAACTTGTGGGGAAATTCCAGCTGAGACCATTTATAAGCAACTCAACACTGGAAGTAATCACAAAAGCAGTTTCTCCTCTGCAAGATGAATTAAATAACTGGGACAACCTCCAGATTTGCCATTAAGCTGCTGATTACTAATATGCGTGAACAGGCTAGTCCTCTCTCCCATTGTTAAAATCTTTTTGCCATGTAGCAGTTTTATGACCATGTCCTGAATATGAATAGAAAGAATTATGCACAATGTAATCTCCACTGGCTCTTCCGGGATTCATGAAATAAACCAGGAGAGCAAACAAACTTCCCTCACTGGCCCCACTGTCATTGTGGAAACAAATGTATTATTTTGTTGACTGCCAACAAAGTATAAGCAACATTTTCTGGCCCTACAATAGCTATCTGTAAAGCCAGGTACATCTAATAACATTATTGAATGTAGTTCTCCATTCCCCCAGTGGTGAAAATGAAGGAATCAAAGCATGGCTTGGGCTGTAGCATTCAGAGCCCTGAGTCACTGCTTCTGAAAGCTTTCATAGAATATAGTTACTCTAGTGTTGGGATGCACAGTACATTTTGATGCCTGTCATATAACCAAGAAGCTTCCAAAACTTGCTAGATGGGGAAGGAAGCTTTAGAGATTCTGCTTTGTTCTGTAGGTTATTACCAACTGTGATTAAGAGTGAAGGAAAGGATTCCTGTTCTTTATGAGTTGTAGCCAGAAAAGTAAAATGTAATGGCATCAGTGATCCAGTTAGCAGAACTTTGAATGCTTCTTGAACCAAGAATCCCCATTCGAGTAACATAGTAATAAGAAAAACAATAATAGCTATCATTCACATAGTCCTTTTAGGTTTGCATCCATGTATGTATGTATATAATCTCATTTGAGCAACAACCTTGTGAGGTAAGTAGTATTCTTATCCCCATTTTATAGATAAGGAAACTGAAGTACAGAGCTATTATGAGACTTTCCCAGGGTCACACAGCTCCTAAGTGTCTAAGGCAGGATTCAGTCCCAATAAGTATTCCTGTCTCTGAGGCTTCTATATACTATACCACCTAGTCTCTCCCTGCTCCATTCTGCATCCATTCATCTGTCAAATTGATCTTCCTAAAGTGTAGGTCACCCCTCTATTCAATAAACTCAAGTGGCTCCCTGCTACCTCCAGGATCAAATATAAAATCTGTTTGGCTATCACATCCTTCATAAACTGGCTATTTCTTAACTTCGGTCTTCTCATACTTTCCTCCCTTCCATGTGCTTTGATTCATTGAAACTGGCCTCTCTGCTGGAACCCACACACTACACTCTGATTTCCAACTCTGGTCATTTTCATTGATGTCCCCATATGTGGAACTCTCTTTTCTCATTTCTGACTCCTAGTTACTCTGGCTTCCTTCAAGTCTCAGCTCAAGTGTCACCATCTGCAAGAAACCTTTCCCAGTCTTCCTTAATCCTAGTGTGTTTGTTTTGAGACTACCTCAGCTTGATAGATTGATAGATACATAGATGTGTATATAGATATATAGATATATATATAAACACATCTTATATATATCTATACATATCTATATATATCATATATACATATATGTGTGAATATGTATGTATGTATGTATGTATATATGTGTGTACATATACATATATATCTTGTTTGCATAGTTGTATGCTGTCCCCTTATTTGAGAGTGGGGACTGTTTTTTGTCTTTTTTGTATCCTCAGTGCCTTGTAGAATGCCTAGCACATAGAATGTACTTAATAAATGTTAGGTAGCTGCTGTCACAGACACATGATATTTCCATCATATCTTTATATATACATTTATAGCATTTACTTTTATATGTGTGTGGTCATGCTTCAGAAAAAAAAAGCTAGTTTCACTTGTGTCGCAATAAAGGGAGATAATATTTGTAAAGAGCTTAGTATAGTGCTTGGCATATAGTAAGCCCTATATAAACGCTAGCTATTATTATGAGAAAGCTAGGTATTTCTTCTATCCAATTGCATTGAATAAAGTGCTGGATTTGGAGATAGGAAGATCTGAGTTTAAATTCAGCCTCAGATATATCTACTAGCTGTGTGACCCTGTCTATCGCTTAAATCTCTGTTTGCCTCAGTTTCCTTAACTATAAAATGAAGATAATTTATAAGCACCTACCTCCCAAGGTCATCATAAAGATCAAATGAGATAATTGTATATTTTTAGCACAGTGTCAGGCACATAGTAGGTGCTATATAAATGCTTATCCCTCCCCCCAAACAATATATTGGTACATCAAGCAAAATGGATGCATTGAGTTTCTAAATAAGATGGAAGAGTGAGACATATGTGTTTAACTTCACGTTGTGGACTTACGCTCTTAAAAGGAGAGGTATTCACCAACCTGAATTGAATGTTCACTTTTTATTTTTAAAAATTAACATTTTAGTAATGTATTTTGTTGTTACATTACAGCTAATTCTGGAAATTATTCACTCCTTATCCAAACTCTACCCATTCATCCTCACCTTGTAACAAAGAAACACAGTTAAGCAAAACCAGCCAACATAGCAACATGTTGGACAGCACATGCAACATTCTGTGCTCATAGTTCCCCACTTTTCCAATCAGTCAACAAGCATTTATTAAGCACCTACTACTCTACATGTCAGGCATTGTGCTAGGTGCTAGGGAAACAAAGACAAAATGAAACAGTCCCTGCCCTCAAGAAATTTATATTCTGGGAGCAGCTAGGTGGTGCAATAGATAGAGCACTGGCCCTGGAGTCAGGAGGACCTGAGTTCAAATCTGGCCTTAGACACTTGACACTAGCTATATGACCCTAGGCAAGTCACTTAACCCCAATTACCCCACTAGGAAAAAAAAAGAAAAAAAGAAGTTTATATTCTATTAAGGTAGATGATGCATACATAAATATAGACAAAATCAAAACAAGGTAATTTTGGGGGGATGAGGCACTAGTGGCTGGGAGTTTGGGAAGGGTTTTATATGCTCCTTGTGAGTAAGACTTGTTTCATTCATTGTATTTGTATCCCTTGTGTCTAGCATAGTGCTGAGTACACAGGAAGTGCTTATTAAATGACTGTTGATTGCACTTGCTTTGGCAGCACATATACAATACAGAGAAGATTAGCATGACCCCTGCTCAAGGATGACATGCAAATTCATGAAGCGTTCCATATTTTTTTGTGTTGATCAGTTCCAAATCTTATCCCTCCTTCATCTTCTTCCTTACCCATTGAGCAAAGAATATGATGTCCACTATACATATGAAGTCATGCAAAACCTATTTCCATATTAGCCATGTTGCAAAGAGGAAAAAAAGAGGAAAAAAACAAGAAAAATAAATATGCTTCAATCTGTAAAAAAAATTTTTAAAAAATGACTGTTGATTGATTTATAATTTAGAAGCTGATGTTTGAGATAAGTTTTAAAGGAAACTAGGGATTGTAAGAAGCAAAGGTAAGGAGGGAGTGCTTTCCAGGCATGTGGGACCTACTGTGCTAAATAAAGCACAGAGGAGGAAATAGAATAACTCATGTGAGGAACAGGAAAAAAAAAAGACATTTGTTTTGCTGGACTTAGAGTAGGTAAACAGGAATAAAATCTAATACAATGGAAAGATAATTTGGAGTAAGGATGTGAAAGACTTTAATGACAGAGAAGTTAATTATTTGATCCTAAAAGTAATGGGGAGCCATTAGGGTTTATAGATCAGGGAAGTGGCATGGCCACACCTCTGAGGAAAGAAGGAAGGTGTACTGAAAGTTCATTTTTTAAAAGAACAAAATAGTCTATAATGTTCTTCTTTGGAGAAGTACATGCTAAAGATAACCATTATACTTTTTAAAAGTATTTTAAAGTATTATTGAATAAGTACTGAGTTACATTCAACAAACTGGAGACCTCCTTTTTTTGTTGCTTGAGGATACAGATGTACTGTTTGAGTTGGAGGAAATGTGGGATAGTAGAAAGAGTGTTGAGCAAGGAGACAGAACAGGATCATAGACCTAAAACTGAAAGGGAAGCCAGCGGCTAGCAAGTCCAAATCACTCGTTTCAAACTGAGGGTTACGGAGGTGAAGTGAATTGTCAACAGTTACTTCAAAGAGGGGAATTTGTGTCGGAGGTAGGATTTGAACCCCAATCTTCTGGCTCTAAAGCTAGTGGTCTTTCCATTGTATCATGATACCTAGTTCTTTGAATATTGGCTCTTACACTCGCTATGAGACCTTGAGCAGGCTACTTCCTCTTTCCAAGCTCTGTTGTCATTTATAATGAGGATGATGCTTGCGCTATCTGCCTACGCATTTATAACCCTTGTCTGCATTATGTTGTTGCTGTTGTTTTGTCCTTCATTTTTCAAGAGGATCAATGACATCACAGTGATGTATTAACTTGCACAATGTTTTACATTTTGTTTTGTTTTGTTTTGTTTTAGTTTTGTTTTTTTGGGCAATTGGGGTTAAGTGACTTGCCCAGGGTTACACAGTTAATAAGTGTCAAGTGCTTGGTCTGAGGCTGGATTTGAACTCAGATCCTCCTGACTTCAGGGCCGGTGCTCTATCCACTGTTCCACCTAGCTACCCCAATGTTTTACATTTTGGTGGACATATACAGTGGGCTGCGTGCCAAAATCTGCATCAGATGTGGGGAACCTGTGGCCTCGAGGCCAGATGCGGCCCTCTAGGTATTCAAGTGCGACCTTTTGACTGGTTTGGATTCAGTCAAAGGGATGCACTCGAGGACCTAAAGGGCTATATCTGGCCTCGAAGCCACAGGTTCCCCACCCTTGATCCGGACATATAGTTCAATACATTTCTCATCCGATTTCCTTTTGCAGCATAAAACATCTGCATATTCAGTTTAGAACAAATTGTCTTATATTACTGAGAATTATGCTGATATCAGGGATTTTTTTTCCCTGATAATGTTGTAATACACAGATTTTCCAAGGACTTAGACTATTTAATGGACACAAATTAATTGCCTTTGGAAGGTTCACTGAGCAATCAATGCAAACAATCTTGTTTACTAACAATTACAGATAGATTAGAATCCTGTTTTGTGATGTCATAAACAAATTACTGCCTTGTTGACTTTATTAATGGTTCCCTATTTTATTAAAATGTCATAACCAAATTACTGCCTTGTTGACTTTATTAAAGGTTCCCTAACCTTTCCCTAGTTTGACATTTTATGTTTCAATGAAATTTATTTTTCCTTCCTTGTGCTCAACTACCAGAAAAGACCTCAAAAAAGAAAAGGGATATTGATAATCATGCATTGTAAAGTGTACTCAAATTGGACAGCCAAATTTGGAGTCATGACACCTGAATTTCACTCCCTGCTCTTCCACTTATGACATATGAAATTGCGGAAGTCATGTCCACTGTTTGGGCATCAGTCTCCTCATCTATAAAACAAAAGGATTTGACTAGGTGACCTCTGAGGTCCCTTCCAGGTCTAAAACTATGATCTTATGACTGTGACCATGATAGCAATAGGGCATAATAGACAGACAGATAGTCAGCCTATGTATGCACAGAAAAAAAGTATAGCTTTAGCTTAGACTGATGGTTCAAATCAGCTTGAGAGGTGATACACTCTATCCCTATCCAGGGTGTGGAACATAGAAATGGAACAGTTTCTCAAAGTCTCCTGAGTTAGAATATGGGGTTGCTTCTTTGTTATTGTTTTAGGTTGTGGAATTTCTGGAACACTGTTGTTGTTCAGTTGTGGGTTTTTCTTGGTAAAGACACTAGAGTGGTTTGCCATTTCCTTCTCCAGCTTATTTTACAGATGAGGAAACTGAAGTATACAGGGTTAAGTGACTTGCCCAGGGTCACATAGCTAATAAATGTCTGAGGCAGAATGTGAACTCAGGAAGACGAGTCTTCCTGATTCCAGGCCCTTCCCTCTATCCACTGTGCTCCCTAGCTGCCCTATTTCTGGAACATTAGACACACCCGATTCTAAAGAACATTAGTAGAGAATGTGGAAGCTAAGTATGCATGAATGCACACTGCATTCTATTATCTTAGATAATTGAGAGTTGATGAGTTCCAGCAATTGCTGCTTGAAATATAATTTAAAGAAGTGAAATCTTTAACAATTAAATCAGAATTTAGTTTTTATCTCAAAAAAGACCAAAGATCATGGGATTTTTTAATTAGAAGGGATCTTTGAGATCATCTAGTCCACCCCCTTTGTTTTACAGGTGAGAAAACTGAGGCCTAGAGACATTGTCACATACAAGGTTACAATAGGGAATGAATTAATGGAGGTGGCATTCAAAAATTAGACCTTCTAATTCCAAAGCCGATCCTCCTCCTACTGGAGCATGCTTGTCTTGTGTGTAAGAAGAAAATTCAATTCTCTGAAACTCTAAAGCAGTGGTATTTTATCTTTCCTTTTCATTCTGAACTTAACACGAAATAAATAGAATAGAAAAAGGAGTGTACATAAAAGTAACACTTGATTTCTTTTAAAGTTTATAATAAAGTCAACATTTCAAATCTGTCTTGCTTTTTTGTATTTTCTTCTCCCTTCTTTTGTGTACTAAGAATTGCTTAAATCACCTTTCTTCCTTTTCCTTCCTTTTTCTTTCTTTTTTCTTTTTTTTTCTGTCCCTTTTTTTTTTCTTGGCAACCCTATTGCTAGTCCATCTCTACCTTTAAACTCTTTTAGCCATTTGGGGAAAAAAAATGAAGAAAAGAAAACCTTGTGAAAAATATACACGGAAAGGCAAAACAAATTCCCACATTGGCACTGGCTGTAAATGCATGTATCCTCCTTTATCTTGAGTTTATCTTTTCTATCAGGAGGTAGGACGATTGACTTCGCTATCAATCCTCTGGAATTGTAGTTTGTCACTGCATTGATCAGATTCTTAACTCTTTTAAAATCCTCAAAATATTTGAATAGAGAGAAGAGATTTGACATTGTATTAAATCCTTTTTATTTCCTTTGTGTATTTCCCCTACCATGTCCCTTACTGATTTAGCAACTTTCATTTGTCATCTCTTAAGGTAAACTTCATACTTTTTTTTAAAGACTCACTCATATCCATTCTCTTCTACATAGCCTTTCAGAGATAGGCAGTAATTTAAACTGTGCCAAATCTTCAACCTCTGTATTGTCCCTTCCTCCCCACCCACACTCCCCCCAAAAAAGTTTGTGTACAAGTCAGCATCTATTATCACAAATGCATTCATTTTACTTCAAAAAGGCCTAAAGTCCTTGAGGGAAGGTATATGAAGTATCCAGTTAAGTGTGGGACTGTTCTGGGTGAAGATCTGACAGAATGAGGTGGACGCAATGTCTGTCCTGTCCTTTAGCACTTTCTTCTAATCTAAAGCAATGACAATGTGGACAAACATAAACAGGATATTCGGAGGGAATATTCAAGACAGGAACTAGAAAATAGATTTGGTGTTAAGGATAAGGGAAAGGAGAGGTTGAAGAGGTGAAATAAAGTTTCAGAATCTTAGATCAGGAAGATATGATGACTAACCAAAATCATTCTCTTGTGTATGAAGAAACTGAAACTCAGAGGAACCAAATGACTAACCCAAGACGCTAAAGTTTGAGGGCCAGCACTAGAACCTAGGATTTCCAAATCCAGTGCCACCCTTCCTGTCTTTCATTTGACTTTTAGTATTCTATTTTTTTTACCAGTTAATACTTCTATATAATTAAATACTAAATGCAAAAGCTTAAAATGCATTTTAAAACATGTTCTAGTCACCTGAAGTCAATTATGATTATAGTAAGAGTAATGATACTAATTCACATTTATTTAGTACTTTTCAACTTAGGAAGCACTTTCCTTACCATATCCCTGTGAAGAAGGTAGTAAAAGTTATTATTTTCTTTATATTACAGGTAGGAAGACTAAGATCCAGTATAGTCATGTTACCCAAGGTGAATAACCCAATGTATCATTATCTTATATCTGTTAAAATATCAGTGTTTCATTTCTGGTGAGAAAAATAATATTACTGCTATGCTCAAACCAACATCTGCTTTTGGAGTAGACAAAACTTGATAGACTCATCCCAGAAGGTTCTTTTGAGTCTATTTTCTCATCATTTCTTCTCCATAGGCAAAGTTTCCCCAAAATCTGAGGATAGATTCCCATTCAAAGATAGTAGCATTATGGTGGAGGAGTCCCCTGGCCGATTCCACCTAAAAGAGAGCTTACTGTAGGCAAGGCAGCACCTACTTTGGATATTCAACACTAAATGGCCCGGATGAATTTGGAATAAACCATTCCCCATAAGGAGAGCTTGGGAATTTGCAGCCTCTTTTGGCCACAAGATGGCAGCCACAGTCCGCACAACAAAGTATGCAGCGTTTGATAATGTTGCCTCTTTATTTGACAAGACTAGGAAGGATTTTGTCACCACATGTTTGGAGGCTATGAACAAGGATCCCTCTCAAAATTGCCCCAAATCAGACCCATTTTGGAGGGCAGAAGACTTTAGATGTGTGTGTGTGTGCGTGTGTGTGCGTGTGTGTGTGTTCCTTCACATTCAGTTTGTTGTGATGTATCTTATTTCTAGTCCAAAATGTCCTCAGTAATTACAGAAATCCCTTTCTGGGCTTCAGAGTTTTGTCTTAAGACATCTTAGATATAGGTCAGATAGATTTATCAGACAGATAAACTCTTCCTGGATTTCTTATTTAAGCTTATGAGACTGATGGGTTGTATTAGATGGTCCATCAGGTCCTTTTCAGCTCTAATGTACTCTTATTGCCTGACTTGATGTAGAGTGAGGTACAGAAATGGAACTGTGTCCGTATCAAGTGTGAGGTCAAGAGTAGGCTGGGCATGCTGGTAAATGTATAACAATCAGATCTCCCAATTAGAGCTGGCTCAAGCATCCCCCTGAGCATATGGGAATGTCAGAATGTGTTTTCCCATGTCAGCAGCAGAATGTTTTGGAATCTTAAACATCCACATTGCTCAATATAAGTAAATGGATGGGTGATCATGTGCATGATTGCATTTAATGGATTATCTTGCCGCTTCTGTTAATTGTTCTTTCCACCTTTCTCTATTCCCTATACTCTATATTACCTATACTCCAGCCCCACAGCAATCTAGCTTTAGGTGTCAACTCTGCCTCCATTAGCCACCAGTCCCAGGCCTACACCCTGTAGTCATTCTTATTCTTGTTCCTTATGTCTGCCTTGACCCCAGAACAATGCCAATTCAGATTAGAGAGCTGCCTGAAGTATTGAGAACTTATGTGATTTGCCAAGGTTCACAAAGTCAATATATGTCATAGGTAGGACTTTAACTCAGATTTTTCTAGCTTCAACGCTTTGCTATAAATCTGATTCAAAACCAGTTCAGATAAACCAAAGCTCTAAATAATTAAAGCCAAATTTGTGAAAACCTACTGTAGCATGGTTCAGAGGGCAGCTAGATGTTGCAGTGGATAGAGTATCAGGCCTAGAGTCAGGAAGACCTGAGTTCAAATCCGGCCTCAGACATTTCCTAGCTGTGTGACCCTGGGTGAGTCACTTAACCCGGTTTGCTTCAGTTTCTTCATGTGTAAAATGAGCTGGAGAAGGAAATGCCAAGCCACTCCAGTATCTTTGCCAAGAAAACCTCAAAAAAGAGTCAAGAAGAGTCAGAAATGAATGAAAATGATTAAACAACAACAACAAAGCATGGTTCAGAGTGTTTGTCATATTTCCACTTCTACTGCCTATTCTAAAGAGACTCAATCAATCAATAAATAAACATTTATTAAGTGCCTACTATGTGCCAGGCACTACGCTAATAACTGGAGATACAAAAAGAGGCAAAAGATAGTCCTTGCCCTCAAGGAGCTTACAATCTAATGGATTATGATTTAATTTAAAAATGCATTGAAACTTGTCACTACTGTATTAGACCTGGCAACCACTAGCAACTGATGGAAAAATAACAGCCATGAGGTTTGTTGTTGATTTGCTGCTGTTGTTGAATCAATCTATTGTTTCACTGGTAACTGCTTTGTAATGCATAGTCTTAGCAAGTTGCCTGCGATACTAAGAGGTTAACTGATGTGTCCAAGCTCACAAAGCTACTAAGAGTTAGAGATGGGACTTAGACCCAGATCTTCCTGACTGCAAGGGCAGCTCTCTATCCACTCCACCACAGCTGCCTCACCATAACATGGTACAACTGGTGGAACCACATAAACTCTTAAGTAAGAGGCAAAAAAATTCTCAACTACTATTTAAAGAGAGTGTAGCTGAAGACTGTAGAAAGAATGACTTGCTGTTGTATTACAAGGTGTATTGCACACAGAATAATGGAGGCATTTAGGGAGTCTCAAGGAGATATCAACCCAAGGACTAATAAGAGTGCATTTCTTAACCTGCCTAAGCAACTGACATACTCTCTTTTTGCAAAACTCAACCTGTGTTAAAAATGTCAATTCTGAGAATGTTAAAATAACATCTTTGTAAAGCAAAGAAAATTGAAAAATATGTGTGATTGGAGAAGACAATCATTTGCTTTTCTATTTCCTTCTTCTTGCTCTTAGAGGCATCTTTAAATCAGTACCTAACTAGTATAAAAGAGATTTGGGGGAAAGGGAGAGAACTTTTATTTTAATAATACTTCATTTTTCCCAATTACATGTACCAATAATTTTAACATTCTTTTTTTTTAATTTTGGAGTTCCAAATTTTCTCCCTCCCTCCCTTTCCCTTCCCTGAGACAGTAAGCTCTTTGATCTAGGTTATACACATTCAATCATACCAAAAATATTTCCATATTAGTCATGTTGTGAAAGAAAACCAATCATACCAAAAATATTTCCATATTAGTCATGTTGTGAAAGAAAACATATACTGAAAAAAACCACCACAAAAAATTGAGAAAGTGAAAAATAGTATTCTTCAACCTGCATTCAGACTCTTGGTCAGTTCTTTCTCTGAATATGGATGGCATTTTTCATCATGAGTCCTTGGGAATTGTCTTGGATCATTGTATTGCTGAAAATAGTTAAGTCATTCACAGCTGATCATCATACAATATCACTATTATTATGTACAATGGCCTCCTTATTCTGTTCACTTCACTTTGCATCAATTTATGTAAATCTTTCCAGATTTTTCTGAAAGCATCCTGTTAATCATTTCTTATAGCAAAATAGTATTCCATTACAGTTATATATCACCACTTGTTCATCCATCCCCCAATTGATGGGTATCCCCTCAATTTCCAATTCTTTTTCACCCCAGATTGCTACTATAAATATTTTTGTATAAATAGGTTCTTTTCTCTCTTTTTTATTTCTTTTGAGATACAGACCTAGTACAGGTATTGCTGGGTCAAAGGGTATGCATAGTTCTATAGCTTTTGGGGCATTCTTCCAAATTGCTCCACATAATGGTTGAATCAGTTCACAATAGTGCATTAGTGTTCCAATTTTCTCATATTCTCTCCAACACTTACCATTTCCTTTTTTCTGTCATATTATCTAATCTGATAGGTGTGAGGTGGTACCTCAGGGTTGTTTTAATTTGCATTTCTCTAATCAATAGTGATTTAGAGGATTTTTAATATGACTACAGATAGTTTTGATTTTTTCATCTGAAAACTGCCTGTTTATATCTTTTGACCATATATCAATTGGGGAGTGATTTGTATTTTTGTAAATTTGACTCAGTTCTCTATATATTTGAGAAATAAGGCCTTTATTAAAGACACTTGCTGTGAAAAAAATTCCCTAGCTTTCTGCTTTCCATGTATCCTAGTTGCATTGGTTTTGTTTGTGCAAAACCTTTTTAATTAATATAATCCAGATTATCCACTTTATATCTTATAATGATCTCTAGCTCTTGTTTTGTCACAAATTATTCCCTTATCCATAGATCTGACATATAAATATTGCATGTTCACAAAATTTGCTTATGGTATCACCCTTTATGTCTAAGTCATGTACCCATTTTGATCTTATTTTGGTATATGGTATAAGATGCTGAATTGTACCTAGTTTCTACCATATTGTTTTCCATTTTTCCCAGCAGGTTTGTCAAATAGTGAGTTTTTGTTCCAAAATCCTAGGTCTTTGGGTTTGTGAAATACTAGATTACTATGGTCATCTACTACTGTTTATTGTGTATCTAATCTTTGCTGATTAATATAGAGTATCCCAGAAGTCTTAGTGCAGGCAGGCTTAAGTTTTATTGGCACTAAGTTTTAAGCTTTAAACTGAACTAAGACTTTTGAAGAACCATATAAGGATAAAAAAAAAAATCATGAGAGGCAGTTTGGCATAATGAATAGAGTTGTCCACAGGATCAGAATGACCTGTTTTCCAGTCCTACCTATGATACATATTGTTTGTGTAACTTTGGTGAAGTCACTTCACTTTTCAAAACCCAAGACAACTGTCTCTTGGGCTGTCAGTGGCAAAAAAAAAAATATTAATCTGCAGTAGTAAAGGGAATTTCCTTGCCAGAAATTCTCTACAAAAATGAGATCACAGGTCTCGTTCAAAAATAATATTAGTAATAGAAGTTACATATACCCTGAATTAGTAGAATAGCAGGAAGAGTCTTCTAAAATCTATATTTACATATTTGAATTTTAAATGTCTCACACAGGAAATAGTGGTTGCCTTTCAACCAGAGGTATACCTATCCTAATCTAATTTTCTATGTTAAAGAGAAAATCAAGTCATTTGTTTAAAGTCACACATTTAGGTGGTAGTTGTTGTTGTTCAGTCATGTCCAACTCTTCGTGACCCCCTTTGAGGTTTTCTTGGTAAAGATAATGGAGTGGTTTGCCATTTCCTTCTCCAGCTCTTTTTACAGATGAAATAACTGAGGCAAACAGGGTTAAGTGACTTGCTGAGAGTCACACAGTTAGTAAGTGTCTGAGGCCAGATTTGAATTCATGAAGATGAGTATTCCTGACTCTAGGCCTGGCACTCTATCCACTGTACAACCTAGCTGTCCTTTAGGTGATAGAGTTGATACTTAAACCCAAGTCACCTGATTTTCAGTGCACTCTCCATTACATCATTGTGTTTGTTAGCTAAGTGGTACAGTGGATAGAGTGTTGGCCCTGGAGTTAGGAAGACTTGAGTTTAATTCCAGCCTTAGATACTTTTTAGCTGAATGACCTTGGGCAAGTCACTTAACCTCTTTCTGCCTCAGTTTCCTCATCGGTAAAAATGGTGTTAATAATACCACTCATCTGCTAGTGTTGCTGTGAGAATCAAGTAACATGATATTAGTAAAATGTTTTGAAAACCTTAAAGTGCTATATAAATGCTAACTATTATGTAGGCAGAGCAATTCTTGATCAATTCTCAGGGCAGGGGTAGGGGGAGGGATGAATGAGATTAAAAGCCTCCTTTGTTGTTAGACACATCTATTAATAGAAATGTCTTCCTCATCTTGAACAAAAATCTGCCTCCTTGTAATATCCGACTATTGGTTCCCAATCTCTTATACACACCAGGTCCTTTAGCCTCACTTCCTGTAAATGTGACTACCCTTCTTTTGTCCCCTAATAGTCAGTGGATTATGTAGTTACTTGAGAGCAGTATATGCAAAACATTTATAGGAAGGAAACTCTTTTCTAGCCTCTTCCTCCTCTTGACCTTCTCTCTACCATATTTCCTGGACTGTGGTAGGAAAGTGTGTCGTATAAAACATCTTTTCCACATCTTACTACAATGGATTCTTAGTTTCCTTCAATTACCAGTAGAGGATGCTGTGTACCTTCCATATTTCTCACACATGCAGCATGTATTAATCGTTCAATTGTGTTCTATTTATAGCTACTTGTTAAAGCATAATTTAATTCAGGTTTTGATTCTATTGAAGTGCCACAATATTGTAGTTGTCAGTCACCTAGTGCCAGAATAATCCAGTGCCCCTCTAATAGTTTCCAACCAAACCTGAAACCAGGGAGAGCTCAGACCCCCATGACTCAGATATATTGCTCTGGGTAGAGTTTGATCTTACAGTTTTTCATAATTGCTCATTTCATGCTGATGCATGTTTCCGGAAAGGGATCACTAGGACTCAGGCCATGACCATAATATTCCCTTGCACAAATCTAGGTAGGTCAATAGATAGAGAGCTTTAAATTCAGAGTTAAATTCAGATGCAAATTCAAATCCAGCAAATCTTATGATAGACATTAACTAACTGTGTGATGGTGAGCAAGTCACTTAACTCTCTCAGCTTCAGGTTTTTCATCTATGTAATGGGGATAATAATAACAGCAATCTCTGAGAGTTATAGTGAGGATCAATGTGTGTGAAACACTTTGAAATATTAAAACACCATATCAATGTTATCATTATCATAGTCATTATTATTATACTCACTCAACTATCCCCCATTGGCCACTCCCCAAATGTATCACATCTGTGCAAATTCTCCACTGCATCTGTACTCATTTTTAGGTACGTACTCTTGTTCTAATGTCAGGTAACAAATACTCTGTTGCAGCTTCCAAGCTCTGACCTAACCCGCACCCACACTGACTTCCTCAAGCTCTAATTTCCCATAAGCTCACTCCCAGAATACCCTCTCACCTCACCATGCTCCCAGCTTTCAGAATAGCCTCTGAAACCACCAAGCAGTAGTCCTGAGACTACTTCCTAAAGCTTCTCAATGATTCCCATCCCTAAACTTCAGACACCCTCCTACCCACCCATCCAGTTATCCCTATGACAGGAGATGGAAGAAAATCTTCCATGAAGGGTTAAACTTTCATTCTCTTTCCCTCTCAGCCCATAGCATCCTCAGTTCCTGGCAGTAATTACTTTAGATTTTTCAGAATTTGTATTTGCATTGAAGTTGAACTCAGCTTCAACTGATTCTCCTCTCTAGCTGGTCTCCAGGGACTCTGGTTCATTTTCTCTTCCTTTCTGGCCAATCAAGAAAGTGGAGTTCTCTTGGGTTCTCTCTCTGTTTCTCTGTCTCTCTGTCTCTCTCTGTCTCTCTCTCTCTCTGTCTGTCTCTGTCTGTCTCTCTCTATACTTCTGTCTCTCTCTTGCTCTCTCTCTCTCATATTTTGCTTTTCCATTCTTTCATCCTTCTGTGCCTAGGTCAAGTGTCAAGTGGTAATCTTTTCAGAAGAGGGCCTTTTGTAAGACTTATTGTTAAAGTTCCTATTTTCATTATCTGGCAATCTTTTGCATTTTTATCTTGGTAATAAGCTATAAATTTTGCTCCAAAATCCATGTTTTTTTTTTTAACCATTAAACATTCCTCCTTCAAGTAATGTTATGCCTCCATTTAGTGTGGTTCAGTTCCTCCAAATCCTCTACCAAATTTGAGCCCAGAAGATATAGAGAAGAGTTTTGTTGTTATTGTTTATATCCAACTCTCCATGACCCCATTTAGGGTTTTCTTAGCAAGGATATGGGATGGTTTGCCATTTCCCTCTTCAGCTCACTTTATAGATGAGGAAACTGAGGCAAACAGGGTTAAGTGACTTGCCCATGGTCATATAGCTGGTAAGTGTCTGAGGCTAGATTTCACCTCAGGAAGATGAGTCTTCCTGACTGCAGGCCCAGTACTCTATCCACTGGGCCATTTAGTTGCCAGTAGAGAAGAGTGCCAGCCCTCAGCAGATTTGGATGTGGCAGGCTTAGTAATAGGAAGCTCTGGTTGTTTTGACAACAGTCACTTATCTAAACAGAGGCAAGATAAGAGTCCAACACTTTAAACACCCAGAGTCTACCATAGAGCACTTGCAGTTCATGATCATATCTTTGGGAAGGGGACTAGATCTGTGATTTCATTGAGATAGAGAACCCCTAGGTAGATGAACTCCCTCTAGAAGGGTCAGTCATCACTTCCTCTGCAATTTATTTTCTTATAGAATTGCCTGTAGCACTGAAATGTCTAATGACTTATCCAGGGTCACACAGCCAGTATATTTCAGAGGCAGGGTGTGAATCCAAGTATTCTTTGATTTAAGGCTGACTTTCTATATACTATGCCACATTGCCTCTCTCAAATCAGTTGGTGGGATCTTATCTTATTTTGTGACCATTGCTTATCATTTCTTTTTTTTAAAAAAAAAAGCTTGCTGGCTACCATTTCAAAAATAGGAAATTCTTATTAGGAAACCTTTAAAATATAACATGATAAAAATGTGATAGACATGTGTGTGCATATATACATATATACAGTACATGTATATATATATATTATATATAGGCATCTCCTTGAAATGGATGGTGTGCATATGCATACAGAATATATTCAGATGTACTTCTACACATAATGCAGGTATATAGGGCATATACTATATGTTACAGGTCATTATATGTATATATTCTATGTGGAACACATATAAAATGAATGTGCATGGTAAATGTGGTCCATCTGTATATGCATGTATGCAGTAGATTCTGGTTCTAGGCTAGCATATCTGAAAGAATGGTGGTTGAAAACAGAAAGAGATAGAGATTTTGTTTATATCACTGTACTGACAGCATGCATTTGAAAGTAAAAGGAAAGGTACTGATTTTCTCTTTCTCAAATCAAATGAGGCTTTATTTATTTCTTAGACCCTCCTTTCTTATTCTCACTTCCACCAATATAACACCAAATCTGAGATGTGTCAAATTCCCATTGATTTTGCTCTGCCAATATATAAATGACCTGAGGGAATTTAGCAACTGCCCAGGTACAGAGCTTGACTCCTTTGTATGTCCTCTGTCAGTATTACCTGTGCCCTTTCTTTCCTGCCTTCTTCACTTTCACTGTTTTGTGTTCTTTTTATACTCTTTGTTCCTGAATGCTGCTAGAGCTAATAGGGAAAACAGTTGTATATCCAAGTCAAAGAGGCCTCCCAGGTGCCTGTTATTATAAATTGCCCAGTGAGCTATAAAGGAATGCTCAGTACGTTCTCCTGTTATTGGTAATCAGTGGAGTAGGCATGTTAGGAGGCTGGCCCTTGGTATTAACTTTGTGATACAATTTGGACAGATAATGAGTTTGTGTGTGTGGAGAAAGGAAGTCGAATATTTGTGTGAATGCTAGAAGGAGAGAGACTGATTAGAGTGATGTAGTATGGTAGCTGAAAGAATGTGGATCAAGGATTTTGTTAATTGGAGTTACTTGGGTACAGAGCACTGAGCAGTTTGAGGACATGTTTTAAGTACAGATCTTCTAAAACCTGGGGTCATTTTTAGATGTGGATCCCAGAGGATTTTAATTGCTTTTGAAGATAAAAAACCTTAATCCTCAGACTCTTCTCACTCCAAGGCAGAAAGGCAGAAAAAAAGTCACAGATATTTAGTAACAGAGAGCATACAAATAAGTCAAGCTCTGTATCTAATCAATTGCCTCGTTTACATATTGTCAGAGCAAAATCAATAGAAGTTTGATACATCTCAGATATGGTGCTTTACCCCTGAATGCATGTCATCAGTACAGTAATATAAACAAACCTCATTTCTTTTCTACCTATGTCTCTATTTCAATCATAATCCTATGAGATATGCTTTCATTCTAACTTCCAAATCCAATGCATACATATATACACAGATATGCATCTACAGGGTATTCCGAAAGTCTTAGTGTAGTTTAAGTTTAGTAAAGCTTAATTATTAAATTATTATTATAAAATCACATCATTTATTTAATTATATTATTTGATTACTTAAATAGAATTATTATTTAATGATTATTAAATATTTAAGCTTATTAAAGCTTGAATTACACTAAGACTTTTGGGGTACTTCATATATAAATGTAAAGAAAACTTATTAGATATCAACATCTTATTAACAGAAAATATTCTGTTATGGACCACATTTAACATACTTTTTCATTTGTATTCATTCACTCTTAGGGAGTGAGGGAAGAGTCAGGATTATGGTGACATATAGAAGCTGGCAGCTACAGCCAGGTATGCCCAGTGAGCTTGAGTATGTGCTGGTACCTATTACTCCCTGGGGTGAGATTCCAGTTCTGAGGGCAGAGATGTTGGACACCCTACAGATGCTGGGTATCTGAATGACCCAGTTTTGTGACTGCACTTGGTAGGAATACCATTTGCTTTACATAGGCTGAGATAGATGCTTTCTTTTTTATCTACGTTTCCCTTCCCCTACTTCAACTTTGAGAACTACAATATCATTGAGACTGAAACCTACAAATTAATATCAAATATTCTAGGCCAGATTATCTTAAACCAGTGATTCAAGTTTATTTTTGGAATATAATGAAATACTTGTAGCTTATAAAAATGCAATAAAATTACTTTAATTGTAATAAAATATTAAAATAATTGTTTAATTACTGGGAAAAAACCCCAAATCATGCTAGCCCCTTCTGCCTCCATATTCACCATGTCAGCAATATTGGATCAGAAAGGCATTTTGCATGGCAGTGAGAATTCTGCTAAACTTCCAGCATCCTAGATCCCCAAGGGTAGGTTTTTATGCTCAGGTGACAAGGAATTCATATCAACAGTTCAAACCCTAGGCCTCTGGACCAACCAAATCCTAAGGACAATATTTGTGCTCCCTTTACAGGAAACCATCTCAGTCTATATAGAACAAAGATTCTTTCTACCACATTAGTAGCCTCCACATGGGAAAGAAAGTGCCCAGAGCAGCATAAGCCAATATGGAACCAGAATGTGTGAGAGGGTCCATGACAATTAGGGGAGAGCTGAGAATAGTGAAAAAGTAATTAAAGAAAACAGCCACTCTCCAGGTTCTTAGGGCTTTAACACCATTCCCAGTATGGATGACTTCTTTCTTTATACTTGTATCCCCACTGCTTATTAGAGTGTGTGACACATAATAGGTGCTAAATAAATGTGTGTTTATGATTGGTTGTTCAGAGGGATATAGAATTCAATCTATAGTAACTTAACTGTCTGATTTGGGAAAATTTGGTTTCAAGAGGAGAGGTTGGATGGAAAGATGTTATCACAGTTGCTGTGAAGGAAAATGGCAGTGTTTAAAACAGAGTATCATAAGGATTAGACAGCTTCCGCAAAGTAGGTACATTCCCAAGATTCCAACATTCCAACAAGATTCACAGTTCCAAGGAGATAACTTATGACTGTTGATGACTTTTTGCCTAGTTAAGTGTAAAAAGTTGAGGTTATCCCCTAGGCTACCAGACATTCAGTGGCCCTAAGAGTCAGTGCAACCTGTATGTCATGTAATAATTCTGTTTATAAGCAAGACTATTTCTTTGCTGGCTGAAACTGACTATTATCGTTTGCTGTGGAATGTCTTTTCCATAAGTATTATGGTCTGTCTGCTGCCAATCTTCAATCCAATTAAACAAGCACTTATTAAATTGCCTACTCTGTGAAAGAATCTGTTCTAAGTGCTAGGGTTACAAAGCAAAGATAATAAAAATAATAAAAAATAATCTATGCCCTCAAGGAGCTCATATTCACCAAGGGGGAGATTTTTGGGAATCATTCAGCTTACTTTCCTCTGTGTGTGTGTGTATGTGTGTGTGTTGCACATGTGTATGTGAACTAAAATAACTTCCAACATTTCCAAAACATTATTATTTTTTTCTGTTTTACCCATTTGTAGTGAAAGACACTTTAGCTCCTCCAGCACCACGACTTCTGCAAGTCAAGAACCATCTTCTGGGGAGCCAGCATTGAGTGCCCTCCAACAGCAGCTTTTACTCATGGTGGCTCGGAGGACCCAGTCGGAAACCCCACGGGTACACTGTAATATCACTGCTCCTAATATTTCAGTAGGTCATATTCTCTAACTATGGGATTATGGTGGTGTTTCTTGAAAAGCTAGTCAAAGTGGATCCTATCCCACTAATCAATGGTAGAAACTACATTGCATTTCTGTGATGTTTTCCCACTGTAGTTCAGTAGAGGGCACTCCACTTACATATGGTGAGAAGAAAGAACTATGTTTAGAGCTTCCCAAATTAATTTGCCTATGGAAAACTTTCAGATTTGAAATAGATTGATGGAACCCATAAAGGTTGATCTGGGGTCGTAAGACATGAAATATACTCAGGGCAGGAAATTCCAGTTATTTTCATACTAAAAAGTTGTTGTATATCATAAACACTTTAGATATAATTCTATATTTAATAGAGGGGAAATAGAAATATTGAAAATTTTTCATTTACCTCCTCTTCATATTATCTAATACAACTGGACTCTATAGAGCACAATTTGAGAAATAGGGGTTTAGGTTTTATATATGTGCTTTGGTTGTTGCTGTGAATACTATTACCAGTAACCTTGTTCTATATCCATTAACATAAAATATCCTCATATTTATTATTGGTTCCTTAAATGTAACCATTTTGCAGCAACCCAGTTAACCTAGATCAACCAGTGTCAACCCTGCCTTTCTCCTCTACAGTGATTTTTTCTTTCTATTCTTTCTTTTTTTTCTCTTAGATATAGACAAGATATATTGGAGATCATCTTAGAGGGAAGGAACTAACATTAAAAGAGAATGAGAAAGATTTCTCGTGGAAGGTGGGATTTGAGCTGGGACTTGAGGGAAGCCAAGAGATTGATATGAGGAGGGAGAGAATTCCAGGCATGGACAACAAATAGTGAAAATGCTTGGAGTTAAGAGATGGAGTATATTGTTGGAAGAATAGCAAGGATATTAATGTGACTAGGTCAGAGAGTACACAGGGCAAGGATGTGGGTAGGGAGGAGTAACATATAGGAAGTTTGGAAAGGTAGGACAGGGCCAGGTTATGAAGGGCATTGAATGTCAGAGGATTTTATATTTGATCCTGCAGGTGATAGGAAGCTACTGAAGTTTATTGCCTAGAAGGTGACATGATCAGAAATGTGCTTTAGGTAGATCAATCTGACAGGTAAGTTGAGAATGAACTAGAGTGGGGAGAGACTTAAGGCAGGGAGACGAATCAGCAGTTCATTGCAATAATCCTGATGTAAGGTGTTGAGAGCCTGCAATAGGGTATTTGCAGTGTCAGAGGAGAGAAATGCACATGTATGAAAGATATTAAGAAGGTACAAATGACAGGGTTTGAGCACTGATTGGGTATGGGGGGAGTGAGAGGGAGTGAAGAGTTAAGGATGACCCATATGTTGTGAGTCTGGATGACTGAGACAATGGTTGTGCCTTTGATAGAGGGAAAACAAATTTTATCAAAAATGAAAAGGGAGAATCTTTGGGTCAAATGATAGGAGTGTTTCAGTCACTTTATTTGAATGATTTCAAGTTCCTTTCCAAAATTGTTGTATTAATTCACAGCTCCACCAACAATGCTTTTGGAATATCTGTCTTTCCACACACCTTTGATATCGATAATTCCCATATTTTGTTACCTTTGCCAATTTTCTAAGTGTGAGGTGAAACCTTCTCCTTAAGGATAACCCTTCTGTAATTTCCATTGGAAATAACTTGGTCCTGCATCATCATTATAAACTTTTCCATTTCGACAAACAAATCCGATGACTCGGTCATTTGTTCAATACATTGTTGCCTGAGTTCATGAGAATGTCACCTGTGGAGGGGAACCTTTGAAATCTACTCTTAGACCTGTGCCATTTCATAGGCTCCATCCAGTTATATTTGACAAATCCAATAGCACACACCTACTATCAGTCTTTACTACTGCTTCATGAAATGGTATATACTTGATCTAAAAGTATTACGAGTTTTATTTATCATATACTTTCAGAATGTCTCTTAACTCTCTCCCTCCTTTTTGGCAAGAAAGTGTTAATCTTTCCATAGCTACCTTAGGGTAACATACCCTTCTCCTCTTCATTAATATTGTATGAATTTTTACTAGGATACTTTCCAAATCTGTCGTAGTACTCAGTGTAGTTGCTAAAGTATAAATTAAGACTTGTATTGTATAAGTTTTACTTGCTTTAAATGTGTTCTTCCCATTCATCTTTGACTTGAGGATGCCAGTTTGTCTTTTTATGTATTCAGTAATAGTCTTTCCTTGATATCTTTTTGATCAATGTGTTAGGCTTGGAGGGGATCAAATTATGTATATGTATTACCTTCATTCGATAATTCAATGTGCTTTCCAGATTCAAGTTTGCAGCCTTCGATCTCTGTATTTCTTTAGGAATTTTATAATTTTTGGAATCTAAAATGCATTTATATGTTATTGGAGAAAGATTCCATAAGGTGTTTTTCAGGGGAGCCATATAGCTTGATGTAACCCTTGAAAATCAAATGATTAATAAGACATTGTAGTTTGATTCATCATCATTGTTATTATTATCATTATTTCTTTCTCTTCTGACCTGGAATTTCATTGGCATGTGGAATTCCCATTCTCAAAACTTCCCCCAACCCAATACAGAATGGAAAATTTGACTGTAATTTGTAGTCCATGACACTGAGAGATTAAATGGCTTGCCCAGGATCACACAATCACCATGGATGAGAGGCAAGTCTTGAACCCAGATCTTCCTGACTTTAAGATCAGTTCTATATCACCCTTGTCATATCGCCTTTCATTATTTTCATTATCATTATTGTTCAGCCCAGATTTTTGTTATCTATACCTATAGCTTTCTTCTCTTACTTCTTGTGAAATCATCTTTCCTTTATCTGAGAAATCTATCTTATCAGTACTATTAAAAACATGTCATGATATCTCCATCACTAACACACGGGCCTACAAGCACATGTTTATCAGCTTGTAACCATACTTCTATTATATTTTCATTTTTTCATGGTGTATGAAGTCTCCTTCAGCATTTGAAGATTTTTTGCTAGGCTCTTTGGGAAAGGACTTACTACAAAAACCACAAACCATTAGAAAATAACATTTCTACTGATATGATTGAGGCAACAGAGTGGGGCAATAGCCAGAGTGCTGGACCTGAAGTCAAAAAGACCTGAGTTCAAATCTATTCTAAGACATTTACTAGCTACTAGCTGTAGGACCCTGGGCTCTAAGTCACTTAACCTCTGTTTGTCTGTTTTCCCAACTGAAAACTGGGCATAATAATAGTACTTACTTCCTGGAGTTGTTGTGAGGATCCAATGAAATAATATTTGTAAAGTGCTTAGCTCAGTGTTTGAAACATAATAGGTGCTTAATAAATGCTTGTTCCCTTCCCCTATGATCAATTACTCCTTAATGTTTGACTTTGAACAGAATTCATTTATCAAGCAATGGTTTAAAAAATATGTCTTTAATATTTTAACACTGAAAACTCCATACAGTCTCTGAATGATAGATCAACTTTTTCATGGAACCTCTTATGTAACAATATTTCTTATTATGCATAACACCACAGCAAAGTAAAATTGGAGGTTGAAAAAATGGTTTAAAAAAAACACATAGAGTAGTCCTCTTTGCTCAGTAAAACTGAACTCTCCTCAATTAAACCTATTATTTTGAAAATTATTTTTCACTTAATGTAACAGAAAAGGGGATAGAACATTGTAAATAAGGTGAATTTTAGAGTGTGGAAGTGGATTTTTTGGTATTCTTTCTTAGAGTTTTCTTCCCAGGATCCATAGCCATAACAATCTCTATTTCCCGGGTGTTAGATATGAGTTCTCACGATGATAGTTCAGAACAGTTTCTACTGTGCAGTTACAGTAGATATAGGGGTGAAGTGATGTAAAATTGTGAGGCTATTGCTGGCAATATACCCTCTTTGTCTGTTGCCCTATAAAGCAAGTGGGCACTGGTCAGTGACTGGGGACCCCCTTAGGGGTGAATGTGCAGGCTGGAATGCTGTGCGTACCTTGATCGGCCCCCATCAAGGATTGGGAGGGGGAATCTGTGTGTTTGCCTCAACCGGCCCCCATTGAAGCTTGAGGGGATTTAGGGGAGTGCACAAGTTGTGCTGGTCTCGATTGACCCCGTCGAGAGGAGGGGTAGTTGCCTCCCCTTCATGGCCCCTGCAACAAGGGTTGTTAGGGAATGCTGTAGGAGTTGGTGCTCCTGTTATCAGCAAACTCCCTTTGACGAGACTAGACTAGAATAAAGTAAGGTTATTTAACCCCTTATTATGACTCCATTCCCATCTTCCTGTCTGACCAGATCAAAAACGAACCTGCCAGTGAGAGAGGTGCTAGAAGCTCTCCTGTGTCTCTTTCTTAAGAAATGGCCTAGTCAGTGTGTTTACTTGTCCAACAAACATTCAAGTTTCATATGAGTGTGTGTATAAACTTGTACTTTGTAAACAACATATACATGAGTAATATCTTTCAAAATTCTAGGATAATCAAAATTTCTAATCACCAAAAGTGTCTGCAATGGAAAAAAGTGAAGAAAGTCAACTGTTACTTCTTCTGCTTAAATCCTAGGGGACATAATTTGCTGGCCCCTGCCAGAAGAGAAGTTGTGTTCACCATCACAAAGCTGTTCAGAGGATAGAATATGCTCAGATATTAGTTCTCTGAATAATTTTTTTATCTTTTTTCACTTTGTTCAGCCATTTAATACTGTCTCTCATTTTGAAATAGCAAAGCCATCCTTCTGAAAATACATACATCTCAGTTAACAATATTTGCTCATAAAAACATTTTGTCTTTTCAGTGAATACTGGGTCATTGATAGGAAATCTTCAGTTCTTTTAATTGGGAACTACTCAAATAACATAATTCAGCTGGCCTGATTTATGGAGAGATTCATCATTTGGCTCTGATCTCTATTTGGATGATTTAAGAATCTACAAAGTAATAAAGCAGCTGCCCTTTCAGAATTCTTTTATCATTTAGGGCAGATAAATCAATCAACAAATATTATTCAGCACCCAGTGTCTATCACTGGGGATAGAAAAACAAAAATGAAACAGTTTTTGTCTTAAGGAGCTCACTTCTATCAAAGGAGACAATATCTGCGCATGTGAGCATATGCAAAATAAATCCTTAAGATATTTTTTTCAGAGTGAGGCATTAATAGCTGGGGAAGACCTCATGCAAGAGACACTATTGGAGTTGAGATTTGAGGGAAGTTAGAGTCATGTGCAATGTTCATTTTCTCATTGAAGGTTTAGCACTATTATTTTATGATTCCTCCCTTATCCTTTCATTGGAGGAAATTTAGCATCAATATCAGGATATGGTTTTTGATGACATACTACTCACTGCCTATATGTGCTCACTTTGTAGCTTGGTATATCACTGTAGTTTGACTGTATCACTGCTTCGTTATCACTGCAACATACTTTCATACTTTATACTGTGAATCTCCTCTCCTGCCCTTATTTGCTGACCTCTTCTGATCAGCATCCCATCAGCATGTCATAACGATGCCTTTGAGAACAATAAAATGCAACCCAGAGAGCTGCTTATTCCACCACTACTCTCCTCCCTTCCCACAGATTTAAGAGCTATCTAACTTATTTCTCTTCATCCCTTGGTTTCTTTTTCCTACAGTTAGAGTGTCTGTTGCTTACTGCCCCTGTCACTCCTCTTAATTGTCACAACTGCAGATGTTCTCATTGCTGGCATCTGTTGGTGCCTTCCCTTTTCCTTTTTTCACTTTTCTTTGTTCTAGTTTCTTTGGTCACTTGTCATTTCTTCCTGCATTTCAGCACAGAAAGGCTGACCTTTATAGTCAACATCAGTCAATCAGAGAATTCCTTTTCTTTTGTTCAGGTAACTCACCAGTCACAGCATATCGTGTGATCTTCAAGTCTTAGGCTCTCGTCAGCTGTTACGTATTTCTTGGCACTCAACAGGTGCTTCTTTGCCTACAAAGGGATTTGGGAGATATGTCTTACCACTTTCTCATTTCCCATTCCTACTTCTGGGGCAAGAGCTATCCCAGAAACTTGAAGGTGCTGAGAATTATATTTCAGATAACTAAACTTTGATTGTACTTTATTTCTGTATTGAAATAGAATTTCTGTCAAGAATAGATTTAATAACAGCAAGTAGTTATGCATCTCTTTGAGGTTTACAAAGCACTTTATAAGGTGTCTCATTAGATCCTCATTACAACTCTGCAGTAGATGTTATGATTGTTCTCTCTATAGAGGAGGAAAGTGAGGCTGAAATGGCACGGGAGATAGCTAATTGGACGTGGAGTCTGGAAGAACTGAGATCACACTCATCCTCAGACACTTTCTAGCTGTGTGACCCTAGACAAGTCACTTACTGCCTATCTGCTTTAGTTTTCCTCATCTGTAAAATGGGGATAATAATAGCACCTTCATTTCTTGCAAGGATAAAATGAGATAATAACTGTAAAGATACTTTGCAAACCTTCATTCACAATATTAATGAGAATGATGATGATGATGATGTTGATGGTAGTGGTGGTATATATTGCTTAGAGACAGACAACTAGGAGGTATCTTAGGCAGAATTCCAACTCAGGTTTTCCTGACTTCAAATTCAACTATGCCACCTAAATGAAATAAGCAATATCTCAGTTATTCAAAGGTGACATCTTCTACAACTTCATCTCTCTAAAAGATAAACTAGAGTCTGAAAAGAAGTAATAGAGGCCTCTGAGAGGCTGTGATAGCTGTCACTAACATATGAACTAAATTCATGTAATTTGCTCACATCAGGGCTTCTCAGGCCCTCATTCACAGCCTATTAACTTTTATTTTCATGAAATTCTAGCAAGTTTTTATATGGTTTCCTAGCATGCAGCAGATTAGAAACAAGAAATTAAAATTCAAACTGGGAAGATTCAGCAACATGTAGGAAAAATAGTTGACAATTTGACAGGAATTCAATAAATTTAAACCAACTCAAAATTTTAAGATTTTATTAATGTTGGAGTCATTGTGCTAGGTGCTGGTAATAGTGACAAAATAAAATAATTCCTGACCACAAGAAGCTTACATTCTACATAGAAAGACTCTATTTAAAATTAAACAAAATGTACTCAAAACCTATAGAGATCTTGATCTATTAAAGGTAGAGATGAAAAATTCTGAGATACTTCTAGAGCAAAGCAAAATAAAGTTGCTGACATTCATGGTGAGTAGTATGAAACAACAAAGAAATATCAATTTTTATTTAATATACATGACTTAAGAAGTCAGAGAAGTGGGTAGTATATTTTAGGAATTTTCCATCCATGAAAATTAAAATAAAATTCGCTGTGATATTTAAAATAATAAACTTTTGTTATCTGGAAAATTAACTTTGTAAAATGGAGAATGAGATGATTACTGTAGTTCAGAGAGCATTTCAAGCATTCTCTCATTCAGATTCAGTATATCTATCAGACGTTTATCTCTGTTACAAAGTTGGGAAGTCAAAGGTCAGAAAAACTGAGTCATTTGTCCCAGGTATTATTGCTTATTCCTATTACTGTGTCCCTTTAATACCATCTCACCATGGAAATTTGCCAACTCTGTCGTTTATGAGGCAGACATTTCTTTAGCTCTTCCTATATCTCTGTTCAGCATTTTGTTGTTCAGATGTTTCAGTCATGTCTGACTCTTCATGACTCCATTTGGGGTTTTCTTATCAAATATGCTGGAGTGGTTTGTCATTTCCTTCTCCAGCTCATTTGACAGATGAGGAACTGAGACAAACAGGGTTAAGTGACATGCCCAGGTTCACATAGTTAGTAAGTGTCTGAGGCCAAATTTGAATTCAGAAAGATGAGTCTTCCTCACTTCAGGCAGGGTGACCCTATCCACTGTGCCACCTAGCTGCCCTTGCTTAGCATTAGCCTAAATTTAATGACTGACTAAGCAAAAGTATACTCCCAGGCAATAGAAATGCTTGATCACATTTCAGCTACATACTAGAGCAACTTACTACTTGAATAAGGGATAAAACCTTCTGCAATGTTAAGCCTCCTTGGACTCCCAGGATGCTAGTAGAAGTATAAAGGACATCTATTTCAAGTATTTTAAAAATGAAGAAACTGAAGCCCCTGGTGATCTGAGTATCATTGCCCACCTTTGTCTATTTTATTAATTTTTTATATTAGAGTTTCTTAAAGTGGGTCACATTTCAGGGGCAGGTAGGTGGCACAGTGGATAGAGCACCGGCTCTGGAGTCAGGAAGACCTGAATTCAAATCCGGCCTCAGACACATAACACTTACCAGTTGTGTGACCCTGGGCAAGTCACTTAACCCCCATTGCCAAACCAAAAAAAGTGAATCATATTTCTCAATCAGTCAACAAATATTATTTAGCATTTACTATGTGCCAGGCACAGGTCAGGAGATATAAAGCAAGGCAGAACCATCACTACCTTCAAGGAGGTTACATTTGAATAGGGAAGACAACATGTAAATAACTAGACACAAAACAAGACACATGAAAAGTTAATGGGAGATCATCTAAAAGGGGAAGGTCGCCTGCAGAAGGTGGGCTTTGAACTGAGTCTTTTGGAAGCCAGGGAAACTAAGAGACAGAAGTGAAGGAGCAGGCATGCAGGGGAAAGATGATTGAAAAGCCGAGGTGGGGAGTGGTATATCATGTCCAAGGAAAACCCAGTAGGCCACTGTAACTGGACTCTAGAGTACATGGTGGAGAGCAAAGTCTAAGAAGACTAGAAATCTTTAGAAAGGGGCCAGCTTATGAAGAGCTTTAAATGCCAAACAGAGAGGTCTATGTTTTATTATAGATGTAAAAAATAGGGAACCATGGGAGCTTGTGGAACAAGGGACTGAAATGATGAAACTTATAGTTTACAAAAATCACACTGGTAGTTGAATAAAGGATGGATTAGAGTAGAGAGAGACTTGGACCTGACTTGTGACAGTTAGCTAGCACAGTCCCATGGGTGGCTCAATGGTCACTGAACCTGGAGTCAAGAAGACCTGAGCTCCAATCCAGCCTCAGACACTTCCTAGCTATATAACCCTGAGCAAATCACTTCTGTCTGCCTCAGTTTCCTCAACTGTTATGTGGGGTTGGCAATAATGCCTTCCTCCCAGTTATTGTGAGGATAAAATATTTTTAAAATGCTCAGCATAGTGCCTGACAATAGTAGGTGTTTCATAAATGCTTTTTTTCCCCTTCTCTTGCTCCCCAAGGAGACTGGGAAGGAGGTAGTTGCCTTCTAGGGGAGTGATGATGAGTGCCTGAACTATGGCAGTAAATGTGTGAGTGTAGAGAAAGAAATGCGTGTGAGAGATGTTGGAAAGGTAGAAATGACAAAACTTGGCAATAGATCAACTATGAGGAGTGAAAGTGTGGAGTAAATGATGACATCAGGGTTGAAGTCTAAAATTGGGAGGATGGTGGTGCTCTTGACAATAATAAAATAGTTAAGGAGAGAAGAGAGATAATGAGTTTTGTTTGGGATATGTTGAATTTGAGAAACTTGCTGGTTATCCATTTCAAGATGTCCAGAAGCTAGCTGGGGATGGCTGATTATTACAGCTCAGGAGAGAGACTAGGGTTTGTACTTTCTACTTTCCAGGTCATAGCAAGGAAAACAATTTTTCAACCTTAAAGTATCGCATATGTGTAATTTGTTATATTTTCATGCATTTGTTTGGTTCTGCCTTAAATTTACTTATGAGTGAACATGTTGTAACTCCCAATGGAATTTAAGTTCCTTGAAGTTCCTTGAACAGGGACTGTCTCATTTTTTGTATTTACGTTCCCAGCACTTAGTACCTGGAACATAGCAAATATTGAATAAATATTTGTTTATGGATTACATATTAATTAAATGTTTTCTCCCATTAAGCTTTAAAGTTTTCTACTATCTCCATTAAACATTAACTCAAGTCTTATAGCAATGGCTCATTTAGTTATGTGGCCGACCTTAGGTTCTTGAAGAATACACCAGCAGTGCAGTTTCTAGATCCTGCCAGACTGGAAAGGTTTTGTTGGGGGTGGTACTTATACTGACAAAAATCACAGATCCTTAAAGCATTGAAATATGTAAATGAAATGTCTTGCTGGATTTCTACAGCAAATACTACAAAGTATTCTGTTGCCAAATTCTCATTTTATGCAAAATTGTTTTTGTTTGTAATTTCTGCCTTTAATTAACAGTGGTATGTTGATGTGATATATTATTGGCATGATTTCAGGTATGTATCATTAGGGCTACAGAAAATTAGTTGTATTGGTAAGAAATATCCTTCCATCAATTAGAACCCTTTTCCTAACTTATCCATTTTATGAGAACATGTTCATATAATGCTCTGAAACTGAACATCTGCTTTTCATATTTTAAAGTTTGAATTTCTGATCATAACAATAATATGTCAATGTGATATTTCTTTTCTGTTTAAAAGCATTTGAGTCAGGATCTGGAAGAGTCTTCATGCTCCTCAGCCCCAAAAAAATTTAACCGAGAGCAGTTCTACAAACTTATCATTTTTCCTGGCAAGTGGATTAAAGTCTGGTATGATCGACTTACCTTGTTGGCACTGCTAGATCGGTAAGCCTGTACATCACTAAGATGTGCAACAGAAGTACCTAATAAGTGATCTAGAGTTGTACTTCACTTAAAGGAAAAGTGCAAGATGCTGCTGGGAACCCCAGGAATGTTCGAAAAGGATATGCCTCCTTTGCTAGACACTTAAAACCTAGGCAAAAAGATCATTAAAGTTTAAGAAATAATGTGGTTTAGTAATTAGTGCAGGACATTTGGCAATAGAAATTTCTAGAATCAATTTGGGCAGTGTGGTTTGGTCTGTTAATGATATTCTACAGTACTTTCTAATCAGAAAGAATCCTGTGCACCTTTTGGCTTCAGTTTCCCTATCTGCAAATAGAGTGCAAAGGACTTTGAGTGGTCTGAAGAAAGGTACTCTGTAAATCAGTTAGATTGTGAGGTTTTCCTCTTGGTTTTTCTAAGCAATTACTAGAGCAGCCTTCTGCTTCATGCAATTAATTCTAGGTTCAGCTTCTGAGTCTGTGCTATCTTTGATCTATTCCAGCCTTGAAGAGAGGTTCGAATATTTTTTGCAAAAATGTTTGGCGACCCAGCAGCATCATAGTAAAGAGAAATGCTTGACATGGGGAGTGGGAAGAGGGGACCTGGGGACAAAGGGAAGTATTATGCCATTTTTTCTTTGGTGGGGAGGGAAGAGTCTTAAATTTGATGTCTCCCTTTTGAGAAGATGTGGATGAAATGACTAAAATTTTCCTTTGACCTATTTCCCATTGTTTCATCTCTTCTTTCCTTCCTTGAACCTAAAGACAAAAGTGGAAGGAAGATAGGCAGTTGACAAGTTGGGAGAACAAACTCAAGTAGTCTTGTATGCATATAGTTGTTTACATATTGTCTTTCCTCTCGATATTACTTTTAATTTATACTGTATATATATATATATTGTATATATATGTATTGTACATACAACATGTTGAATGTTATCTCCTTTATTAGGATATGAACTCCTTAGGGAGAGAGAATATGGGTTTGCTTTTTTTTTTTTTTTTTTAGTGGAGGGGTGGGGATTAGTATAGTTCCTGGCATATAGTTAGCATTTAATAAATACTTCTTGATGACAATGAAGAAGAGGAAGAAGAAAGAGGAGGGGAGAGAAGGAGGAGAAGGGGGGAGGGAAAGAAGGGGAAGGAGAAGAATGAGGAAGATCAGTAAGAAGAAAAGGGGGAAGAGGAAGAAGAAGAGGAGCAGGAGGAGAATTGACAGCAACAACAACCTTTTCATCTTTATTTTCCACATCTGCAGAAAGAAGGCAAAGGGCTTTGAGTGGTCTGGACAAAGATATTCTGTAAATCAACCAGGTGGTGAGGTGTCCCCTTGACTTTTCTGAGGATTTGCTAGATTAGCCTTTGGCTGCTCACGTAGTGCCAAGTTTAGTTTCTGATAATGGTGGGGGTACTTTAGGGTAGAGTTGGAAACATTCTAGTGTCTCAGTTAGTTTTCTTCTCCACATCAAAGGACAGAAAGGATAGTAATACAAATGTAAAGATAACTATCATGGGTGAATTTATTTCCTGATTATAATACTGTTTTGCAAATACATGATACTATTACTAAACCTATCCAGTGAAATGCTAAGATTTCATAGTTATATACCAAACAGGAGGCAATGCAGCAAAGGCTGAATGCTTGTTCAGTTGTATCATGTCCCCCCAGTGACTACTCTTTTCAGTAGTCTTTAACTGTGAGGTCACATACTAAAAAAAAAAAAAAAAAGTACTACAAAATGAGGACTGTAAATATCAGTACTGAAATGTCAGAAAATAGAATGATAATGGTGCTCTTAGCAACACTAAGTTTCCCAAGGGATACTCATTTAAAATGAACATTTAACACTTAACTAATAATCCAAGATAATATGTTTTCCTTGAACATTCCATGTAAGCATGTGATGTTCATTCAATATTAATTTTGAGTTTTTCAATATTCACATAACCAGCCTTAATCTTTCATCTATATAGACATTTTTATGTGTTTTCTAAGTTCATTTAAAAATGGATAAAGCCACAAGGACACATTTTGCTCAGAAATTTAAAACCTAAAACCTAAGTTTCTTAAAAATAAAAACTTTATAAAGAAGAACATTTAATGTTGTTAACCTTCATAGCTTTAGTCAATGTAGTATCATGGAAAGAATGCTAGTGTTTTTTGAGACAGTCAAGTCAAGAAGCATTTTATTAAGTGCCTAGTACTTGCTAGGCACTGGGCTAAAGAGCTGGGGATATGAAGAAAGGCAAAAAACAGTCCCTGCTTTCAAGGCGTTTATAATTTAATGGGACAGATAACATGTAAACAACTACAGATAAACAAGATATATGCAGGATAAAAATGCATGTAGACCTGGAGCTACTTCCCAATACCCACCTGAATTGGCAGTTAGGTCCACAGAGAGAAGTTGACTACTCCCTTTGGGATTATTATCATGAGTCTGCAATAGTATGCTCCTCGTTGATTACAACCCACTCAGACTTAGTTTTCAGAAAAGGATATTTATTGAGTTAGTGTAGTAAGACTATTGGTACAAAAACACTGCCCTCCCACCCCAAAAAAGTCTGTGAAATATTTTCCTACAAGTGCATATGTAATCCAGGGGAAAGTGAGCTCATGGCTTAAAGAACCTATGTGACCAAAGTGTAACTCACAGCCACTGCTTTGAGAAGGCCTTTTATCTATGCTAGTAATCCTCCTGAGTTACAATGTAACTCTGTACTGGTTCCTGAGAGTCAAGACATTTGTATATAGTCTGGAAACTGCATGTCTCTCTGCCCCAAAGAGATAAATCATGCTAACTGAAGCTGTTTTTCCTCAATGTGTCTAGTTTATTCTCTCTGAAGTACCAGCTGGGGTACATTGTTATTGGTCTGGACTCTTCAAGATGTGGCTAATGTTTTAAAGGGGAGGGAGGGGTGTGAGAAATGTGACACTTCCTCTGTCTCTCACACTTCACTGACTCTGATACAGGCTTAAAGGGTCTGCCTTCTCCAAATGCTCCTAAAGCAGGCTCCTACTAGAATCTTCTTCATGGATATACAGAGGTCCAGAAGTCTGATTATTTCAACCAGTTCTAATGCATTTGGTCATCTGATATCATCCTAAGTGGAAGCACACTACTCCTTCCCAACTGGTTAAAAATTGGTTCAAACTTAGGTTGCACTTTTGGTGGATTAATAGATCTATCTAGGAATTATTCATGCCATTTTATGTATTTAATTGATTGATTCTATAACTCAAAGAGATTTTCTTACCTGATGAGCTTGAAGTATCTTGATAACATTTAATTGGGGGTGATATAAACATATATGTATGTATATACACACATACATATGTGTATATATGTGTACATGTATGTATATGTGTATATGTAGAGTTGTCCCAGACATTATATGTATGTATGTATGCATATTACCTGTGATTTAATCAATGTAGGGGGTTCCAAAACAGTCCATCCTTGGTCAGAAGGACATGGTAGAGTGGGAAAAGCTCTACATTCAGAGAACCTGGGTTCAAATCCTGTCTCTGATGCTTGCTACCTGTGTGACCTTGGGAAAGTCATTTAACTTCCCTGGGCCTCAGTTTTTTCTCATGTAAAACAAAGGGTTTGGATGAGGTGCTCTCTGAGACCCTTTTCAGTTCTAGGTTTATGATCCTTTGACGGATCAAGTCCTGCTTCCAATCTATGTTCGCTGTAGGACCGTGAATGAATTAATCCTCCTCCAAGTTCGATTTTTTTAAATTTTGGAGACAATTGAAGTTCAGTGATTTGCCTAGGGTCACAGAGTTATTAGGTGGCAAGTGTTTGAGGCTACTTTTGAACTCAGGTCCTCCTGACTCTATCCATTGCATTATCTAGCTGCCCTATCCTCTAAGTTTCCTTAGAAACTTTACATTACAAGCAAGTTACCTGGAGAAGTTTCCCACACTGATGAGAACTATTTATAGAAACCCGATAAACATTGGCAGCTCACCTATAAATGATTGTTTTAGTTTCCTGGCGTACTGATAAGTTAAATTTGTGATCCAGAATCACATAGTAAATGTGTGAGGTCAAATTTGAACTCAGGTCATCCTGACTCCAAGGCTAACAGTCCCTCCATGATGCTACATTGCCTGCCTGTTCTCTCTCCCTCTCCCTCTGTCTCTGTATCTGTCTCTGTCTGTCTGTCTCTCTCTGTATCTCTCTGTCTCTCTGTCTCTTTGTCTCTCTCTGTCTCTCTGTCTCTCTCTGCCTGTCTCTCTCTCTCTCTCTCTCTGTCTCTCTCTTTCTTCAAAGAGACTAAAATTTTTGGCTAGTTATAAGGCAGCTACATGGTGCAGTGGAGAGAGTGCTGGGCCTGAAATCAGAAAGACCTGAGTTCAAATCCAGCTCAGACACTTAATTTGCTGTGTTACCCCAGGTAAATCACTTAGCTCTGTCAGTCTTGATTTCTTCATCTTGTAAAATGGTGATAACAGCACCTACCTCTCAGAGTTGTTATCAGGATTAAATAAGACAACTGTAAAGTGTTTAGCACACAGTGCCTGCCACCTAGTAGGGCACAGCTTCATAAATGCTTGTTCTCTTCTTTTACAGAGCTCAAAATTTTATTTAAAGGGTAATAATAAATTTTGACTATCAGTCTCATCAGAAGCATAGAGTTTTTCTCTATTTAAAAGAGAGAGTATTAACATTTCTCCTTATTTTTATTTTTCCATAGAACTGAGGACATTAAGGAAAATATATTTGCTGTTTTGCTAATCATCCTGGTGTCTCTGCTTGGATTTATAACACTGAACCAAGGCTTCTGCAAAGACATATGGCTCCTGCTCTTCTGCCTCGTTATGGCCAGTTGCCAATACTCCCTTTTAAAGGCAAGACCAAAGCTATTTCTTATCAGGCCAATGTACTTGTGCATGTATGTAATTTAAAACATCAAATGATCTCACTGACACTTCTGATTTGTGTTTTAGAGTGTTCAGCCTGACCCTGCCTCACCAATACATGTAAGTGTCAGAACACAGGCAAGTAATTTGTCTTGTCCATTTGTACTGAGGACAAAAATGAAAAATGTTCACCTTGTAGAATGTGATTATGTCAAAAGACATTGATGATGTCAAAAGACATTGATGATGTCAAATATCCCCCCCAGGAAATGCTCAGTCTCTTCTAATCATTCACCAAATATTTGCTGAGTCTACTACAAATAGAGCTTTGTTCCCTTGGAAAATGGATGGATGGATGGATGGATGGATGGTTGGATGGATGGATGGATGGATGGATGGATGAATCTTTATTCTTTGCCCTTCACATTTAACTGCCCAAACAACTTCCCATGTTTTCCTGCTTGACCAAGTGAAAGTGACAATGACTCGGGGACAAAGGGAGATTCGTTCATATTCCCATACCTCATCTGGCAGAAGGTTCTCCATACTATAAACATATTTATGAGGCCAATGAGAGTTCTTCACATGGAGAAGGATGAGCTTATAATAGCCTTCCTGGGCTTCACCATCACCATTTTCTGGTGCCACCATAAGACAAATTATATGGAGAGAAGATAGTATCTTCTGTCTCTGTTATACAAACAGAAAATGCCGGTCTAAATTACGTGGGTCTCCCCCTTGTTATTACCTACTTTTGAGCCTATTATTGCACTTTTAGCCTAGTAATTATTTGATATTATATTTGGATATTATATATAGTATATTATAATTATTGTATAGCACTATAAAGTACCATACAAAAACATAAAATAATATGACAGCATATTAATTATAAGAAATTGATGATGATAACAGTGACCTACATTTTGCAGTTTTCATGGCACTTTCAAGTTTGTCTCATTTGATCCTCTCAATAATCCTCTAAGGTAGTTATTACTGTACCCATTTTATAGATAATAATGGAGCTATCTAAGCTCAATCACATAGAACTAAAGCCATGCTAATTTCTTTAAGCTAAAATTATTTCCTTTAATTATGTTGTCTTTTTGTTTTTATTAGACATCTTATAGTATATGCTATGGAATATAGCCTGTCATATTCCCAACACAGCTAGCTCACTGTCCAAATGTCTTTGAGCCAAGCTATATGTAGCTCGAAACCTCTGTTATTTAAACAACCTTTTTTCCCCCTTTGTTATCTTGCATTCCCTTGAGCCCATGAAATAACCTTCCTAAATTAAAGCATGACCCACTCTCTCTTCTGGTTTTAAAATTCATCACTAGGATTTAGAATTGATTTTAAATATGCTATAACTAATGTTTCTCTCATTGTAATTAAGGAAAGCATATGATTGGATGATCACATGATATATGTTTCCTTCTTGTTAAATTCGTCTGCTCTCTATAATTGGTTTACATATAATACAACTCCTTTTATCCTAGAGGCTGAATATCAAGACAAGCAGAAGAAGCATAATTAGGGTCTTAAGAATGGATTGTTGTGATTATCAGCAGAAATCCGGTTGAGGTAGAAATGGGTAGAGATATGCATTTCTGAAATTCATCACTTAAGTCAACTGTAAGTCCCAAGTTATCCATTATCCTGCCTCAGTGAATTCTCATTTCTTGAAAAATCACACTGGAGTTAGTGTCACCTCTAGGCATGACTTCAGGGAAGGGATTAAATATATGAAATAATGATTTAGTAACAAACATACATTTCCTGAATGCACTACTTATTTCTTAAAATCATTTTCGAATCTTTTTTTAAGTTTTATTTATCTTTTAAAATATAACTTTCATTTTCCAATATGTCTCTCCCATCCCCTACCCAGAGAATCATCCCTTAATACAAAGAATATTTAAAATGAAAAGGAGAGGGACAGCTAGGTGGCACAGTGGATAGAGTACTGGCCCTGAAGTCAGGAGGACCTGAGTTTGAATCCAACCTCAGACCAAACACTTGCCACTTACTAGCTGTGTGACCCTGGGCAAGTCACTTAACCCCAATTGCCTAGAAACTAATAAATAAATAAATAAACAAATATATATCTATATATATAGATATATATATATCTATATATAGAGATATATATCTATATATAAATAAATAAAATGAAAAGGAGAAAAAATTGTTTCAACAAAACTGGCTCACCAGCCAAGCCCAGTATCACATATAGGGTTCCATATCCATATTCACCCACCTCTGAGAAAAAGGGATGAGGAGATGTATACTCAGTATAATGATTCTAATAGCAATGGTTTATTACATCAAAGAAAGTATTGGTGTAAATGAATAACTAGTGTACTTAACTCTCCTTGATAGGTTTGTAATACACCTGCTTCTGTTACTACTCCTTTAATACCATGAGATGGAGTTAATTATACTCATTCTTAAATCACATTAGGCTACTATTGCCCTTTTTCTGTAAGCTGATGGACAGAAGGAAAGAAATAAAGCCCTCTTTGATATGTCATCTTATATATCTAAAATGATACACTTTTGAGTAGGGTGATTAATTTGCTTTGTGCTTAGTTCTCAGTAGATTGATTAATCAGTGACCTGAGTTACTGGTTCTTTTTTAATTCTTGCCAGGAAATGGTAGTTCCAAGAAAGATATTTCCTTTTTATAATCTGAAGAAGAACATTATAAAGGTGAACTGATCAATTCTCAGTAAACTAATGGGCAGACAATAGAAGGCAGAATCTACTGTCTCCGTTTTAGAGGGCAAGGAAACTCAGACAGAGAGTATTCAAGTGACTCAACTTAAATTAGAAGAGGAACTGGGTAAATCATGGTCCTTTTGATTAGTAGGATGACAGATTTAGAGCTAGAATGAACCTTAGAGGTCATTGAGTTCCAATTTGCCAAAGTTCACCCAGCTACTAAGGGTCTAAGGCAGGTTTCAAACCCCATCTTTCCCACCTCTATTTCATTCACTATGCTACACTGGCCTCTCTTCTCTCACATGGCATGTAAAATGAACCTGGTTTGGCTTTTTTTCTTTTTCTGACACTGTGTAATTGCATGGGAACCAGTTGAATCAGCCTTTATTTTGTTTTTGGTGATAGATTTTTTTCCTCACTGCTTCTTTTCAGGAGGCTGGTTGGAAACAGATGGACAAAATCTTAAAAAACAGAAAACATAAGGAAAATAAAAATGAATTTCTAGTGGACCGTTTGTTATATTCCACACTTTTTGCATTAAACTTAGAATCAATTAGAGACATGCTAATAGGCTTAGGACTAAACAAAAGGGGAAAAAAATCTGAAGACATTCCAGACTTATAGGAAATCAGGCTAAGGGCTCAGTTTTTGTTGTTATTGTTTAATTTTAATATTTTATTTTTTTCCAATTACATGTACAATTTTTTTTAACTTTTGGGGGGGTTTTTTGCAATTTTTAATTCCAAATCCCCTCCCCTTTCATTGAGAAGGCTAGCAATTGATAAAGATTATACCTGTGCAGTAATGCAAAATGTATTAATCATGTGAAAGAAAACACAAACAAAAAAGAAACAAGAAAAATAAAGTTTAAAAACAGTGTATTTCAATATGCATTCAGATTCCATCAGTTTTTTCTTCTGGAGGTGGAAAGCATTTTTCATCCTAGGTCCTTCAGAATTGTCTTGGATCTTTGTATTGCTATGAATAGCTGTCATTCACAGTTGATCATTATACAATATTGCTGGTACTGTGTACAGTGTTTTCCTGGTTCTGCTCACTTCACTTTGCATTAGTTCATGTAAGTCTTCCCAGGTTTTTCTGAAAGCATCCTGCTCATCATTTTTATAGCACAACAGTATTCCATCATAATCATAGCCCACAACTTGTTCAGCCATTCCCCAATTTATGAGTATCCCCTCAATTTCCAATTCTTTGTCACCACAAAAAAAGAACACAGAGGTCTAATGTAGAAATCCAAGCATGGTCGCCAATATGGATAGTTCCACTATATCCTTAATCATAAATAGTCTTATATTAGTCTCTCTAATCAAAGTTCAATTGACCTAATCCACATGGGCAACATTTACCCAGAGAGGAAAAAAATGTGAGCTCCCTCCTGCATACTTCAAGCAAAGAAATCCTATAGATCTAAATGCATAGGTCTGGTCTATCTTGCTTGTCTATACTGTATTTCTAGAGGGTAGGGGGCCATCTTTTGTATATTCTGTTTGGTTCTGCAACACCTAGTAGAGAAATTCAGTAAATGGGAATCAGATAAAATACAAATTCCTATATTTCTAGAGGGTAGGGGGTCATTTTTTGTATGTTCTATTTAGTTCTGCAACACCTAGTGGAAAAATTCAGTAAATGCAAATCAGATAAAACACAAATTCCTATATTTCTAGAGGGTAAGGGGCCATCTTTTGTATGTTCTGTTTGGTTCTGCAACACCTAGTGGAGAAATTCAGTAAATGCAAATCAGATAAAACACAAATTCCTTCTAGCCCAGTCATTTTCTATCTGATTATAACAAAAATCTCCTTGAAAGGTGTTTGAATGTTAACAGATGGGTCACACATAATAGCCCAAAATGTACCTTTTCCCAAATCTAATAACCAGAAGATCACCTTTCTTATGACTTTCTCATGATCGTCCCAGAAAAGCAGCTCATCTGCCAGTTACACACCTTTGTCTCCAAGGCTATGAATCATCAGGACTGCTGCTTCGAAGTGTGACACGGTGAATCTCTTCATCCTAGGACTAAGGAGTACTTAGAGCTAGGTGATCTCCCTTTAGAAGTCATCTGGTTGTTTCAGTGGTAACTTAAATATTTTCTTTTTTAAAAGCATTATTTATAAACTCATAGATGCAGAGCTAGAAGGAACTTCAAAAGTTATCTGGTCTGATCCCTTCATTTTACAGTTAGAGCAAGATCAAGCCCAGAGAGATGAAGTCAGACAGCCAAGCTCACATGAGTAGCAGTAATAACAATTGCTAACATTTGTGTACTGTATTAAGGTTTGTGAAACACTTTGAAAACATTGTCATTTTATTCTCACAATAATTCTGAGAGTTAAATGATAGTATTATCTCCCTTTTACAGATGAGGAACTGAAGCTGAGAGTGGTTAAGTGACTTGCTCAGTGTCACACAGCCAATAAGTGCCTGAGGCTGGATTTGAACTCAGGTCTTCCTGACTCAAATTCCAGCATTCTATCTGTTGTGCTACCTAACTAAGCTAGGGCTGAGGTCCTCTGGCTATAAAACCAACCCCCTTGCCATGTTCAACTAATGTCCAAATGGTATGGTTTTGCATCTACTGATTCTTATAGATACCTTCTTCCATGCATGCTTCAGCTTGTTATTTATCCCAGCCCTGCCAGTAACTAGCTTCAGGACCTCAGTCCAAACAGTTTTCCTTCCTGAGCCCCAGTTTGCTCATCTGTACAATTAAAATACCATTATTTAGATTTTGTATGTTAAGAGTTTTTGTGAGGAATGTGCTTTTGGCGTTGTAAAGTGCCTTACAAATAGGAGATATTCCTAAGCTAGAGACAGTCTCCATAATGATAATGAAATTCAATAATTTGAAAATACATATTGCTTCCTGATACAACTGATTCTTAAGTAACGCAAGATTTTCATGTCTCCTTTTCTACACTCATGTTTTCTCTACAATGGGCTGTGGCACAATTGTGCACACACAATGTAGTGCCTATTGGGACTTAGAGAGGCAGGGGCTGTTCTTGGATACAGTACTTGAATGCAGTCAAAAACACGGACAATCCACATTCACTTCTGCTCTTAGTTGCAGAGACAATTGTCACCTGCAGAAGAAGGTACTCAGTGAGAGCTCCTTAACTATTGAAGTTTTAGGTCTCTCTTATTCCCATTCCATCTCTTTCCTCTCAGTTCTTACTGCTCAGGGGAAATCAAGCCTCGTGAATAGAGCAAGCCAACAATAGAAGTGATTCATCAAACACAAAAGAAATTAAATGCTCAAATAATCCAGGAGAAAGTATAAAAGTAGATAACCCAGAGGAAAGTACCAAATCACAAATGTATTGGCCGTAGGTTAAAATGTCCCATAACCTGAGCATAGTCCCAAGCCAGCAACTGAGTGTCAGTGACAAGGCAAACATGGTGATGGAAAGGAGATTGTGTTTCTGATGTGCTGCAGGCTTTTCAAACTCAGGGGTCTTCTTTCTTGCCAAGAATCTTCTTGACAAATCTTAGTATTGGTTTCAGACCTGGGGTGGGGAGGTAACAGGCCAGGGGGAGGGGAGGGCAGTTATTAAAGTTTTTCCAACTTGATGCATTGTGGTCATATGTACAACTCACTCAACCTCAACCTGATGCATGAAAGTTACTGAGAAAGATAACCACCAAAAACAAAAACAAAAAATAAGAAAGATAACCACCTCGGCTCTCAAAGGATTCAGTCAGAAGTTGTTATTTTATTCCAGTCTTGAAAATAAAGCATAAAATTTTCCACCAGCTGACTCAACCTGCAGAAGGTCAACAGACAATAGAATAATTTATCAACTTGCTCTAAAACTTGCCCTGCATAGACTATAGTATTTATCACAGGTGTGTAGGAAAGTAACTATTGGCAAAACTTTCCCAACCAATATTTTTGCTGCATTGTGAACAAGATGTGGGTTTTAAAATCCAATATGTGGGTGGTATGATGGAAAATTGGAATGCTTAAGGACTCAAATACAGAAATGGATCTGTATCTCATTGATTTGGAAATTCCCTCCAATAGTGCAGATTGCAACCTATCCATGCTGGCCCATTCTGTGTCACTTTTGTCCATGACCTTATGTCTTATACATTATGATGAAAATTTTTGTTACATACATGTTATTGAACAAAGATAGATATGAAAGAAGTTTTAAAAGCATAAAGGAAATATTCCAATGCATTTTGAGATGTCCTGATAGGCCTCTTATTCCATGGGAATTCATGAAATTCTATTGAAAAATGAAAACCAAACCCTAGGGTTTTTGTGATTCATACACATATGAAGAATGCAACTAGACAACCAAGAAACTTTATTAGTTTGTGTTCTTGGGTATTGAAGAAAATAAAAGTGCCTTTTGTAATGCCCATGTATTAGGAATGGATTTATGATGGTTTGGAGATACAATGCAATATGGGAGAATGAAGTTAAAAATGAACAGGATAATGAGGTACTATGCTAGGTAATTGACTCTTGAATTTTTATTTCATAATTTGAAATGCATCCCCATGCTCAGTAATCTTTGGCCTGGTTGGATTTAAAAAAAGAAATTTCAGATTAGTGCTAATATAGCAGAAGTCTCAGCCTGGCTCAATGCCAAAAATTTACAACCCCTAAGGACACTGTATTTTTCCATCATATTAAAAGAGCCTCAGAACAAGATTTTCCCCCACCACATGATGGACATTTAAATTGCATTTCTTAAATACAACTGATGGAAGAAAGAACTTGATAACTCTCCTTGCAAAGACAGAAATGTATTTGCACACACTAAGACACTTTTTTATACTTGGATAAAAACTGTTTATATCAAACAATATTTCAGTATCATGATTTTGAGATGCAAAGGAAATATTTCCATACCCAATAATATGGGCTTGGTTGGATCAAAAATGAAGTTTCAGAGTGTGCTAGTAAGTTTTGGGCAGGCATAGGGTCAAAAACATCCCTAAGTATCCAACCCATATTGACAATGTGACTTTTCCCCCACATTAAAAGGTAGTCTCAGAATAAAAGTATTTTAATTTCAGAGATAGTAGCTATTTAAATTACATTTCCTAAATGTAACAGGGCCAAAGCAGTGATTTTAAAAAGATCAAATCTGAGTTCATATTGCTATCATCTTGACCAATCATGCTCAAATCACCCCAATGAATTAGAACAATAAAATATAACCTATTTGTCCTTAAGCACACTGCCAGAAGAGTGTGTTTCTTTTAACTCTCAGTGACTTTAGGGATGCTCCTTAAACCAATCTTTGTTGATACTTTCATTGACTGCCTAGGAAGAGTTCAATTCTTTTCTTGGTTCTGCTATCAACTTGTTTAGTGACCTTGGGAAATTAATTTCATATCTGGGTCTTGATTTTTCTATCTATTTAAGGGCAATATGACTAATTGCTTCTCCTTTCCAATAACCATGTTGTGAAGGTTCAGGAGCTGATGTCTGACAAGTGTTTAGCATTCCTCAAAGAAGTGCTTTGATAAATAGCTGGTCATCATTGCTGCATTAGATCATACTCACTTTGTTTAGCTGTTTAATCTGTAGCAGCGTCTATCTCTATGAAATTTCAGGCATTTGAAACCTACAACTTTACAATTTCATATCTTATTAAGGGTGGAACCAAACTGAAAACACAGAGCAAATGATGACTTAAATTATTTTCACTCTTAAGATGAACAATAAAAAAAATCCATGTTTTATCACAGCGAAAGTGATGTTAGAGCTAGATTTTCTCCATGGAGGGTGATTAAATTTTCAGGACTGATTACCATGGGCTTGTTAAAGAGAAGCATAATATTATTGTTGAATTCCAGATTCATCAGAATACCAAGTGTATTCCACTATGTTTGGGGATGTTTCCTGCAACTTGCTTTATGTGTTTTCTGACTAGTTCACTCATTCTGTACACTTTGTTATGTCAACACAACAGACATCATATTTTCTCTTCAGAAATTTTGTATTTATTTTCTAGGGACACAACCAAATAATTACATACAGCAGACCCATCTACTTTTGTGTTCTTTGTGGACTTATTTTGCTTCTTGACATTGCGGCCAAGGCCAGGCATCCTCCCAGTTACACTGTGTATGGCTTGAGATTCTTCTCATCAGGGTCCCTTCAATCAGTGAGAGATCACTTAATAGGTAAGTTGTTTATGGCTTGTGGCAATGCAGAGAATGGACTTCCTTTTGAAGCTTTTGGTTGAAGAAATATTTTGAGAAACTGTCTGTAAAATTCCTCCCCCCCAATTTTCTGCTTTCCTTCTGATCTTGGCTACATTTGTTTTATTTGTACAAAACTTTTTAAATTTAATGTAATTGAAATTATTCATTTTACAACTAACTATCTCTTCTTTATCCATAAAATTTTCACCTATCCACCCATCCATAATATGTTCCATGTTCTTCTACTTTTCTTGTAATCTCTTTATATCTAGGTCATGTATCCATTTTGACCTTATCTTAGTAAACGCTGTAAGATATTGGTCTATGCCCACACTTATTTCTAGGTTTCCCAATAATTTTTACCCAGTAATGAATTCTTATCCCAAAATCTTAAGGCTTTACATTTGACAAATACAAGGTTATGTGTATTTGCTGCTGTAAATTGTATGTTTACTCTATTCCATTGATCCACCTTTCTTATTTCTTAGCCAATATCAGATGGTTTTGATAATTACTGCCTTATAATATAGTTTAAGATCTGGTACTACTAAACCTCCTTCCTTCACATTTTTTTTTCATTTTTATCCCTTGATATTCTTGAGTTTTTTGTTCTTCCAAATGAATGATAAATATTTGAAGGGAGGGAGGAATGTGAACTCACACCTTGTCTTGTATGTCACATAGATTCTTTCTTAATTCTTATATTTAAATGTTTGTTTATTGGCATGTCTGCCTTCTGTATCTCTAGTCATATGCAGTGGTCTCTAGCTTACAATAGACCAGTCACACTCAACTCCTGCAACTTGCCACTAGGGCTTAATTGCTTTGAGAGTGGTTGGTAAAAACTAAAACTAAAACTTGGAATTTTAAGAAGAATTTCTCACTGGTCACTCTTGAAGACTGACCCAGATAATCGTGGATGGGACATGCCACAATGAACCACATTTCACCATTTACTGAAATTTAAAATTCAGGGATGAGGCAAAAGGAGGGCATTGTGACTTATAGCTGTTTCTGAAACCCTCCTCCTCATGGGGCATCTCTCTGTATCTTATCAAATAAAATGTTGAAAAAGGACAAAAGAGCAGGTATGGGAGTAGATTTCCTGCCAGAACCATGGTAGCACAAATTCTAGAGAGATACAGGACTTGGGTGGGGGAGGCTGGTGCAGTAGAGGAGGAAGGTAGGACATACACTGGGGGCTTGGCTGCTGGTCATACTGCATTCTCCAGCCTTGTTGTTTGGAATGCTGCTGGGGTGTAGTGCATTATTATTATCCTTTATTCCCACACTTTCTTCCTCTCTCCTTTTAGCAGATGAGCTCTCTTGATCAGAGGTTGTTAGCACATCTTCCACTCATCCATTTTCACCTTAAAAAGGATGAGGTTTAGAGAAACTGAGTAGAGAGATAAATGAAAATAAAAATTTGAAAATCAGGTAATGATGCATTTGGCCAATTTGGCAACATTAACTAATGCCATACCTTATACAAAAAAGCCTTTTCATAGAATTCAAATCTCAGTCCTCTTCCCAGGGGGTACTGGACCTCCAGGTCATGCATCCAAGTCTTGTGAGTGACTTAGTACTTGACCTTGAACAATCCACGGTAGATAGAGCTTTGCCCTCATATGCCCCTAACCAATGAGCAGAAGTGTATAGGAGAACATATGTTTTTACTGTACCTGGTATCTGCAGAGCTAGAAGAAAAAGTAGGGGCAGAGAAAGAAACTCAGCAGTGACATTATTATGTTCTACTGTGACTGTAGCAGTATCCTGACCAGACAGATACTGGAACAATCCCCAAACAAACCACTTTGCATTTTAATTTTTTTGCATTACATGTATTATCTCCCCTGCTAGTTTGTAAATTATTTTGAGAGCAGGGACTATGTTGTATCTGTCACTGTAGTCCCTATGGTGCTTTGCACATGGTAGATGCGCAATATATTTTTATTGAATGATAAAATGTTGTCTGATTTGAATTTTCTAGAGCTTACCCCATATTAGAAAAGAGAAATGAAACCTCCTTCTTCCCTCATCCTAAATCACATTGGCCTTCTTTTCGTGGGACCAAGAATTCATATTTTTGTTATTGTGCTACATTATAGTTTCAGTTTTTGTAGACTTGCTTCGGCATCCTTTTAGACTAGAATCACCATTGATAATATTATTTTCGGGAGTATTTCTCTGGGTAGAAGTGTTCCAGATTACCAACAACCAGCATTTAAATGAACTTTTGGAACCGAACATTTTGGTGATTTAATCCTAACTAACTGACATTTGGTGAGGTGTGATAGAAAGAATACTAGCTTTGTAGTCAGGAGGCATATGTTCAAATCTTGACTTTGCTGCTGATTTAACTGTGTGACCTTGGGCAAGTCTCTTCTCTTCCAGATTGAAGTCCTGTGATCCAAGTCCTGTGCTCCTTTTGATATTTGTTTCCTTGTCTGAAAAATGAGAGGTTATGTCATATGATATATTCAGCTCTTGATTTTATAAATAATTTTGATGCTGTCTTTGGAGAACAGTTTCTTTAGGTAAATTGAATTTATAGCTAGTTCCTCTCCAAATAAATCCTCCCTTATTACTGTCATCTCCCTTCTAAAAAAAAGTTAAACAAATGCAACAACATGTTGGCATCAAAACTTACAGTAATATCAAAACTTAACAGTAACATGAACAATATAATTAAGCTTTGAGCTTTGAAATCCCAAACCTTAATGTATGTTATATAAGCTCAGGGTTGTTCTCTGAGAAGAAATCGTTGGTTCAGCGTTGACTACTGGCTTTTGGGACACATTCATTTTATTTCTCCTTAACTCAGTCTGTTAGGAAGAGAGAATAGCAAGGGGTATGATATGATGAGAGAGATAGTAAGGGATGAAGCATTCTTATTAGTAGTTTTCATTGGAAATTGTTTTTTTCACTCATTAAAATGTCTTGCTTTATTCTTGTCTGAATGTCAAAGTCAACAAGTTAAAATGGCAGTTAAAAAATCCAGCAAGCAGACCCAATGACTTCCAGGATAAAGAAAAATGACAGGGGTGTGGGTGTGGGGGGACAAAATAACAATGGCTATCAATGGAATAGAGGTGTTGAATATATTAACCGGGCTTACCTGGAAAAGGTTGTGGGAGAAAAATTCTGAACAGGAGAGAGAGGCAAGAGATGGACTGTATATTTTGAACATTATTTCAACTATGTTGGAAAAGACAAGTTAATCAGTTATCCAAATGTAGACTCTTTCCTTAGAAAAACAGATATTCATCTTGAGACTTGTGTTATGATCTGGGACCGAGATACTTAAGATATCAATCCTTTCTTGACCATTGATTCATTTCATCAGCAAGCTGATTAATTTGCCCCCATGGCAAGTTGTATTATAGAATACAATTCAGGAAGACTATTAAACTTAATTGTAAAATAATCATGCAAAAATTGAAACGTAAATTTGTATTGCTGTCTACCACAATCACAGGACACTCAGACCGTCCTTTAAATTTTGTGAAAGGCTTTTTTTGATTATTTTCCATTTAGTTTTCTTTCTAGTCTGTACATAGTTAACTTTTGTACTTATTATGTTTTTGGGGCTGCAGCTGTCCTGAATCTCATTCTATATTTGCTCATAAACTAAATTATTGTAGAAAATGGGAAATTGAGAGGCGTTTCCTTTTGAAACATTTTTATCTTTAGATTGGATGTATTCTAGTGAACTGTGGGAGCTTTCAAAGACATCTAAGGACTAGGACATAAGTCAAATATTCTGAGGGTCCATTCCCATGGCCATCCCTGGCAAGACTAAGAAATAGACAGGAAGGAAGGAAGTGTAAAATTGAGCAGGAGAGGAAAGAGAGCAGGAGAAAAAGAATGTATAAAACACATAATTTAAAAGATTTGCTTATAATAATAATAGCTAACATTTATAGAGCACTTTGAGGTTTGCAAAGTATTTTGTACATATTATTTCATTTGATAGTAGATAGATGAAAGGGAACACATGGTTTATTAAAAAGAATATAGGTCTAGATTTCAGAAGACCTGTAACCGATCTGCTATTACTAGCTGAGCAGTGTGACATTGGCCAAATCACTTAGTTCCTTTGGACCTCAATTTTCCCAAGCGTAAAATGATCTGGATGATCCCGAAGGTTCTTTATGGTATTGAAATCCTAGATGATTCCTGTGAGTATGAACAATAGTGGTCATGGTGGTGCTATCAGTTGCCTCACTTCAGCTCCTTGTGTCTCTGCTGATTTGTATTAGACATAAGCCAGATGGTGCATTATGTTTGAACCAAACTTGTTTTTTTTTCTGAGTTTGAATGAGCTGAGCTTAAGCTTGTTTATAACTCTGTTATTTTTATTGAATGTCTTAAAAGCTAAATGGAGTTTTGCTTAAGATCATATATGTCTCTGGCTTTCCTGATGGCATATGAATAGTTCACCCCTTGCCAGTGTCAAATTTCATATGTTTGGGACATACAATGGTCTTCTTGATTTTTATCAATTATAATTGCTGCTATTATTTTTTTTTATTTCTTGGCACTTCTGATTTTTAAAGGAGATGCCAGTATTTTCAGGCTACCACCAAGTGAAGAGCAAAAAATAGTGGAAGAGTGCATTGATTTTGTTGTTTTTAAGTCATGTCTAACTTTTCATGACCTCATTTGGGGTTTTCTTGGCAAAGATACTGGAGTAGTTTGCCATTTTCTTCTCCAGCTCATTTTACAGATGAGGAAACTGAGGCTAACAGGGTAAATGTGACTTACCCAGCATCACACAGCTAGTCAGTGTCTGAGGCTGAACTTTAACTCAAGAAGATGAATCTTCCTGATTCCAAGCCTAGCACACTATCCATTGAACCATCTAAGCTTCCCCTTCCATTGATTACCCTCATTCAAAAGTAATTGCCTTTGTTAGGTAAGAACCCTTCTTGATAACAATCAGTCAGAAAGAACCAGGTGTCAATGAGGCCAGGCAACCCCTTCTGAAATCCATCAAAAGCATTTCAATAGTTCAATTAAAAGTCTTTCCTGATGGGGTGAAGGATTTGGTTATATGCTGAGGAGCTCATATTAAAAAAAAAAAAGCAAGACCTATTTCAGAACCAGGGAGAAATTTCAAGGTTCTCAAAGCAGAGAGGAAGAAGTTGGGAGCAAGAAATCTGGGAGCTTACTTCATGATCTGAACTGGAAAGAATAAACAATAATAGCAATCAGGTAAAGGGAAAAAATGACTTATCTCTGGCAGAGAGCAAGGAGATTCAGAAGGGTCAATGGCCCTACAGTCATCTTGGAGTAAAAGACTGGGGCTAATGCCACCAGTCATACCCACCTTCTCAAGAACTGAAGCAAGTTCTGAGAAGAGGTGTTTTCTTTCCATTTCCCATTCTAGTACTTGCCTTTTAAGACACTGTAATATATTCTGCTGCCTCTTTTCCCAAATATTCTCAATAACTTGAATTTTGCTTCAACCACAAAGAGGTCAGGAATTAACTAGTGATAAATATAAATGTATATTAAGGCAGAATGCCAAACCTCTGCCTTAATGTTTAGAATTTTGTTAACGGGGGGCTTGAAGCAACTGTGGTTGTATGCCTAACTTTTTATTTAATATAAACTCCCTAAAGCAACAGAGAAGGGAACCTTGTGGACCCCAGGGGCCATTACACTGCTCCAGGCTTAAAATGAGTTAATTATGATTACAAGGTGTTAGAGTAAGAATCTGATTTAGAAATGTAAGGGTCCTTAGAGATTGTGTAATAAAACTATATGATTTTGTAGTTTCTTCTCTGAAGAAATTGTAGTCCAAAGAACTCAAATGGCATTCCCACAGTAGTAACTAGCAGAGGCAGGATTCAAACCCAGGCTCTGCTTCCAAATCTTATGTTCTTTCCCATGGTACTGCATAGTTTCTTCCTTAATGTAAACTATGCCTCCTAGAGGAAAACCAAAACTCATGCATGATTAATTCTTCCTTCTTTCTCACCCTGTCACACACAATCCAATCGCTGCCAAGACCTCTGTTATTCCCCACTTTGTGATCTCTCTTAGTCTATCCCATTCTCTCAACTCTCACTGAAGCCACCATTTTTTTCAGCACCTCATCTCTTTTCACCTTGATTCTCATAATAGTCCTCTAACTGGTCTCTTTCCCTCTAGTTTATTCCCACTCCCACCCTGTTACTGCCTAAGTCATATACCATGCTAAACATGCCACTGCTATCCTCAGAAACATCCAGTGATTCCCCTTTTGCCTAGTAAGCAAAAATCCCTCATCCTATCCTTTAAGGCTGCCTAAAATCTGTCTTCAACTTGCCTTTCCAGCCATATTTCATACTACTGAAAGACAAGGACTGTTTTTCCCTTTTGTCTTTGCATCCTTAACAGCTAGCAAAGTATGTGGCATTTAATGATGCTTTCAAATGCTTGCTGTTTGATTGATACTCCCATTCATATAGTCTGCTTTCTAAACAAAGTAGACTTCTCTGGCTTCTTTTCTTGTACTGTTTTCTCCCTTCTACTGTTCATCCTTCTTGCTTAGAATACTACCACCATCCCATTCAATTGTGATTTCTTGAAGAGCTTCCTTTTCTTTAAGATCCAATTCATGTCCTACCTCCTCTGTGAATTTCACTTACCTTCCCCAAGATGGAAGTGACATTTTCGTTCTCAGATTTCTCACAGTATTCCACCTTAGTTAGACCTCTTATTTTGACTTCTTGCTTTCCCTAATATCATAGGTTTTAGAGTTGGAAGGACCTTAGATATCAGCAAAACATTTTCCTTCCCCCAACTCCAACTCATTCTTTAAGTTCTTTGAGAGGAGGATCTGTAACAAATTGTGTATCACATCAGCACATAAGATAGTGCTTTGTATAGAGTAGACACTAAATGTGTACCCATTGGACAATTATATTTTACATTTTTGAAAATTCAGAGAAAAAGAGACTATTCACTGGTGTATGATAGTTCCTAGGATTGAGGTGGGGATAGGGAGGGAAGTAATTCTAGTGATGTGGAGCTGTCCATTAGAAGCTCATTTAAGGGGAGATGACAGGTAGCCCTAGACTCACAAACACCTAAAAATCAGTATAGCAAATAGTCAAAAACTAGTTTTTAAAGATTATATCCTAGTCCATCCCCTGATATTGAAAATTTCTGTTGTCTCAATAGAATTTAAGCCCCTTGAGGGCAGGTATTGTTTTATTTTGTGTTTGTGTTCCCCAGTGCCTAGCAAATGTTCCTGGCAGATAGTTATATTATTAATTATAAACAATATTTTAATAATAATAATTAGCTATTGCCCTTACTACTTTTAGCAGGGAAGGTTATTACTGACTGAATGTGTCAGAGACACCTTCATGTAAGAGGTAGCATTTGAGTTGGACTTCTGGGGGTGAATATGAGGAAGACAAGGAAGGGCACTCAAGCAAAGGGAACAATGTAAGCAAAGGCGTGGAGGTAGAAAAGCGCGGGACAAATAGCATCTCAGTTTGGCAGAACTTAGTGTGGGGAGGATTAGGGGACCCAGTGAATAGTGCTGGTCCTCGAGTGAGGAATATCTGAGTCCAAATCTTGCTTTAGAGGCAATGTAATCCCAGTCAAGTTACATAACTCTCTACCTCAGTTTCCTCATCTATAAAATGAGGATAATAGTAGAACCTACTTCCTATGGTTATTATGTGAATAGCACTTTGCACACCTTAAAGTGCTATATAAGTGCTTCTTCTTCTTCTTCTTCTTCTTCTTCTTCTTCTTCTTTGGCTGAAATGTGAGAAGAATAATATTCAGAATATAATAAATGAGATTTTAACAGATTCTACCTCATCATACCATATCAAACTATTGTGTTTAGTGACTGATGCCACACTATAGAAAGAGTGTCTATAGATAACCAGCAAAACATTCAGAGGAGGGTGATCAAGAGCACATCTTGCAACATGTATTATCGCTCATCATCTCCTTCTGCTCTGGACACCAGTATACCCTCAATTTAAAGGACTACCATGAGGAAAAGGAATCAGATTTAATTCTGATTTAACCCCAGAACAAAAAAAAATACTTGGAAAATTGGATAGAAGTTGCTGATTTAGGTTCAGTGGGGGGGAAATATCTAATAATGAGTGCTAGTCAAAAAAGGAATGTAATTTATCTAGAGGTAATGGAATCCGCTTCTTGTGAAATTTTCAAACTCTGATTGACCACTTTTGGAGATTTTTGGTTAGGAGAGACAGCATGGTATAGTGGATATTGATCTGGTCCTGGAGTCAGGAGCATCAGGGTTCAAGTCTCACTTCTATTGTCTGTGTAACTATGGGCAAATATTTTAGCCTCTCAGTGGCCCAAGGCAACTCTAAGAGAACTGTATAAGTTTCAGAGTAGGTGCTGATCTGTATTGGAAAAGACTTTCCTCATTGGGAGCTTTCCATACCAGTAAAATTGCAGGTCTGGAACAAAAATAAATTAAAATAAGATTAAATAAAATAGTAATTAAGGAAGTAAATAAAATAGGTGAGATTAGATGGACTCTAAGATACCATTCAACTTAGTTGTTTTGTTAGTAGTTTGCAATAAAATTGGAAAGGTAAAGTGACATCAGATTGTGAAAGTTTTGAATACTAGGCAAGAGATGCTGAACTTTTCTCAGTTGAAAATAGAGTATCTTTTTTTTAAATTATTTACTAGGGGGAGGAGGAAGGGGGAAAAGAACAAAATAAAAAGTGTACAGCAGAGAGCAAAAGAAAACCTACAAGGAAGCAAAGAAAAGGTGGACAGCTCTCAACAACACGCATAGTATTTAATATATAGGCTTTCTTGAAATGAGAATTTATTGCTATATATTTTGAATCCCCTTTATGTTCTGCTGTACACATGACACATTTTTTCTGTTCTTATTTTATATTTAAGTTTTAATATATATAAGTTTATCATGTTATTTTTCTTTTCTTATTATATATTTAAGTTTTAATAAAAAATTAAAACATTTATTTATTTTATTCTGAACTTTAAAAACTTCCATAACATAAGAATAGAAAAAAATTGATGGTACATGAAACTGCAAATCTATTATGTACAACTTGATATTTTTAAAAATATATAATAATCATGTAACTTTCTTTTTTTTTCTTCCCTCTGACAATTGAGAAGAGCAATGACGACTAGCTCTTTATGTAAGGAAAATTAGTCTGACAGAGGTATGAAGAATGTATTTATTGGATAAGAGAGAGAATGGAGGTAGGAAGGTTTATTAGGAGGCCACCCCAGTAGTCTAGCAAGGTGTTAGTGGAGTGAGTCCTTTACGAAGGTGATGGTAGTGAGAATAGAAAGGAAGGTAAGGATGCAAGGAATATTGTGAGGGAGTTAACAAGATTCAATAATTGAGTGAACGTGAGAGTTTTTAAAAAGGGTGAAATGTAGTACCAAAATTTTGAACATGGGAGACTGTTAATAATGGTGCCAGCAACAAAAATCCTAATATCAGAATGAGAGGTTTGCTTTTAGTGATCAACCATTCATTTTGGAATGTTGAACTTGAGATCCTCTGGGTAATTGTAGTTGTCTGAATGGAGTTCAGAAGAGTGAGTCAGGCATCTGAATAGAGGCATATTTGAAACCCTGGGAGTGAATGATAATGACCAAAGACAATATGTAGTATGAAAAGAGAAGAGGGAGCAAGAACTAGATACAGGATGGGGAACCTGCTGCCTCATGATCACATGTGGCCTTCTAGGTCCTTGGGTGTGGCCTTTTGAGTCTAAGTTTTACAGAACAAATCCTTTTATTAAGGGAATCTGTTCTGTGAAGTTTGGATTCAGCCAAAGGGCCCCACTTGAGGACCTGGAGGGCCACATGTGGCCTCGAGGCTGCAGGTTCCCCTGCCCTGATAGAAGATAGAAGCATCAATCTAAAAGTATTAATGAAAGACTGAAAAGTCAATAAAAAAGGCAAAGAAAGAGGGGATAAAGAGGTAAAGTCAGTAGAATCTAGCATTTCACCACATGGGATAGGGCTTGATGCTATGGAATCAAATGATGTTTTTGAAATTACTTTATAACCCTTATTTCAAAAGAGGCTCTAAATTGTATTACTATAATTTTAAGGGACAAAAGGAATGGACTGTTTAGAATTTGGCATTTGGGGTTAGCAGTTTTTTGAGAAACAGAGAAGACTTTCTGCCTATGGAAAAGGCAGAGAGAAAGAGGATTAAGGGGGGAAAAAAACCTTTTTTTTTTCTTAACAGAGCTATCAATTTATTTATAAAGAAGCATTATAAAGAGCTTTTGTGGTAAGTATATTGGGAGAAACTGTTAAGAGTGATGGGTTAATAAAAGCTGAAAAAACCTGTTTTCTTGTCATGATGAGAGAGAAGCTGGGGAGGACAGAGAGAAAGAAGATAGAGGGGTCATCTTTTATTATGAAACTATTTTAACTTTTACCTTACGAAGAGGATTTTTGAGATCAGACTTTGATATCATAGTTGAACTGAATGGAAAAACTGTATTTCCAGAATTGAAGTATTCTGCATTTATAGTAATGTTTTAAGGGAGTTGTGACCTTTCTCACAGCTAAAATATAAATAATGATCTATGTATTTCATTATCAAATTCATTACTAATACATTTTACATATAATAACTTTAATTTTCATTTAATTTGGGGAGATTGGGTTTATGTGGATTTTATAGTTATAGAGATACATAGATTTTATAGCTCTAGATAAAGATATGGATATAAGCAACTATCTGGAGGAAGGAAGGTTTCTCCAATTCATTTAAAAATAATATTTTCTAACCTTGGGTGGGAGCTCTATACCTTGTTGATTAATTAAGAAAGATGTTGAAATTTTAGTAATTATTGAAGGAATATCCAAATATATTCATGGATTACTCTAGAACTTGGAATGATAAAAAATGTGGGAATAAATCAAGTAGCAGACTGAGGGGCATGAGCAATTCTATGTAGTCCCATTACAGATATGTGTGTGGAAGGAATGGAGAGCCTATTCTTAACACTGTTAAAAATTTAACCATAATTACTTATTCTTTGTATCTGTCTCCCTTGCTATTCAAGTTTGTCAGTTTTGTGTTGTTGTTGTTGTTGTTGTTGTTGTTGTTTTCTTCCTGGACCTCTTTGCTTTATGAACAGCTCAGGAGTTAGACAAGGAGATAATTGTCAGATAGGACAGACTGGAGAAATACACACGGCATATCTAATTACATTGGATGAAATTAGTTTGGTTATTACTTTTGTATAATTTTAGTCCTGCACAGTGTTTAAGTCTCAAACCTGTAAGTATGGTAACATGATATTTTTCACACTTAACAAAGAAACAAATCAAGTTACCAATGTTTCCTTTATAAATGCTGCTTGAAAAGAAATGGGAGCTCTACCAGAAGTTTCTTCATTTATAGTAATTATTAGGGAAAATGAAGATGGGGAAGAAGTGAGAGAAAATTGCAGACCTGCTCAGTGGTATACTAACAAATATATGTTTGTTTCCAGGGAATCTTGCCAACAACAGCAGGGACTTTTTTCATTTTTTACTTTTGAAAAAAAGTACAAAATAATGCCTGTAATTTCAAGTACAATTTTCCAATAGCCCTACTAACATAATAACAGTCTGATTGCTTTTCTTTCACCACAACTGCAACCTGACAGATGTGCTACAGTCTCCATTTGCCATTCATTTCACCTCTACACATTAAAAATAAAGACAGTAGATTTGATCCTTTTAGATGTTCCCCAGAAGGTCTAGCTGCTGTGCTACCAGTTTACAGATTGGATTGTTATCATAGTGTGTCATTAAATTCTATTTCCTCACATCTGGCAAGATCATTTTTCCCCCTATGGAGATGGTTTGTTACTGTGTTTGATACTCATTTTCAGTCTTCTGATTCCATTCTTTGTTGTGTCCAAGTTCTTCTTCCTTCATTTATGGTGGCCTCCCTGTCTGATGAACCAGACTACTTCTCCACCTATGTTTGTCTGAGCCATTATCTTCAGTATCCAGCTGTCCCTAATACAAACTTGTCCTTGCCAAAAACTTCCTTGCTTTCATGGGGTTATGGATGTAGAGACAGAAGGAATCTTATATGTTAGCTAGTTTATGTCTTTTGTTTTATAGATAGGAAGCTGAGACCCAGAGAGGTTAATTGCCAAGTCAAGGGCCACACAGGTAGGAAATGGTAGTATTCCCATTTTAGAGATGAGGAAATTGAGGGCCAGAAAGATTAACTGACTTGCTGATGGATGGCCATATAGATATCAAGTGCCAGAGCCCAGTCAGAGCTTATTTACATGATATGTAACAACATAAAATGGTATGTGACCAAGAAAAAATACTTTCCTGCCCCAGGCCAAAGGACCCTTGTTGTATTTATTATTGCTCTGCTTAATTCAATAAGCATTCCCTGTGAGAAATGAATTGGGACAGTTCCTTAGCATTTGCTGTAGTGGGATTTAACCTAGATCTATTTTCAGCCAGTGCATAGGGGTATGAAAAAGTAAAAGTAAGGCACCACTCCCACAATTTCATTGCAGAAAATAAGCATGATTTCCCAGCATTCAAAAGTGACTCTGGACCCTTCCCATCTACCCCCAACTTCCACAATAGCTTTGGTGTATAGAGAATGCTGACATATCTCAATAGAATGGACAATTGGGGTCCAACTGAGATTTTTATCAATTACTTGTATTCAGGATTTCTGGTAGCAAATGGAAATCTATCTATTCTAAGCAATGCTGCTGCACTCACAGAGATAGACCTAAGTATATATCCTTTCAAAGAGGTACAATAATCACTGTTGTGGAACCCACTTAAACAGAACCAGCAAATGAGTGGTGATAGTGATAGAGAATTGGCCGTGCAATTTCCAGGAGAAATGCCTTGGAATTCTTTCTTTCCAAAGGTTCTGTTGATAAAACATTGCCATTTAATATGCTGAAATTTTAGTTTGTCTTTCCTTATAATATGTAAAGTTGCTCAATGCCTGGCACATATTAGGTGCTTAATAAATGTTTATTGATGGATTGGTTGATTGAAATGCATCATAATGTTTTTCTTCTGTTCTGTTTCATCTTTCAGTATTCTTGTACTGCTTTCCTGCCATTTCTCTTCTTGGCCTCTTCCCTCAGATCAACACTTTCTGCATTTATCTCTTAGAACAAATTGACATGCTGATTTTTGGTGGTTCTGGTAAGTCATATAGTTTCTTTTTCTGTTAAGAGGAGAACCTGAGGTTCATGAGAAGAAAATAAACCCTAAAACAGAGAGTGAGAGATTAAGATACTTAGTTTTACTTAGTGGCTTCCCCCAAAAAATTTTGTTTGTTTGTTTACCTAGATCAAGGGTTCTTAACCTGAGTCAATAAACATGCACACACATACATACACACATACATACAGATGTGTGTATCTCTGTGTATGTATATGTTGTAATCAAAATGTATATATGTAACTGTATTTCAATGTAATTGGTTTTCTTTGTAATCCTATGTTTTTATTTTATGCATTTAAAAGCATTATTCTGAGAAGGGGGTCTGTAAATTTCACCAGACTGTCAAAGGGGTCCAGGAGACAAAAAAGGTGAAAAACCCCTGCTTTTCATGAACTAATTCAAAGTGAGTCATTCACTTTGACCCCAGGACACCACCAGAGAATAAGTGAAGTGCAGACCTGTGCAAGCTTTGAAAGATCATTGCTATATTGATACTGAGGCTTTAGATAATCTCATTGTATATACCCAGAGCTGCCACATGGTACAGTAGTTAGAGGGCTGATCTTTGAATTGGGAAAACCTGCGTTCAAGTCCTGCCCCTGACACATACTAATTGTATCACACTGGGCAAGTCACTTAAGCTTTTTCAGCCAGAGTTTCCTTATCTATAAAACAATGAGATTTGACTTGAAGGCTTTTAAGGCTCCTCCTAGAAGAAACCTTTGAGTCAGGAATACTTGGGTTCAAGTCATTCCTTAGTCACATACCAACTGTAAGACCATGGACATTTAGACTCTCAGTGACCCAAAAAACTTTCTAAAGGCAGAAAAAAAATATTTTGAATTTGAAGGCAAAGGATCTAGGATCAAATCTCACCTCTAACGTTTACTACCTATCTGATCCTGGGCAAGAGTTTCTACATCTGTAAAATGAAGGGATCGAATTAGATAACTCGGAGGTCCCCTTTGGCTCCAGAACTATGATTTTATGACCTCCGAAATTCCTGCCAGACTCAAATCTGTGATAGTATGATTCCAAGCGTCAGAGGAATCACCAATATACCCTGGCAGAAGGAGAACCCCTGGGAGTTCCCCACCACAGCTGCAGCACAACAATCAGAAGATGCCTTTCTGACTCTTGCCTCACTCTACCATTCCTGGAGGCTTACTTTATAAATGCCAAGGGCTTACTTTATTAACCCCAAACTTAGTATAGATCTTCAACATGCATAGCCCATGAAAGATCCCAGCCTCAGCCTCTCCAGTGGCTGAGATTACAAGCCTGTGCCACCAAACCACCAAACATGTTCATTTTTATTAAGTTTCCTGCCACCACTGAGTTGATAGATTATACTGTGCCCTTTGTATTGAAATTGCTTAACTCTGGGCTTCTCTCCTGGCACCCACCCTCATCCCCCCCCAAATCATTGCCATTGCTTATATTTTGATAGTTCTTATTTATCACCCGCTACCTTCTTGCGTCTTAAGAGGTTTGCTAGCACGGACAGGGAATCAGATCTAGGAAGGAGCTAACTGGCGATGTTTGTATTTCAGCCGCTACTGGCATCCTCTCTGCAATCTATAGCATCTCTCGAAGTTTTGTAGTTGCCCTTGTGCTCTACGCATTCTGTTTCACTGCTGTAAAGGTAAGTGTGAAGGAGAAAGAATGACAAAGAATATATGGACTGAAAGAGACACACACCTATTTGACTATTGTTCTTGTGCCCATATCAACTTTGGATTTGCACTGCAATGTAACAGATTGCTTTTGGATGTTTGGCATGTTAATGTTTCTTAAAAGACATGTGGGGAGCAGAATGGGGTAATGCTCTTTTGGAAGCGATGTTAGCTTTTCCTCTAACTAGCTAGGTGACCTTGGGCAGGCACTTCACTTTTCAAAGTCAGTCATTTTGTAGCATTCATTGTTGTGGTTGTTTAGTCATTTTTCAGTCATATCCAACTCTTCATAACCCCATTTGGGGTTTTTTGGCAAAGATGCTGGAGCGGTTTGCAATTTCCTTCATATACATATACACACATATGTGTACATATGTATAGATATATGTATATGTATATATATGCATGTATGTGTATGTGTATGTATATTTGCCTGTATATTCTATGAGGGAGCTAGATGACACAGTGAATATAGGTATATATAGGTATAGGGGGTATGCATATATATATATGGGTATGTATGCATATACATAAATATAGACACACAACAGAATATATACATATATACATGTGTATATATTTGTATATATATGTACATATATTATATATAACAAAATATTTTATGCGTGTGCATGTGTGTGTATATATGTGTGTATAATGTCCCGAATATCTTTCAGAAAAGTTCTGGAAGAGGGAAGGATAGTAGCATGACATGGATCTATTCACTTTGAGTTTCATTTACAGCAGCTGTACACCCATTATCAGCTTGGTCTCATGTATATTTGCTGCATTCGTATTTGTTTGGGAGAATAAGTCATATGTTTAAATGCCCTCATATAATCCAGCATATATCTGTTTAGATTCAAACCCTCCTTTTGCAAGACTGGGGGAAAAATTATTCCCCTTTTCTCCAGCTTCTCTGAAATAGTGCAGAACAACCCCAACAAGCCCTATTTTCCACGAGATGTTGTGAGGCAGCATTGAATAATGGCTAAAGAGCCAGTTGCAAAGTCAGGATGTCCTTGATTCAGTTTCTCCCTCAAACAACTGTTGACTGTGTGATCCGAGACAAGTCAGTGTAACATCTCATTGTCTTGGCAGCTCGCTACAGCTATGAGTTGTAGAACAGTAGCTTATCTGCATCGGTGGAGAGAATTCCTTCACCAAGTGATTCCTAATTTCATTGTTTTTCAGTCATGTCCAACTCTTTGAGACCCATTTGGGTTTTTCTTGGCAATGATACTGGAGTGGTTTGCCATTTTCTTCTTCAACTCATTTTATAGATGAGGAAACTGAAACAAACAGAGTTAAATGACTTGAACTCAGGAAGATGAGTCTTCTTGACTCCAAACCTGGCATTCTATTCACTGTGCCACCTAGCTGCCAATTTCTGAAACTGATTCTATTAAACTGTAAGCTTGAGAGCAGGGAACATATTTTTGCCTGTCTTTGTACACTTAGCATGTAACATAGTCACTAGTACATTGTAAATGCTTAATAAATGTTTGTTGACTAACAATATCAAATCACAGGTCTATACCAAAGAATAATCTACTTATAGTGATTTAAGTGCATTTATATTAGCAATGTCAAAGTACAAGGACTACTGACTTCATTGATGATATTATCTGGTTTGACTTTGATCTGAACTTCCAAGTGATTCTATTCAATAAGATTTTTATTGTGTGTCTTTTATCCATCTAATATAATGTAACACTATGTTAGATATGAACTGTATGGACAGAGGATGGTAGAATTACAGATTTAAGCTCTACAGCACCTTCATTTTACATGTAAGGAAATCAAGACCCAGAAAGGAAAAGTGGCTTGCCTGAGGTCGCTCAGATAGTAAATTAGAGACAGGATTTTAATTGATGTCCTCTGATTCCAGAGATGGAGCTCTTTCCATTTCACTATTTGGCTTCCATATACATGGAAACAGCATGATATGGTCCTTGCCTTCATTACAGTCTCACTGAAGAGACTGAACTTCCAGGCAAGCAATCATTAAAGAATCATTAAAGACTACATATAGTAAGGTCCCTAATGCAATGTAATAAATGCCCCAAATAGATGGGCTGTATTTTACCTGGTGGATGAGTTCAGGCTTTTATGTGAGTAGATTAAGTCACTTCTGTTTTTATATACCTTAGCTTCCTCATCTGTAAAATAAATGCTGTTTTTATCTCTCATTGTTCCCAAAAGGATTAATTGAATGAATGTGTGTAAAGTGTTTGAGTTCCTTAGAGAAGGGCTCTCTAAATGCAAGGTATAATCTTGAAGACTAGGATTATTACCTGGTATTTTTAATTCTAGTCAATTGTCCTCTAATGAAGCCCTTCAGTATTTCCATTAAATATCTGGAATGCCAGTAGTTTACAAGCTCAGTCACAGTTGGCACTGTGAAAAGTCTGGCCTACACTAACCATCTTTGGTCAGCGCCTCAGTCTGCTAAGTATAGGGAGGGAAGGACGGACAGGAAGAAGAATAGATTTCCTAAAGGCACAGAAATTCAAGAACGAGAGGTGAGATTGGTGGGAAACAAGAATCCCAGGCCTTAAGCTTAGGACCGAAAGGAAAAAAAATATATGAGAGGCTATCATACAAAGCACAACTATGAATATCTGGGACTTTTCTTTCTGTCTTTGACTTCCTTTTAGTATATGCCCAGTAGTAGGATCACTAGATCAAAGTGTACATAAAGTTTAGTTATTTTTTTGCTAATTCCAAATTGTTTCCCACAATGCTGGGACAAGTATATAACTTTGCTATGGATACTTTGATTTGTCTTTCTACCCACAGCATTTACTATTTCTATCTTTTATCATTTTGCTGTTTTGGGGAGTGTGAGGTAAAATTTGAAAGTTGTATAAATTTCCATTCCTCTTATTATTAGTTACTTGAAACAATCTTCCATATTATTATTAACTGGTTACAGTTATTCTTTGGAACACAAGTTGATATCATCCTTTTCTTGATCAATATGACTGGAATATAGGGGGAATCAGGTGGCATAGCTTTGGAAATATAGGTCAGATTATGAAGGGTTTCAAATGCCAAACAGAGGAATGTGTATTTGATCTTGTACATAATAGGAAGTCACTTAAGTCTCTTGAGCAGGAGAATGACATGGTCAGACCTGTGTTTTAGGGATATTAAATTGGCAGTTGTGTGGAGGAGGGATTGGTGAGGAGAGAAATTGGAAGCTGAGGGGCCAATTAAGAAACTATCGCAGTTGTTTCAGATGCCAGGTAAGGAGGTCCTGGATTAGAGTTGTGGCTACCTGAGTAGAGAAGGGGATAAACATGAGATTATGGATTTAGGATAGACAAGACTTGATGATTGATTGGATATGGTAGCTGAGGGAAAGTGAAGAGTTGAGGATAATTTTGAAGTTTTGAAACAGGGCAAAATTGTAGTGTCCTTGATACAAATAAGAAAGTTAGGTGGAGGGCCAGGTTTAAAGAGAAAGGTGAGTTCCACTTTGGGCAAGTTGAGTTTGAGATGTCGATAGGACAGACAGTTAGATATGTCCAGCATACCATCAGATGGTTAATCTGATACATTATCACATGCTAACTGACAATCATGGGATGCAGATACAAGCAAAAATGACAGTCCATACTCTCAAGGAATACTCTCCAATGGGAGAAAACAAAACAGAGAGATGGAAAACAGGGAAGAGAAGAACTGGAAAGCAATTGGAGGGGAATGGATAAAGAGATGTTGGGTACCCAGAGGCAAGGGCTGGTGGGAAGGGAGTAGGGAAGTCCAAAAAGTGAGGAGTAGAACCCAGAGTGAAGTGAGGACAAGAAGGAGAAAACACTTTGCCTAAGGTCACACTTAAGTCAGAGTGGAGATAAAAACCACATCCATAGGCTTCAAATCTACCTTTCTTTCTACTATATGATGCTGCCCCTCATTATCTGTTGTGATAATTGTGAATATCTTGATAAGTTATTCTTAGATGTGTTATATATTTTGTGTGTATTTTGATTGGAATTTCTCTTATCATTTATTCCTTGCTTTAGAAGCTATCCCATTCAATTCCCTCATTTTACAGATGAGGAAACTGAGACTGAGAGGTTGTATTTTGCCCAATGTGACACAACTAGTAAGTGTCTGAGGTAAAATTTAAACTCAGCTTGTCTTGACTAAACCCAGTGCTCTCTGTTAGTGCCATAAAGAAATTAGGCCCAGTGATCTGCACTGGGAACCTAAACAAACAGTAGTCAGCACCTCTAGAAAGTCAAGAATACATGCATGCACATGTGCATGTATGCATGTATATATTCTCTATAATACATGCACACTCACAGAAATACTTATATAGATATAGGTACACACATGTATATATGCATATATGTTTATACATGCATATATGTGTGTGCATATCGTGTGTTCTTTATAACACACTTGCATACATGTGTGCCTGTATATCTATAGATACAGATACATATATACCTATATCTACATATATATGTGCATTTTATAACACATGTACAATCACATACATACATGCATAAAACATTGTAATTTTTGACCAACCAGACAACAAGAAACATAAGGAGAAAAACAAAGGCAAATAAAAGAAGAAAAAGAATACCAATCAATCTGTTAGTTATTTTGATTTTAAAAAAAAGGTCCTGGCAGCTGCTGGTGATGATGAAAATGTGCTGTGAGATAACTCTGATTGCCGAATTTTTTTTGTCATCAAGAGACAATCAGCTGTCACCCAGAGCAGAAAGAGAGAGGAAGAAACAGGAGGAGAACAGTAGCTCTGAAAGTATTCCACAATTATATTGATGCTTTTCACCACTCAAGCTTGTGGCCTAAACTGATAATGGAGTTGATTTCAGCAAAATAAGATGTAATAAAATAGTTCTATCTGGTGGCCAGATTCAACAAGTATTTATTAAGCACATATGATTTGTAGAACAATGCTCTAGGTGCTAGAAGGTATAACCAGTTGAGATCATATAGTCCTTCCCCTTATAGAGTTTATAACCTAGTAGAGGGATAAGAAATATATACAAAAAACCTAGAATGCACAATAACATAGGATAATTAAGAGGTTTGAATAACAGTGCTTTGTGAGAAATGGAAGGTTTTTAATAGCAGAGGAATCATGGAACTCTTCAAAGAAAAGGTGGCATCTGAATTAGGATTTAAAGAGTAATGTGTGTAGGATGTGTGTGAGCATGTAATATGTGTTTGTGTACGTGAGTTGTCTAAATAGGAGTTGTCAGAGTCCTTGATAGATACAATCTGAGGTCTGGACCATCCCTAGGAAAATGGCTAGGGTGGGGCAGGCAAGTCCCTGAGCACTGCCAGGCTGAGCAATCTCTTAGAGGACTAGAATTATATCTATCTGTACCCCTAAATATTGTTGATCTAGGGATACAATAGTTTAAAAATAAAACACTTTTCTGATTCATCTTAAAGGGGGAGGATTGCCCAAAGCTTACATACACAGGCTTAACTCCTTCCCACTAAATGCTAGTTACACCAAAGACTATCACTTATAATGAATAGTGAGTAAACTCATTTGTGTAAACAGATTGCAAACAGTAATAAGAGAAGTTATCTAGATTATATCACAAAGTAAACAGAATGAATGAGTTTTTTTTTAATAGTAGCAAGATGAGATCTCAATTCAAACAACAGAGGTCCTAATCTCAACCAAGAAGAAATTCCCTGAAATCTCTAGAGAGACAACCTGGAAACGAGGGAGCTTTGTGGAGCCAACCTTTCTTACATGTCCAAAATCAACCCCTCTCTATTCATGTGGAGTGGGGCATGAAGAGAGTTTAGAACTACATATGTCTCTCTTGAAGAAAGAATGTCTTTCCTCTTCAAATCTCTTGCACCATCTTTTCCCATCACATAGATAGCATAATATCAGTATTCTCTCCCTCAGTTAGGACAGTTTATGCCTCAGACTCTGCCATAAATCCAGGTAACAGAAGGATAGGTCAGATTTAACCTATGAAGCAGGAAAAGGAAGACATTTTTGGCATTGGAAAAGTGCAAGCAAAGATTCACAGGCAGGAATGCATTTGTTTGGGGACATACAAATAGAGTTTGGCTCACCCATACAGTGTTCAGAGGGGTCTTGTAGGAATGCAAAAACTACTACAATGAATTAGTCTTTGTATAAAGTGTTTGTAGTCTATTACAGCTACAACAAAAACATAAAAACTAGATAATTAAGTACTAGATAATACCAGTAATCTCAATATTACAAAATATTCAACGATGTAGAATATAATATCAGAATTTGATTCACAAGTTATAAGATTATTTATGTAGGATAAAATTATGTCTGTGAGGTACATAGGTGATTATGTTAGAATGTAAGCTCACTGAGGTCAAAGGTTTTTTTTTTTTAATCTGTATCCTCAGTGCCTGGCACATTGTCTATCACGTAATAGGTTCTTAATAGATGCTTATTGATTGATTGCTCACAGAATCATAGATTTAGAACCAGAAGAGACCTTATGGTATTAATGTAGAAAGGTACCTTATGAATTTGTATTGGGTTGATCCTCCCCACCTCCAGTGTTAGAAAAACTAGCTTAGGGTTACACATATAAGTGCTGGGAATTAAGCAAAATGATATTTGTATACTGATCCCTAGTATTTGCGTGCCCAGCATTCACTTAGATGTCCAAACTGAGAATTATTAGTTTGTCTCTTGCCTTTTGTTCTAATATTATAGATTAATAAATACATTATATAAATTAAATTGATAAATTCACTGATTAATAATTAATACATAGATTAATAGATAAAAACTAAAGATCTTAAGATATGTATGAGTGTCTGTCTGTGTGTCTGTATGTGCTGATACGGTAATCAAATCAACACTACCACTCCTAATGATGATCTGTCAATCTTTTGCCTTATGATTCAACTTTTTATCTCTTTGACTTCCCAGATCAAAACACCCCTCCTTGCCTATTACTCTCCCCCATTTTTCCCCCATTAGAATGTAACCTCTATGAGAACAGGAACTGTATTTATATTGCTGGTGCTCAGCACCTAGAAAGCACATAGTCAGAGCTTAATAAATGTTTCTTTAGTCATTTGTTCAAATAGCTCAAGTTGCCCATGAAGATAAAGAATGTGATTTCATGGATTTTTGTGTTGTTTTCTACAATTTTCTGTTTGGAGGGAATTGTGGTCATGAACATAGTCCAAAACAGACCTTGCATTGCAGTTGGACCATGAAATAGAGTAAGGGGTCTTTGTCTGCTGGAGATGTTTGGAGAAAGTATTGACCTAATCTCCCAACTCAGAATGTTATATTCTGTTAGAAGAAAGGTTAGAAAGCTTTCAATGTGAAAAAAGGATGATTATGATGCCCAGGAGAAGAACTTACACTTAGCACATTAAAGCTTGGCTTTAGGGGGAAGAAGGGGAAAATATAAAGTAAATGGACAGCTCTGAAAAATGCATAGTATTTATTATATAGGTTTTCTTGAGATGAAAATTTACTGCTTTATATTGAATCTCTTATGTTCTACTGTGTACATGGCAATGATCTTTTTTCTTATTTTGTATTTAGATTTAAAATAAATTTAATAGCTAAAAAAAAGGAAAGCTTAACTGTGTGTTTAGTGTTGTATGTATATGTTTAGCATTATTAAGGAATTCCTTTTTAAAATATTCTTTCTTAGACCCCTCTTGTTTTCACACAACATTGTGTGAAATACTGACAAACAAGTAGTCTTTTTGGAGATAAGCAATCTTGCCTGTGGGTTAAACTCAGGTTTTTGATGCTAACGTAAGGTTTCAGGTAATAATTGCAAGATTTACAGATTACTTGTGAATTATCTATATAAGAAGTCATTCTTTCTGCTTACATAGAAAAATTATACCTCATTTGAATTTTGATGAGACTTTTCTCCTGGTGATTTTAAGCAGGTAATTCAAAGCAAGCAGAAAGATCATCTCACTTGTTCTATCTTGTCTCTATGCCAGGAGGAAGGTAGTAGGAAACTTAGAACTGAGAACATTATCCACGAAATCTTTAATCGTGTGTCTTGAAGTGGTGATATGTTAAGAAAACATCCAGATTGATTTTTAAGTAGATTTTGAAATGAGAATAGGGATGAATAAATAGTAAAGAAGCAAAAATTTTAACAAACATTGATCAGGTGCTGAATTAAGTGGTACAAATGAGACTTATAAATGTAAATGAGTAAGAGGCATAGTGTAGTTGTTTTAAGAATCATAGTCAGAACTTGGGTTCTAACCTTAGCTGTGATTTGTTATTGTTATTGACTTAGAATAGATTTTAGCCTCTCTTTGACAATCTTTTTTAAAGACTGTATTTAGCTGCTCTTTTATTGAGGTAAATTTTAATCAAATTTCTAAAGTGGTTTGATGGCTAGAGGGTGTTCTATAATTGCTGAATGTTATTAATCTAAAACTTTGTTTTTGCAACAGTAGTTCTAAGTTTGAGAGTCAAAACCAATATTTGTTTTCCCTTTATTTTATCAAAACTAAAGGTGAGAGTCATCTTGAGTATCAGTGGTCAGTTAGTAAACAAATATTTAAGCATTTCCTATGTACCAGATACTGTCCTGAGTGCTGGAAATACAAATACCAACAGAAAGAAAGACAGTCCCTGCCCCTGAAGAGCCTACATTCTAATGGAGGAAGACAACCCATAAAAGGAAACTAAAAAAAGGGCAGGTGGGCAAGGGAAGAAAAGTACCCAAGTGTCAGGGCATGGTAGAGAAAGTCAGGAGTGCAGCCTGGAGAGGAAAGAGAAGTAGTAAGCCTGGGTGTTCTCCTTAATGAGGTTCTGGAAGGCGTTATCCAATCAGACGGAGGGGACACTGGGACAGAGGGTACTTCAGAAGGGTGAATTCTATGGCTGAAGTGATGGGTGAAGAGGAGCCTGGAGCATGATGGAGAGCAAAATCTGGAATATAGTCTGGTGAAAAAAGAATTTTTATTTTATTAAAATTAAAAGTGATAATCACCACGAATATTGGGGAAAACAGGACTACTTTTATTTAAAAATATGTATACACAATATGACTTGAATCAGATGGAAAAACCTGGACTAAAGCCCCAGGGCTTTTCTGCAGATTGCGTAGGATCTAGAATTAAAGGAACGTCAGATATCATCTAGATCTAGGCCAACCCCTTCATTTAATAGAAGAGGAAAGTAAGGCCCAGGGAGATTATGACTTGCCCAAGGTCAAGTAGTAAGTATCAAAGGCAAGATTTGAACCCAGGTCCCCTGGCTTGAGTTTATAGTTTTTCTACTTTGTACCATGCTACCTGCCCCTTTCTTGATTTTTTCCCCTGGAAAGTTTTTTGAAGACTTCTAAACCATTTTTAAACCTGTTGTTCTCAATGGGGCCATGTTCTAAGTTTGCTTAATGAGTATTATATATATTGGAATTATTATTGCTTTAGATAAAGCTCAGCAAATTACTTGTTACTATGGAAGCTATTTATCTTTTCCCAGGTCTAGTTGATGGTCACTTCTACTCTTCAGGAATTTCATTAGTAGTCTTCATAGCATTAATAATACTGTTGATAATAAATTATAATGATAAGATAATAAATTATTCTTGTTGATGAAGACCTCTATGCATCTGTAATCCAAATTAAACCGGTCCACCTTTCTCTAGAGTAGCTGAATAAAAGTTCATCAGGGCTCCCCACTCCTACCCCTACAGTTGACTAGTATTAAGCCCTGACTATGTGTCTACTACTAGTATGGGATAGTGAATAGAATGCTGAACTGGAGTCAAGAAACACTGAGTTAAATCCTACCTCAGCCATTTACTAGCTATGTGACCACAGGCAAGTCACTTAACTTCTCTGAGCCTCAGTTTCTGCATCTATAAAATGGAGATAAACAGTTATTATAAGGCTCAAATATAGTGTTAGGGATTGCAAGGCAGAGGGAGAGGTGGAATGACAATAGATTGTAGTCAATTACAGTAAGTAAATGTGGAAATGGAACATTTGTGGGTGATGGCAAAATCAAGGGTATGACCATCTCTATGTGTAGCTGTGGTGGGGGGGAGGAGTGGAGGTCATGGGAAATAAATAAATTCAGTAACTAGAAAGTTAAGTTGTTTGAAGGAGTAACAACATATATGTTGAAATCCCCTAGTAGGAAGGCAAAAGTTGGAGAGGAAAGAAAGATTGTAATTTGGTCACTGAACTTATTGAGGAAAAAAGGGATCAGATTATGAAGAGCTTCAGATTCCAAACAAAGGAGTAATTCCTAGGCCTATATGTATGTGTGTGTGTGTTATATACTAAACATATTAAACTGAGACCTATGTTTTAGGAAAATCGGCTAAGTAGAGAAGGATTGTAGTGGGGAGAGACTTGGGTCATTGAGACTGGTTAAAAAGCTATAGCAATCATCCAAGCAAGAGGTGATTAGGGCATAGATTAGAGTGGTAGCTGTGTGAGTGGAGAGATAGAGAAATGAACAAGGAATGCTGAGAAGGTAGAATTAACAAGGTTTGGCAAGAAGTGGAATGAGGCAGAGTGAGGAGTTGAGGATGACAAGTTTTGAGCCCAGGTGATTGGGAAAGCTGGTGGTAGCCTTGACAGTAATATAGGTATAAAGGAGGAAAGATAGTGGGGAAAGACGTTGAATACAGTTCTTATCTCTCTTGGCTAACATAGGAGCTAGTATGCAATTACTGTGTAGTCCACACAACAACTTTTCACGATGCTAAAGTACTTTATGCTATGCAAAATGCTTTCCTCACAATAAATATGTGAGATGGATAGTAGAAACATTATTGTCCTCATTTTCCAGATAAAGAACTGAGGCACAGAACAGTGGAATGACTTTTTCAGACTCTTCTGAATCCTAAGTCTGCTGGTCTTTCCACTACACCAGCCTAAGACAATGTAGTCCATAGATGCTTAACATCTCTTTATAAACTACAGATTGAGGGCTGTATTTTCACACGAGATCAGAACAATCTATCCTTTTTTCTGCTTTTTTTTAGCACAGAGAATTTCCTAATGGTCTCTTAGATTGATTTCCCTTTCAAATACAACATGCTATTAAGTCCCTTGAGTTGTGTAAGAATGGCTCACAAATTGGCAGGGTTGTTTTGTTATTTTTTTTTTTTGGTGGAGGTGGATAAAATGCTCTCTTTAGCTTAATGCACCCAAACCCAGAGCTGTGATCTCCCTTCATACTTAATGATGCACTTTTTATGCCTTTACTGCTTATTCTTTGACTTCAGCGAGTTTATTGGCTGCTCCATTTTCAGCTGCCTTAAGATGGGGGGCTCTGGTGAGCTATCAGAACACGTTCTACACTTTACCTAAGAGATTTCTCTGGTCTGCGTGGGTATTTTTATTCATCACCGTTGTTTATTATTGGTTGCTGAAAATAGCTTTATAGGTTAATAAACTTAGAACCAGACTGAAGGGTTGTGAGTTAATTTTGCTTTCCAGAATGTTAATTAGTAAAAGCAAATTAGTTGTCATTTAATTTCATGTGCTTTTTTTTCCTTCTTCCACGTTTGTAGTGTGGAACAGGAAAATAGAATCCCTGATTGACTTGTGTATTGGACAGTGATATATGGAAACAACTGGCATATTTGCCCCCCAGAGGGAGATTTAGTAAGTAATTAGTTGTACTTTGTGCCTGAGTGAATCATGTTTTCTATGAGATTAAGTATATGAAACACTCTTTAGACTTTAAAGTAGTTGCTAGTATCATTATTACTTAAGAGATTATCTTTTGAAGCATTCTTATTATAATTTGACATTGTTGACTTCGAAGGAGGCTAGATTTCATCAAGGAGAGGAAATTTCAATGTGGAAATGACCTTGACCAACATAGATTAAAACCTGCTTGTTTCTTAAATCCTAGACATATGTTAGAGGTTGAGTCACTAGTCAGAAATCACACGATTAGTATCAGAGGTGGACTTGAAATCATCCACTATCATGTGCTTTCTATATTATTATTAAGCTTTATTAACAATTATTAATGGAAAGCCTTCCCTGTACTTAATAACATGTGAGGATTACAGAGTAAGATGATAGCATGGTCCCTTGCTATTTTAAAACCAAAGTAAAGCAAGGCAAACTGCTGTCATAGAACTAGAAATATGTCAGAGCTAGAAGAGATAATAGAAATCATGACCCTCATACTCTCATTTGGCCAATGAGGAAACTGAAACCCAGAGAAGTTACTTGATCAAGATCACAGTATGAATCAGTAGCAAAGCTAAAACTAGAAACCAAGCATCTTACCTTCAATTCAATAATATTAATTAGTACTTAGAAGGAGTCAACTGTGGTAGACACCGGTGATGCAAAGTTGAACTAAAGCATAATCTCTGCCCTCAGAAAGATTGCAGTCTAACAGGAGGATAAAACATGCATAAGTAACTAATAAAAAATAGTGCAATAAATTCAAAATAGATGTATAAGTAATCAAAAAGCATGTATTAAGCATCTTCTGTATTAGATTAGTACTACAAGTTGGATACTGTGCTAGTATCTATTCCAAGCAAATTAATACAAGAAATTTGAAAAAAAAAATCACTTTGAATTTGGATAAAGACATGGTATTGGTTGAATCTGGAAAGGTTGATGGACACTACCAGACTGAGGTGTTAGATTTAAGTAAAGTTCATTCCAGGCATGAGCAAAGACAAGAGACATTGAGAAGAGTAGTCTGTAATAAGTCTAGAAACTTTGGAACTAGGTAGTGAGGGTCTTCAATGTCTGTATAAGAAATTTATACTTTATTCAGTAGTCAAGAAAGAATCATAAATTATTTTATTTTGTGGGGTTTTTTTGCAGAGTTGAAATTAGAGTCATTGAGTCATGCCCAGCACTGGGCAGTACTGTGAACGATGCATGTGAGGGAAAGTAGAGGCAGAAAGATTAATTAGGAGGCATTAAAAATGGCCAGGTGAAAGCTGATGAGGGCCTAAACTAAAGAAAGCAAATGTAGTGGTGGGGGGAGGGCAGGTTTCAGAGATACCTTGAAATTAAAATTAATAAGACTTGGCAACTGATTGGATGTTGGAGATCAGAGAGAGGAGAAAAGGCAAAAATAGCTTTGAGGTTTTGAGTCTAGGTTGCTGGGTGGGTGGTGTCACTAATAACAGAAATGGACATGTAAAGGAGAAGAGCCAAAATTGGCAGGAACTTAGGATTTAGAGCAAGTGAGTACCTTGAAGATTATCTCATGATAAGATCATAGATCTAAAGCTTAAAGATCAATGCTGTCATTTTACATGTGAAGCAGTGGAGGCCAAGAGAGTTTAAAGTGACTTGTTCAAGGTCACAAGGCAGCATCAGAACAACTCTCTTATTTTAAGAGAAGAGAATCAAACACAGAGAAATTAAGCCACTTGTCCAAGGATTTGCAAGTAGAAGTATCAGAGCCAGAGTCAGGTCTTTTGGTGCAATATCCAGTGTTTTTTTTTTTTCCTGTCCATTATGAGATGTTTACTTCGCACATTCTAAGTTTGAGATACTAACAGGACATTAACTGGTGATATCCATGAGGCAGCTGGAAATATGGAAATGGAGCTTTTATGAGACATTGGAAGTGATAGCAGATTTGGGGGTCATCTAGATTTTTACAGTTTTCTCTTATAGATAAAGTTGAAAACTGTAGCCATGGGATTGGACCAGGACATCAAGGTCAAGAACAAAGACAAAAAAGGAGAGGGCAAAGAGCAGAGACTTGGGAGATGTCTATGTTTAAGGTGTGAGAGGAGATACAGAGAGTGAAGAGGAGAGGCTGTTGGAACGTAGGGAGAGACTCATGAAACAGAAGTGTTACAGAAACCAAGGTAGAGGAAATTATTTAGACAGATGATACTGTCAACAGTGAACCAAATGCTGACCAAAGATGAAGATAGAAACAGAAATTTTTTACACTTCAGTACATTATAGATCTGTATTTTTGTCAATATGGGGTCTCCTTTTGCAAACAGAGATCATAATTCCACCATGCCTTAGGAAATTGTCTTCATGAATTGGTGTGACTGAAAAATTCATCACTCTGTAGCTGATCTGATGAGATGCTCATTTATGGGAAGAAAGGACCAAATTATATGGGTGAATAGAAGACCACCGATGACCTTGGAGTCAATCAATAAGCTTTTATTGAGCACTTACTATCTGCTAGCCATTGTGCTAAGTGCTGGGGATTTCTTTGGAAAGGCAACAACATGGTCCTTGCCCTCAAGAGCTCATAATTCTAATGGGGGGAGACAAAATACAAACACTGTACATACAAGATATATAGATAGAAAGTCAATGGAAATACCTTGGGCAGAACAATTACAATCCAGGCCTCTTTTCTTTAGGAACTTATTTTTCATACTGTGTTTTGAAGAAACACAGGGTTCTGTGAAAGCTTGCCAGGCCTCTGTGGGGTATTTTATAAGTGGAAGTAGGTTGTAGGTGCTTTTGTGAGATGGCTGAAATTTTTCCATATTTTAAGTTCACAGAAGGATATTATTTCTAAATCTAGCTCCTTTCTCTTATTCTGTTTCCAAGTGATACTGTCACCCTCACAGCAATGCATTTGTTCTACAGGTCAGTGAAGAAGTGGGCCAGAAAACAAATGGTATAAGTGTGACTATTGGAATTGGAAAATGTATTACCTTTGTTTTAACCCTGACCTAGATAAGGAGCAACATAAAAGGAAAGAACCAATTTTATCACAATCCCAACAACAGTTTTCATTCCCAACCTTACTACCCTAAAATATACATAATAATATTATTATTTCAGAATTCCTCTTGGCTATAAGCTAATTTCAGTTTGAAGTACATATATATATATATATATATATATATGAAGTACATATATATATATATATGAAGTACATATATATATATATTATCCTTTGAGTACAAACTCTGCTGTTTGTTACTTAAGCCCTTTAAGACTTAGTCCTAAACTACCTTTTTTTAAAAAAGTTTTTAAATTTGTTTCTTTTTAGTTTTTAACATTTACTTCCACCATATTTTGAGTTCCAAATTTTCACCTCATCTTGCCCCTCCCACACCCCAAGATGGCATGCATTCTGAATATCCCTTCCCCTAGTCTGCCCTCCCTTCTATACTTCCCCACCTTCTCTTATCCCCTTCCCCTTCTACTATCTGTAGGGCAAGATAGATTTCTGTACCCCATTTTCTGTGTTTCTTATTTCCCAGTTACATGTGAAAACATTTTTTTAACATGTGTTTTTAAAACTTTGGGTTCCAAATTTTCTCCCTTCCTTCCTCCCCACCCACCCTCATTGAAAAGGCAAACAACTCAAGGTTATACATGTACAGTTATGTAAAACACTCCCACAGTGGTCACGTTGTGAAAAACTAACTCTATTTCCCTTAATCCTATTCCACCCTCCCATTTATTCTATTCTTTCTTTTGACCCTGTCCTTCCTCAGAAGTGTTTGCTTCTGATTACCCGCTTTCCCAATCTGCCCTCATCTCTATCATTCCCCTGCTCTCTTGTCCCTTTCTTCCCCTATTTTCCTGTAGGGTAAGACATATTTCCATACGCAATTGAGTGTGTATGTTATTCCCTCCTTCAGCCAAATCTTATGAGAATATGATTCACTCATTCCCTCCCACCTTCCCCTGTTTCCCCTCCACTATAAGAACCTTTTCTTTTTTTTTGTGAGATAATTTATTTCATTCTACCTCTCCCTTTCTCCTTCTCCCAGTATAATCCTCTTTCACCCTTTAATTTTATCCTCAGATGTGACCCCTTCATCTTCAACTCACCCTGTGCCCTCTATCTATCTATATCTATATCTATATCTATATCTACATCTATATACATATATATAATTTTCCCCTCAAACTACCCTAATTATGACAAAGGTCTCATGAGTTACAAATATCATCTTTCTATGCAGGAATGTAAACAGTTGAACCTTAATAAGTCTCTTATGATTTCTCTTTCCTGTTTACCTCTTCATGTTCCACTTGAGTCTTGTATCTGAAAGTCAAATTTTCTCTTCAGCTCTGGTCTTTTCATCAAGAATGCTTGAAAGTCCTCTATTTCACTGAATGACCAGTTTTCCCCTGAAGGATTATACTCAGTTTTGCTGGGTAGGTGATTCTTGGTTGTAAACCTATCTCCTTTGCCCTCAGAATATTATATTCTATGCCCTGTGGTCCCTTAATGTAGAAGCTGCTAAATCTTGTGTTATCCTGATTGTGTTTCCACAATACTTCAATTGTTTCTTTCTGGCTGCTTGTAATATTTTCTCCTTGACCTGGGAACTCTGGAATTTGGCTACAATATTCCTAGGTGTTTTCCTTTGGGGAGCTCTTCCAGGAGGAGATCGGTGGATTCTTTCAATTTCTATTTTGCCCTCTGGTTCTAAAATATCAGGGCATTTTTCCTTGAAAATTTCTTGAAAGATGATGTCTAGGCTCTTTTATTGATCATGGCTTTCAGATAGTCCAATACTTTTAAAATTCTCTCTCCTGGAGCTATTTTCCCGGTCAGTTGTTTTTCCAATGAGATATTTCACATTGTTTTCTAATTTTTCATTCTTTTGGATTTGTTTTACAGTGCCTTGATTTCTCATAAAGTCACTAGCTTCCAATTGCTCTATTCTAATTTCTAAGGAAGTATTTTCTTCAGTAAGCTTTTGGACTTCCTTTTCCATTTGGCCAATTTTGCTCTTTAGGGCATTCTTCTCCTCATTGGTTTTTTGGACCTCTTTTGCCATTTGGGTTAGGCTATTTTTAAGGTGTTATTTTCTTCAGTATTTTTTTGGGTCTCCTTTAGCAAGCTGTTGACTTGTTTTTCATGATTTTCTTGCATCACTCTCATTTCTCTTCCCAGTTTTTCCCCTGCTTCTCTTACTTGCTTCTCAAAATCCTTTTTGAGCTCTTCCAAGGTCTGGGACTGATTCATATCTTTCTTGGATGCTTTGGATATAGGAGCTTTGACTTTGTTGTCTTCTTCTGGTTGTATGTTTTGATCTTCTTTGTTACCAAAAAAAGATTCTATGGTCTGACACTTCTTGCGAGGTTTGCTCATGATCCCAGCCAATTACTTGAGTTATACAATCTTTATTAAAGTAGAGGTCTGCTTCCAATGTGGAGAATGTACTGTCCTAAGCTCCAGGGGTTTTGTGCAGCTGTTTTCAGAGATACTTCTAGGGACCTGTAAATTTTCAGTTTTTCCAAGGTGATATGATAAGGGGCAAGGTGTTTACTCCTTTCTAGGCCTGTGCTCTGGTCTATGAGTGACCACAAGCTCTCTTTTCTGTCTTGGAACTGTGAGGAGGATTTCCTCTCCACCGCCACTACAAGCTCCACCATGCCAGTGCTGCTCCTCCTAGCCCCAGGACCACCCCTCAGAACTGTGAACCAGATCCAAGCACGGGCAAAACAAGAGATTCCTGCCTCAGCACTGGCAAAGAGATCCCTGCAATCCCCCTCTGATCATCAACCTGATTCCCCCTCAGTCTGTGGGCCAGAAACTCAGGAGGCAGCCACCACCCCGGGCCCACGCTTGGGAACTGGAGCTGAGACCTAGCTTCTCTCTTACCACAGAAACAGACCTTTCCCACTGACCTTCTAAGTTGTCTTTGGCATTCGTGGGTTGTGAGGTCTGGAAACAGTCACAACTGTCTGTGATTCAGTCCTCTGAGGTCTGCTCCAGGTTTGCTGCGGCCTGTGCGCCCACGCCGTACTGCGCTCCTCTCCCCGCCTGGCGTGATATACCTTTTTGATCAACCATCCAGGTTGTCTTGGGCTGGAAATTTGTTTCACTCTGTCTTTTTGTGGGTTCTGTTGCTTTAGAATTTGTTTAGAGCCATTTTTTTATAGGTATTTGCAGGGGTTTGGGAGAGAGCTCAAGCAAGTCACTGCTTTTACTCCGCCATTTTGGCTCCCCCTAAACTACCTTTTGAGCCATATTATACATTATTTCCCTTTGATCCCACCACACTTGCCTTGTTGTTCCTCATACATGACACTATTTCTCATCACTATAACTTTGCACTGGATATTCCTTATGGCTAAAATGTGTTTTAGAATCTCTCATTTCCTTTGAAGCTCAGCTCAAGTATCAGCTTTTACATGAAGCCTTTCCTCATCCTCCCAGTTTCTACTGCCTTCCTTTGCCTCTCCCCCTAAAAATATTAGAGATAGGGACTGGACCTGTGTAGTATTGAGAATTCTCAGGGGACCAAATTTCCTCCCCCAATGAAATCTTGCACCTACCTGCAACTAATAGTCTTAGATAGTTGTTTAAAACACTGAAAGGTGAAATGATTTGCCAACAGTTATCCAATCAGTATATGTCAGTCCTTGAATTCAGGTTTTCCTGGCTTAGGGCCTGGTTTTCTATCTACTGCCTCTCTACTACATTACCTTAGATTTATTTTGCATATATTTAAACATATACTTATAGATGTATATATTCTCTTCCCCAACAGAATATAGACTCCTTGAGGGCAGGAACTGCTTCATTTTTGTCTTTACATGTTTGACATCTATCATATAGTAGCTATTTAATAAATGCTTGTTTATGAATTGATAATTTGAAAATACCATTTGAATGAGGTTTTGTAAACTTTTATTTCTTTTTAGCATAAGGCATCTATGATTTTGAAAAGTTTAACAATGTCTGTTCTAGAGCATGCTTCCTCCATGTGATGACAATGATGTGTCATGGTCATAAAAATACTAATGGGGATCAAGCTCTGTTTAACCACAAATAGTTTCAGAGAGGCTATGATTTCAAAGCCACAAAAGGGAAATAACTGCAAAGTTGGGAAAAGGTGGAGTGTTCCTCATATTTAGGTGGAAGATGGCTGAGCAAAAATAGGAATGAGTGAGTGATTTGCCTTCAATCATACAGACTGGGAAGGCAGCAACATTGGTTAAGGACTTTGAAACATATAGTCATTGATGTTGATACTTTAGGGAAAAGGGCTCTTTAAGTGTGTTTTATGAGTCTTTTAGGATCCATTAGGAATAGGGCTTGGTAAAATTAGACTTTATCATCAAGCAAGATGGGCTTATTTTCATGACATCAGGCTACTGGGCAGGATTTTCAAGAACAGTAATCCATTACTACTCTCTCAAATTTTATTCTGTCTCCTTGGGAAGTAGAGTATGGGTAGCCCTATTAGCTACAGACAAATGTCCAGTAGAATCATAAGATTTAGATCTGGAAGTGATCTTAGATAGTTCAACCACCTCATTTTAAAAATGAGGAAAAAGCCAATCCTAGACTTTTTGTCAGCAGGCTTTAAGATGAATTAGGTGGTAATAGTAAATGGGGTTAGCTAAGAGTAAGCAAAGGAGACATATAGATTTGTTGTTCTTCTTCAGTAGCTCATTCATGTCCAAACAGGGTTTTCTTGGTAGAGATACTGAAATGATTTATCATTTCCTTCTACAATTTATTTTACAGATGAGGAAACTGAGGCAAACAGGGTTAAAGAGACTCTTCCTGATCCCATCTGGGGTTTTCTTAGTAAAGATGCCATAGTGATTTGCCATTTCCTTCTCCAGCTCATTTTACAGATGAGGAACTGAGACAAACAAGGTTAAGTGACTTACCCAGGTTCACACAGCTATTAAGTGTCTGAGGCCAGATTTGAACTCACATAGATGAGTCTTCTTGACTCCAGGTCTGGCACTATATCTGCTGCTCCCCCTAGCTGCCCCCGACATACAGATTGTTGTAAAAACAAATTGCAATAGTTAGATAAAGTAAAATTTAGATTAGTACTTTAGTAGTGAGGACAGAGAACAAGGTATAAACCCTTGAGATGTTATGGAGAAAGTGTTGGTAAGGTTTTGTAATTGACTTAATTGGAGAAGGTGGTTAGAGGACAGTAAGAGGGTACGTGAAGTAGTAGAATGGAAAATGACTGAATCTGAGTGGTTAGTAGCAAGATGGCTACATCTCTAAAAGGCTTGGGGAAGACAGAAAGATGTTAATGCACTACCCAGAAGTGATGTTTCCTTCATTTGGTCTCATAGAGCACCTGTTGCCATACACATCACCTATTAACTTGTACCATGTTGTTTGCATACATGTTTCTTTAAGGGAACATTCAGTCTAAGACCATGAGGAAACTCTCTGTTCTTAAAATGAGAAGACATCTCTGTATTCTCTCCCTAAGATTGCAAAAAACACAATCACAAACACAAATCTATAATATACAATTATTCATGACCCATACCCATCTACTAAGTGAGTTTTGATATTGTGTGGAATTAAGGATTAAAACAAAAAAGGGGGTGGGGAAAAGATTAGGAAAATCCTCCTCTGGGAAAAGAAAAAAAGATAGCTGAGAGAGAGGTGTAGGAAGAACACTGGGTTTTGGAGTCAGAAAGATCTAGATTAGAATTATTAGCTGTGTTATCATATGCAAGTCACAACACTTCTGAGCCTCAGTTTCCTCATTTGTAGTGTGGAGAAAATAATAGTACTTATATCACTCAAGTATTTACTTAGTTTTGAGGATCAAATGATGGAGCACATGTAAAAAACGATGTAGATGTCAGTTATCCCTGTTGTTGTCATAGAATAGTATCTCTTGAATGCCCACACATGTATAGGGTCAAATGCTAAGTCTATCTAAACATATATGAAGTGCCTTCTATGTAACAGTCATTGTGCTAAGCACTGGGGATACAAAGAAAAGTAAAAACCATCCTCACTCACAATCTAATGGGGGGAATAACATGTAAATAAATTATATACAAACAAGCTACACAAAGGTTAAATTGGGAATAATCAATAGAGAGAAGGAACTAGAATAAAGAGGGATTGAGAAAGCTTCCTGAAGAAGATGGCATTTTAGCTGAGACTTGACAGAAGCCAGTATGGTTGACATGAAATTTGTGTGAACTATGGAGTCAACAAAGTTGTAGAGTTACACCAGATTCCTATATGACTGAATCCTTGTGGGAAATGTTCTTCATATGGTCTTTTTAGCTTACAAACAAATTTATTCCTGGGGTAGGTCTTCCAAGTTGTAGTAAATGTGAAGATATGAAACTCAAAAATGTACTTTTAGTTATCTGGAGAAAGGATATCCTTTTTCTTTCCTTTTCTTTCATTTTTAAAGAAGCCATTTAAAACTGGTGTGAGATACAGAGTAAAATGAAAATTTGGCCTCCTGGTTTTATTAAATAATTAAAATTTGAATTTGTTTGGACAGTAAATTTCAACAAATACATATGTATAATTTCTCAGGAAACAATATGGAAAACTACACTCCCTTCAAAGATAAGGTTCTTTTCTCAAAGTGTTTTTAAACAAAACTGTACTATCTATACATTAAACCAACATAATTTACAGATGCATATGAAACTTACTGTAAAATTCTAGGACTATAAGAGTTTTATTTCTACTACATAAAAACATTTCAACGCCTATGGGAGTTTTCTGGAGCCAACACTCATCAATTCATATCATTCCCAATTCAGAGGCTCTCGAGACCCATTGCAGAGCAATTAGGGATGTTAATTTTGAACAGAACTGTCAAATATTATAGACTTCATTATTAGTGGATGATAAATTGTTTAAAACCACATCTCCCTCTCAAATATTTTCTTATATGTGAGTTTTTTATACTTATATTTAAAAAACAACTATCATTATAGCTCTTAAATTTAAATGTGTATGTATATAATTTTATTTCTTTATTTGGGAGTCAGAGAAGACACATAAATATATATGTAAATGTGTATACATACACACATACACACATATATCTATGCACACATATATTGTTCAGTCATTTCAATCATGTCTGACTCTTCATGATACCATTTGAGGTTTTCCTGGCAAAGATACTGGATTCGTTTGCCATTCCCTTTTCCAGTTCATTTGACAGATGAGGAAACTGAGGCAAACAGGGTTAAGTGACTTTCCCACGGTCACACATTTAGTAAGGTTGGAAATGAACTCAGATCTTCCTGACTCCAGAAAGTTCTAGCCACTCTATCTCCTAGATGCCCAATATTCACACATATGTATGTGTATTTATACATAGGAAAATATATATCTATTTAGATATGCATATATGTATATATAATGTATGTATATTTCATGCTATAATGTATTTAGCAAGGTGGAGATAGAAGGGAGGCAATCTGTGCAAATACTTGGTTAAATTATTAAGGTAGGAAAAGTTTATCATTAGTCATAAATGCACAGAAAAAAAATCTATCAGAAAGAATTCCTCTAGTGATGTCAGCTGGGGTTGTTTGAGTCAGCATGTCCATTTTGCTTCTCTTTGTACAGTCTTGAACTTTGAAACAAAACATTTTCTGAGTTAAGGCCTTTTATGCTATAGACTGTATGCTTTTTATAATTTTCTTCAAGAACCCAGTTTCAGGTCAGTCATGGTCTCAGTCCTCAAATGCAATACTTCCTCTCCCCCAAATGAAAAAAAAAACAAAACAAAACAAAACAAAAAAAAAACACAAGAAACCCAAATATCCCCAAATGCATTTTTGTGTGTGTACCAGCTCTCCGACTTAACAAATGTACTCTCTGGGGCTTGTTATCAATCCTTTTAGAAATGTCTGCTTCCTGTCTATTTGTCTATTTGTCAACTTTGGTATGAGCATGACCTCATTCCCAGAGCATGAGCTTGAAACAAGCATTAAACTGCAGATTGTAACTGGGATACATAAGGGCACAAAACTGATTTTTTAATTATTAAGGGTTGAGTTCCATAGAACAGAAAAGTATAACTATCGAGGAGGAATGAATAAAAAAGGCATTTATTTAAGTACTTACTACATTCCAAGAACTATGTCATTTGCTGGGGGGATATAGCAAACAAGACAATCTCTACCTTCAAGGAGCTGACATTCTAATAGCAGAAGATAACATGTACAGGTCTCAACACCATGTGTAGTATTTATTATATAGGCTTTCTTGAAATGGAAGCTTATTGCTATGTATTTTGAATCTTCTCTTACATTCTGCTGTGCACATGACATGTTCTTTTTTCTTTTCTTATTTTTGTATTTAGGTTTGTAATGTTTCTTTTTTTAATTGTGTATTTAAGTTTTGATATTTAAGTCTAAAAGAAAAAAAGATTAAAAAAAGAAAAAAGATAACACGTAAAGGGGAGTGGTGGACTATGAGGAGTGTTTTCATCAGGGAAGTCAAAGGGATGATGAATACAGTTACAGGACAATAAATTACCAACTCTTTTCCAGAAATAGTACTATTGATTTGATTGATGTTGTCAGAGCTAAAGTTAGAAAGCAAGAGGCCAAGTTAGAGCAGGGAGGGGTAGGGAGGAAAGTGTTGTGACATGGTATGAAATTGACCTGGGCATGGTTGGCTTGGGTCAGGGTGAAATACAGTGAAATCAGAGATCCAGGAAAAAGAATATTTATGATTTGGCTTTCATACACACACACACACACACACACACACACATACACATAAACATATACACATATATACATACATATATACACATATACATTTGTGTGTATATACACACACATATACATTTGTGTGTATATACACACATATATACATACACATGCATACACATATACATATATACACACATATATATGTTTTTAAGTATTAAGTAGTTGTACTAAGATAATGGGACAACTGGGTGGTGCAGTGGATAAAGTACTGGGTTTGGAATCAGGAAGACTCATCTTCCTGAATTCAAATACAGCCTCAGACAGTTACTAGCTGTTTGATCCTGGGCAAGTCACTTCACCCTATTTGCCTCAGTTTCCTCATCTGCAAAATGAGTTGGAGTAGGAAATGGCAAACCACTCCAGTACTTTTGCCAAGAAAACCCCAAATGGGATCACAGAGAGTCAGACACAACTGAAAAATGACTAAACAACAACCAAGATAATAGCAGTTTTAGTTTCAGTTTTAAGATTTTCAGAACTATCAAGTAGTGACATATTTATGTCCAGTGTAGTTAGTTACAGGGCAAGAAGGGACTACTAAGGGCCTCTGCTCCCAGCCAAGTTACATTTAAGCTACCCAAGGCTGACATGTGCCCTATTTGTAAAGACGTTTAGTAAAAGAAATTCTGCTTTCCTGGCTCATCCACTTCATTATTTAACTACTAGCAGTTTCAGGATGTTAAGAAAGTCCTCCATGTATCTAATTAAAATTTCACATGCTGAAGCTTAAATCCATTTCTTCTTCTGTGACCAGTGGAGCTAGAGAATAGCTAACATTATTTGCTGTGTTACCCTGGACAAGTCTCTTAACTATTCAAAAGTCAGGTTAGAAGATTCTGACCAACCTATATTGGTAGTGAGTTTGTATACCACAGAAGGTCTAGAAAAGGGAAAAAAAGTGTTCTTTTATTTTTATGATAATGATAGCAATGGTGATTAAAACACAAAAGCAAGTCTTCAAAACATGATTATATAACAATGTTGCTGAATTTAAAAGGCCTAAAGAAATTGAGGTGGAAAATGGAAAGGAAGAGGGACATGAGAGACATTTTATAAAAAGATCAGAGGAAGAAAAATGCATGCCTCAACTATTTTAACCCAACATATAATGGCCATTAGGAGAAGCATGACTTTTGGCAAGTTTGCAAGTATGTGTCAATTTTTCGTCAGTATACAGGTTGAAAAAGAAATTCTGCTTTTATTCAGTCCTCATAGACTTTACCCATTTCTCATTCATATCTTTTTTCATGATGACATCCAACTGCTCATTCATAAAGAATAAGTCTATACTACTTTGAAGTCCAGTACATTTTGTTTTTTACAATGATGAAACTATTGATATTTCATACTAGTTCTTTCAGTGTAACTATTACCTAGCTATCGGCTATCTTTCTGTTTCCTTGCTCCTTAAGGGTTCTTTTGATTCAAGAACTCCCTAAATGAGATGAGATGCCTTGCCAGAAAACATTTGCTGCATCCATGAAACAGAATGCTCCTTCCATTTCTTCCCGTCCTCTTTGTCATCCTGTTCCTCTGTGAATAGAAGAAGGTCTGAAGTCACACATCAGCAGACCACACTTTACTGCAGGGGTTCTTAACTCCTTTTTTGTGTCATGAACCCCTTTTTTGGTGAAATTTATGGGTCTGTTCTCAGAATACTGTTTTTAAATGCATAAAATAAGTAGGGTTACAAAGGAAACCAATTAAATATTAAAAATCAAGTCAAAAAAGTTTTTAAATGCATAAAATAAATAGGGTTACAAAGGAAACCAATTAAATATTAAAAATCAAGTCAAAAAATTTTTAAACAGACCTCAGGTCAAGAATCTTGGCATAAAGCCATACTGTAACTCTAAGAGTTTGTAATTCATCGTGCTGTGATGAAATTCCTTCAAAAGAGACTGACCAGGATCCTTCTAGAATCAGAGAACGGTGTGAGAAGGCCATTAGTGCTCCCAGGGAGGTATAGTGCTTTGAGTTCTAGCTTCGCCAATTACTATCTATGTGGCTTTGTTGCTGGCACGCCTCTAACCCCGGTTCCCTTTTAGTTCGGGTTCCGTGTTGGGAAGAAGTGGGGCACTCGTGAGTCATGGAACAAAGGAGGAGGTTTACTTTGCCCTAACACAGCAAAGATATAAAATGAAGATACAGTGTCACTTAGATTTTTCTGGACATAGCCCTTCTCTTCGTCAACTAGGAATGCATTTGATCAGTCAAACATCAGGGTATGGTGACTTCTGTAGTCTCAGGCACTTACTGAGACAGAGAGGCCCTGGGTACACATAGTTGGGACCTGTTATGCCCCCAGACCAGGAAGTTGCATGGAGATGCTGGAACTAATCAGGATGAATTAGAGGGAAAAATCAGGGTAGTTGTGGAAATCAAGGAAAACACTGGTTCTGTTATACACCTCATGCACATCATTCTACCTGGGTGAGCCTCAGTTTCCTCATCTTTAAAAGCAGAGGATTAGACTACAGGACCTTTAAATTATCTTCTAGTTGTAATATCCCTTTGCTTCCACTTAAAGATAGAAGAGTCTAAAGTCTCACCACTTCATGAATGGAGTAGGAATTCATGATGATTTCTAAGTAGTCTCATCATTCCAGAATCATTTGACTTGAAAATTTGCCTCTTACATTATGTAGATCGAGTCAAGGGATTGGATCCCCAGGGCAAATTTCCAGTTAAGAACCTAGTACCATCTGGGTGGCCTGCCACTTTGCTTTCTGTCAGAGCTCAGGGGGAAAAAAAAAACCCTTCTATTCCTAAGGGAATGATCCATATGGAGATAAGAGTCCAGGCTGAAAAGCATGCAAAGCAAGACCTAAAATGTGGTGTCCAGACCTGCTACACAACACTTACACTTCTCAGGGAAAGAAATATGCCATTCTGGCATTTACTTTGCCTCCATTGTATTGAAAAATGTATTCATTACTTCTCTCTTGCTCCTGTGGACACACTATCTTTCGTCTATAATAATTTAACCTTAAGCTATTGATTACGCATAAAAGAAATCACATGTGTGAAGAAGTGAGTACAATGATTTAGTCGAGTGTGATACAGGACATACACCAGAAGGAATTTGAGGACTAATAATAAATGATAATTGCCATCTAATGAGAAGTATAAGCTTAAATTGTGTATAGTTTGGCATAGTAATAAAATATTCCAAAAGGATGTATTATGCGCTCTTTGTCATTGTTGTTCAATTGCTTTGTTATGTCTGACTCTCTGTGATCCCATTTGAGGTTTTCCTGGCAAAGATACTGAAGTGGTTTGCCATTTTCTTGGATCATTTTGCAGATGAGGAACTGAGGCAAACAGGGTTAAGTGACTTGTCCAGGGTCACACAGCTAGCAAGTGACTGAGACTGGATTTGAACTCAGGAAGATGAGTCTTTCTGATTCCAAGCCCAGTGCTCTATCCACAACGTAACCTAGCTGCCCCATTTATGTACCTATTCTACAGAAGAGCTGTTGTACCAATGTTTAGTTAATGAACTCTTTTATATAATTACTGACATCCTATGATAATTCATGAAAGGCAGCATGGAATATTAGAGAGTGGAGAGTCAAAACTAGGCTCTTTCTTCTTGATTCTAGACTTGGCACTCTATCCACTGTGCCACTTACCTGCCCTGCCCATCTAAATACATTTTAAAAAGCATGTATTTTACTAGTTTTATGTACAGATCATCTGATATGTATATCTTTGCTATTACAATGAAAACTGTGTCCAAATTTATTAGAGAGATATCCTGATATCATAGAAAGTGCTGGCCTGGGAGTGATAAGGTCTTTTATTTAGAGCTTGAAACTACCTTGAAGGTCATCTCAACCTTAAAGGCCAACTTATAGATAAGAAAATTGAGCATCAGATGGTGTTAAGAAACTCACCAAAAGTAGTAAGAAACAGAGCCTGAATTCAAACCTTGTTCCTCTGACATTAAATGCAATAATGATTCCACTACATTAAGAGACCTACTTTTAGATCTTTAGCTCCAGTATTCACTAACTGAGGTAATCACGGTCAAGTCTTTCATCATCTTTCTTCATCTGGAAAATGGGCATAACTGTCATTCTTGTACTGCTATCTATATCATAAGAGTGGTGTGGAAAAAGCACTTTGTAAACCACAACATGACATAAATATTAACTTACATAAGACATTTCTCAACTTAATTCTTCCATGCCTCATATTTTCAAGAGATTTTGAATTCTTTAACCAAAGTGGAAAATATTTACTTTTTAAATTCTTTGCTGTGATTTGTCTTAAGAAACTTTGAATTCTCATCATTTCACTTGTTTTGCCTAACAAGATGAAGATGAAATCATATTTAATCAAATTGACATTTGAATGGCTGTCTTTAATTGTTTAATTTGGGGTCCCATGTGACTGACTTTGCATTGATCACTAGATGAAGAATCTCTGTTTATGGATCAATATTCAAGTAAATGAAATGTTTTTGAAGGGAATAATTTGAGGCCATGTGAAAGAACCAAACAATCCAATATTCTCAAATTATAATGTCAACTAAAGAGTAGATGTTGAATGTCTAAAGGGCACACATGCATACACTGCATCTGGGGCACATTTTAAAGAAAAGGCAAGCATTGCCTTTGAGAGTTTCTGATTTCGAAAGTGGCACAGAACAAAACTATATAAAGAAAGCACTTTTTAACAAAGCAAGATATAGTAGAATGAATGTGAAATCTTACACAGTTAAGGGGGGGGAAATGTCTTAAAGGTTTTTCTCAAGTAGTGTTTTTTTTTTCTTTTCATTTTGTAAGAGCAAAGTACGAAAGTAAGGAAAGGGGGATATAATTTACCTGACAGAGAAGGGAACCAGAAAAGGATGTCAGAGAAGCAAAAATCATTAAGATATAAAAGAAGCAAATTTTCATATTCAAGAATTTATTTAGCATCATCACATGTATAGCTCTGTACTAGGCTTTGTTTGGGGTAGAGATATGAAAGAAATATTTGACAAGTACTTGCCCTCAGGGAGCTTTCAATCTAGTTGACAAATGAAGAACTGAAGGAAGAATACATGAGACACAAAGAAAAGGAAATGAAGTGACAGCATAAGGATAGAAAAGATTGACACATCATATTTCAAAATAACATATATGTTTTTGGATTGTATTATCTGAGGGTGAGAAGAGCCCACTTAAGCCATATTATTTTTTAATCTCACAGTGTTACTCCTATTTTAATCATGTTGTACTATCCAATCTTCATTTGCTTTCAATACCAATATTTCATTCTCTCCCTAATTTTCTTGGCTAAGATTCTCTTTTACATAGATCCAAGTGTAGGAGGAAGGAAAAGGATAAGCCTGGAATTTAGAGACTTGATCTGGTAATCTATCATCTTGTCAAAAGATAGCATTCTGTGATGAATATATTTGGGTTGAGGAATGCAGTTTCTGTTTCTCTAGGAGCATATAACTTCCCTTTCCGAAAATGAGGCCTGCCATTTTTGTCTCCTTCATGCACAGTCATAGAGATGGAAGAGGCCTCAGAGGTCGTCCAGACCCACTGCCTGTTGTTATTGTTCAGTTGTTTCAGACATCTCTGACTCTTTGTGACCCAATTTGGGTTTTTCATGATAAAGATACTGACATGCCCTTCCTTCTCCAGCTCATTTTACAATTGATGAAACTGAGGCAACAGGGTTAAGTGACTTGCCCAGGGTCACATAGCTAGTAAGTGTCTGAGGCCAGATTTGAATTCAGGAAGTTGAGTCTTCCTGACTTCAGGCCTAGTGCTCTAATCCACAGACCCAACTCATTCCTGAACAGGAATTCTGTCTACAGCGTAACTGACCAGTGGTCCTCCAAGCTTTGCTTCAAGATATCTAATACGAGAAAGTTTTCCCTTAAATCAAGCTGAAATTATTTCTACCTTTGGGTCCTAGTTCTGCATCCTAAGGCCAAACAGAACAAAACTAATTCCTCCCTCACATGACAGACCTGCAAACATTGGAAGACATATAGTTTCTCCCCTAATGTTCTCTTCTCCAAGCTAACTCTCCCTATTCCTTTAACAATTCCTTACATGGCATAATCTTGAAGGTCTTATTGTACGGATACCCATCCTCTGACACCCATGCTCCAATTTTGCAATGTCCTTCCTAAAATATGCCACCCAGACCTGAACACAGGACTCCAGATTTAGTCTGAATAAGGCAAAATTCAGTGGAACTATCCCTTCCCCAGTCTTAAATGTATTACTTACTTTGGCAGCTTAAGTTTGTGTTAGTTTGGGGGGCTCCTAAGTTATACTATTGACTTATTTTGAGTTTTCAGACTGCTAACCCTCTGCACAGCAGAACTTTCTCATGAAAGTATTATCTAGTCATGCTTCCCACATTCTTCATTTGTGCATTTATCGAACCCAACTGTAGGACTTTATACCCATCCCCATTCAATCTCATTTTATGAGATCATAGGCTTATAGAGTTAGAAGTAAAAAGGCAATTAGGAGGCCATTGAACCTAAATCCTTATTTTACAGAGGAGAAAAATGAGGCACTGAGAGGTCAAGTGACTTGCCTTGAATCACATGACTACTAAATGTCCAAAGCAGGATTTGAACCTTGATGTTTCTTTTTCTAAGTCTAGTTCTTTATCTACCATACCATGTTTCCTTTAATTTTAGCCTCTTGAAATCTCTTTGAATTTTGGCTCTGCCTTGATAAGTATTAACTATTCCCTCTAATTTTATATCATCTGAAAATTTGATAGGCATGCCCTCTATCCATCCTTCTGTGTCATTAATATACATATCAAATGGCATACAGCCAATGACAAGTCTCTGGGAGAGCGTGCTATAGAATTCCCTCCATTGACACATTAATGGGTACTCTTTGGGTCTGGTCATTCAAACAATGCCAGATCCATTTAACTGTACTATCTTCAAGGCCACAATTTTGAGCATTTAGAAAGGAAAACATTATAGGGCCTCATCAAGCACAGACCATGCCAGGCTAATCTTATTCTTTATTTTTCTTAGACTGGTGAAATAATAGACATATTATTCCTGGATTTCAGAAAGGGTATTTAGCAAAGTGTCTCATAATGTCTTAGAGGATAAGATAAAGAGATGTGACCTAGATTCAGGTGGATTCAAAGCTATTTGAATATTAGACTCAGGGAGGTAGTGATAAGTGTATCATTATCATCTTGGGGAGTGATCACTAGCGGATTCCCCTAGGAATCTGTCCTTGGATTTGTGCTTTTCAGCATTTTTATTGATGATTTGGATGAAGGCATAGATTCAATGCTTATCACATATGTAGATGACACAGAACTAGGAGGGACAGGTAACCTGTTGAATTACAAAATAAAAATACAAAGAGATCTCAGCAGGTTAGAACAAAGCTCAAATATAGAAAAATTAAATTCAATAGAAAAAATACAAAGTCTTATCATTGAGTTCAGAAAATTAACTGCACAAGTGAAAAATGGAGGGAATTTAAATTTGGCAGGTGATGGTTTGTGTGAAAAAGGACTGGGAGTTTATATAATTAAAAAATAGAAACAACAGGGTGACATGGGAACCAAAAAAGCTAATGAGATCTAAGACTTCAGTGAGCACTTATTAAGAGCATTTTTGCTAGGCACTGTCCTAGGTGCTAGGCATGCAAAGACAACAGTGAAGGTCTCCACCCTCAAGAAGATAAAATATCAAGAATAAGGGAGGTAATAATCTTGTTGTACCATGCCATGATAAGTCCACATTTGAAGCATCACATGCAATCTGCATACCACATTTCAGGGAAGGACATCAGTAAACTGGATGTCACCCATAGTATAGAAAGCAGAATGATAAGTAGACAATAGAGGCTTTAGTGGCAAGGGAACTACTGAAAGATCAAAAGAATTGAGCTAAGGTCATTTAGTGAATGAATGAATCAATGACTTTTTAGGAAGTGGCCTTTGGTCCCAATGAATCTCTATCTACTTCATCCCTTACATATAATTTTTTAATGTTCTTTCCTTTAGGAACCTTGGAGTACACAACACATTCCAGCCCTGTTCTCTGCCTTCTGTGGTCTTTTGGTTGCAGTTTCCTATCACCTTAGCAGACAAAGCAGCGATCCATCTGTTTTAATGTAAGTACCATGACTGATTCTTCACCTTGTGCTTGCTATTCCTTTATTTTTCCACAGACTCACATGTTAGACAAGATTTCTGCAGGTTCTTAGTTTCGTTGAAGTGTGGAGACTGTTCTCAACATTCACTGCGATCTGATCCATCTTCCCATGAAATTAACAACTTACTTGGGGGGAGGAACCATCAAACACTGTGAACTACCTGAAATTAATGGTCAAGATCCAACTTTGCCTCAGATTTTATTTCGTTAAAGTAAATAACACAGCGGAGTAGACAGATGCACTTCTGCAGGGCTGGGATGATATGTGGTTTGCGATGCCAGTTTGCCTTCCCTTCAGTGAAGCAAGCAAGGAGTCCACAATCTCTTCACTTAAGTTGAGTTTTTCCCTGGAGAGCAAACCTGTACACAGAAATATTAGAAGAATCTAATTCTGGATATGGAAGTTGAGACTTTAACCTATTTAGAAAAAAAAACTAATTTTTAACATGGTAGAGAATATGCTCAAGATGGAAGGAAGCATTTCTGCTCATTATTCTCCAAAGGATACATGATTCTCCTGGAATCAGTGATACAAATTAGGCCCAAGTGTTTTACACCTTTTAACACTGACCTTTGCCAATTTCATATGCACTTCCTAATCTCCCTTCCCCTTAATCACATCTTTTGACAATGTAAACTGTTTGCTCCATGTGTTATTTTAGACTGAAATATCTTATTTTTCTACACAAAACTGTACCTCAAATGTCCATAATACCAACCTGCATAATTTTCCCAAAGGTATAGAAACACTTGGACTGATACAAACAGTTGCTACTGTGGACATCAGAGAGACTATAATTATTCTGTAACGTTGAGACCAACAAGATGAAAGACATAGGAGAAAGGGGCAGAGAGAAGGTCAAGTGTAGAAGCAGAACAGCGTTTTGCTTGCTTATCCTTTCAAATTAGCTGACATTCTAGTATCACAAAGTAAAAAATAACAACTTTGTGGATGTCACCAAAAAAAAGGCTGTGGTACCCATGCTAAGATTCTCAGGAGTGATATTGTACACTGAGTAGGACAAAAGATGAAAGTACTCTTTCGTTTTTGTTTTTTATTTTAGGCAATTGGAGTTAAGTGACTTGCCCAGGTTCATACAGCTAGTAAGTGTCAAGTGTTTGGTCTGAGATCAGATTTGAACTCAGGTCCTCCTGACTTCAGGGCTGGTGCTCTATCCACTGCGCTACCTGGCTGCCCCTACTCTTTTGTCTTACTGGTGATTTCCTTAATTCAGCGGAATTCAATTCTATTCAGTAAACCTTTACCATATGACTACTACATGGGATCTGAGGGGAGAGGAAGTGTTGTGCTAGAACCTGGGTATACAAATATAGCATCCCCTCAGAGCTGCTTCCCTAACTCCCAAGTGGTGGTCTAAACCCTAGACAATGGTTGACCACTATTTCCCTCAGGGTTTGAGAGGGATCAACCCATATTTCTAGTTCTTAATTAAGACACTTTGGGGTCTTACATAAAAGTCAATTCTTCTCTTTTGTTATCTTGGAAAGTTATATCAGATCTTCCCCTTCCTCATGTCCATGTTGTGTGGGATAACTGAATTCATTTTGGTACGATATTTTGAGTTTCTAAGAGATGGGTGGTATACATAAAAAGATGAGGGGTATTGTATTTGGGATTAAGGGGAGTATGCATTTCTTTATGTATAATCAGTATAACTATTAAGAGAAAAGAGAAAACAAAAATCATGTTTGTGTGTCTCAATTGCTTAAATGCCCTATGTTTAGGAATCAAATGGGGAGCACCTCCATTTACCTATATAACTAAGTACATGATTTCCTTACCTAAAACACTGTCAGAAGAACATATTTTTTAAGGTAAAATTTGTGTTTATCCCCTTTCAGGTCCTTGGTTCAATGTAAATTATTTCCTCACTTCTTACACCCAAATTTGGAAGAGGTGCCATCAGACCCACTTCCCAAGAAGATGAGAGACTCAGTGGTGAGTCCATTGTCTTTATGCAATATTATGGATGAATGACATCAAACCCCACCGTCACAGCATCCCTTTCCATAGCTCCCAACCCAATGTCTAACCCAGGCCCTGCCCCAGGTCACCAATGAGTTTGAGCCAGAGGAGTCCTTTTTCATGTTACTTAGCAGGTCTGGCAAGGAGGATATATATTCCTGGAATCCCAAGTTGAAACTCAAAACATGTTTCCTATGGAAACATGGTAGTTAAATTCTATGGCTCTGTTAATATAATCCTGTGTTTCAGGGAGACATTATGGGTTAAGTTGACTTTTATAGGCTGTGTTAGGATCCTAACCACCATGTACAAATCTCAGTTCTACCGTAAAACACATTCTAGGTTCCAAACAACCAATTTATAAACAAGCCTTTGGAACACAACCTGTTCACAAATTGTAGACTACCTTAGAAGACATAGCATCAACTCACAGCAATTCACATTGTTGGCACTCTGCCAATCACACCCACTTATGGTACTTAAGGTAGGCAGGCAATACAACAATTAATTCACCTTAGTCAGCATATTACCTGATGGGTTCCTTAAGCTTCCCTGTGTTTCCCAGACTTCCCTCTCACTGCCGTAGTCCTTTTCTGATCAGCACAGGCCAGCTATAGAAGTCTCAGGGTTATTGGCAGCTGCAAAGGAGGGAAAGAGCAGGATCAAGTGAATCAAGGAAGAGAAAAGAGGAGAGGAAAACAGCACAATGAGCTAAGGAATAGTATTCTGAGACTATAAAGCCCTAAGCCTCAAAAATCGACACAAACACACCGTTTCCACATCCCATGACCCTAAGGAGATGATATAGGTAAAGTCCTTTGAAGAGCTTAAAGTGCCATTTAATGCTAGCTGCTTTTAGTACCATTACTAGTATTATTGTTATTATCACTTGACTTCTTGTTGCAAAAAATAAGACTGATAAAGAGACAAGCATTAATTTTATGTGTAAGTTAGTGGTATTGCATCATATATTTGATTCAATGTGTTTGATTATTGTGTTGCCCTATTTGAATTATATACTTTAGAAATGTTTTCTTATATAGTATTCAGAGATACTATTTTTAGAAGATTAGATATTGTGTTTGAAATGACTCCTAATAATTGGACACTAAACTATTAGGAAACATAATTCAACTCCCATTATATTTTTTTAAATCAGATTCAGCTTCTCTCTTTTTAGTTACAGCACCTTTTGAAGAGTTGGAGTTTGAGATTTCCTAAAGCATACCTGAGGATATTTGCACACACACGCGCGCACACACACACACACACACACACACACACACTTTTATTGACCTAAAAAGAAGGTAAACCAAATTTTTAGATGACCTTTTCCCAAAATGTTCTAATAACAATAGCCTACAGTGTTAGGTGAGCAACCAGGTGGCAAAGTGGATAGAGGGCCAAGCCTGGAGTCAGGAAGACTCATCTTCCTGAGTTCAAATCCACTCTCAGACACTTACTAGCTGTGTGTCCCTGAGCACTTCACTTAATCCTGTTTGCCTCAGTTTCTTCATCTGTAAAGTGAGCAGGAGAAGGAAGTGGCAAACTACTCCAGAATCTTTGCCAAAAAAAAAAATCAAAAAACAAAAACAAACAAAAAAAACCAAATGGGGTCACAAAGAGTTGGACGTGACTAACACAACAACAAAAATCACTGTTAGTGATCATGCCTACATTTAAGATGATCCCTGATTTTTAGTTAAGTTACTGAGGGTGGGAGAGGACTTATGTTCTTACTCTCTAATAAGTGTGGTAACAGGGCTCAGATTCTCTAGTTTTGTGTTGTTTTTTTTTAATTGATGTGTCAATGAGGAATAGAAGGGAAGAAATCACCATTATCCCTCATCACAGAGACTGTGGCTGTAGGACTGTGCTTTGATTAAGGCTAGCCTTCAATAAGGCATTTGGTGTGAAATGGGAGACTTAGGAAAATTGGTCATTACTACAAGCAAATGACTGTTAACAGTCTCTGAGAGCCACATTGAATAGGATGAATATTAAAACCCAATCTGTTCTTCTCTATGCTAATTTCAGATTAGCATTACAGAAAATAAACATGGCATCTTTAGTGTGTGGTTATATGATTTCCCCTCCATCCAATAACCATGGAAGGGATTGTCAGCTATTGACAATTGAATTTCAAAGCAGCTGGGGTAGATAATTGAGCATTCAGCTTTGAGAATGGCACTTCCTTGCTTTATAATTAATTCCTATAGGCAAACCTATGGTTGATTACTACATTAAACAGAGGCCTGAGGGCATTAATCAAGCTTTGCTTCCTACTTCCTTCCTTTTAGTTTGGCCTTTAGTACAAATAGCCAGATAACTAGCAATGTGGCTTGTATGGAGCTCCAAAGGATAATTAAAAACAAAAGAAAAAATCCAAGGTATACTTTTCTATTCATTCTGCGAGGCAGGCCATATCCAAAAACAATCATTTAAATGGCACAGTTCCTTTTCCCAACTAGAAGGGAGGAGTGAATTTGCTTTTGGTTTTTTGAATTTTCAGATTCCTGTTTAAACTCAGTTATAAATAATTACCCTCGAGAAACTCTTGAGTAATGTGGTCTCCTAACAAGTTGGAGTAATTGGGTAGCACAGCTAATCTCTGTCTGTAAAATGAGGGACCTTGACTAGGTGATTGTTCTCCAAGGTCCCTTCCAGCTCTAAATTTCTGTAATTCAATTCATTAAACAATCATGTTTTCTCCTATTTTGCTGTCAGCCTGACACTGTTCATAGGCACCCATTTCCTCTTGCTAACCTTTCCCACAACACTTTATATTTTATGTGCTAGACAAGCATTCCATCTTCCTGAAGATAAAATGTATTCTTCTTACAAGATAATTTTCACTCTGTCCTGTTGGAGATTTTTAAATCCATACTGCTTCATAGTAAAATCAAAGATTGGGAGATTGCTGACTGGTTGTTCTGCCCTTCTTTTTATCTGTGCTTATGAAAACAAGAAGACATGGAGGGGAGGGGAGGAAGGAATAAGAATTTATCCAGGGCCTACTACATGCTGGGCACTGTGTTAAACACTTTTCAAAATAATATCTCATTTGATCCTTACAACAACCCTGGAAGGTTGGTGCTATTATTATCCCTTTTACAATTGAGGAAACTGAGGCAAACAGGGATTAAGTGACTTGCCCAAGGTCACACAGCTAGTAAGAGTCTAAGGCTGTATTTGAACACAGGTTTTTCTGACTCCAGGCTTAACCTTCTATCTACTGTGCCACCAGCTATTCCCAATATTGGATATGCCATTTGCCTCCCTGTGGTATAGAGGGAACCACTTTAACCAAGGACTCCATGGTCTTTTCAAGGATCAATACACTGTCCCAACCCATTTCTCATGGAGCTGGAACATTATGCTTTTTGCACATTCAGCAAAATTTGCTCTTTGGTAGGGTTTGGGATATGCCACCAGGTATATATGAGCTTTGCCTCTCCAACCACCCAACCTTGGTTCTCCCATTGCTTCTAACTCATGGAATGCTGCATGTTCTATTGCATCCCAGTTTGTGTTCTTTGGAGCACATTTCAGGTGAGTTGACAGAATACCTATAGCCTCTCTTTGGACTTGCTTGTACTCCTAGAGCATAGTGAGAGGAAGACTTACATATAACTTCTCTTTACAGAAGGAGATCCTAAAATCAGATCTCATTGTCTGCACTGCGGTTGCTATTCTTTCATTTGCAGTGAGTGCTAGCACCGTATTCCTGTCATTAAGAGTAAGTATTATATTTCTTATCTTCATCTCTCCTGTTGCTGTTGTCTTTTTTGTTTGTTTGTTTGTTTGTTTTGTGTTAAGATGCTATTTCTGTTCACAAAGCTGCAGGCTTTTGAAAGCTTGTTTAGACCAGTGGAAAAAGACTAGTGGAAGTTTTGGGACTTTAGGAAAAATCTGTTGGTTGTTAAAAACAATTTCCCAAATTTGAATTAGCCTAGAACAAAGTTCAGGATATGTATGTATATATTAGAAACAGTGCATTTAACCACTTGGAGGAACTATTGCTCCTGTTCAGGAGGAAGGACCATTAACTGACAATCCCATCATCACTGGATCCCAGGCCACCTTTGAGGTTGTGCAATCCATCCAACACTAGAAGGTACGCAGGGAAAAAGCTAAGCTCTCTCTGATTCTCAGAGAGCTGGCTACCTCTTCTCTCTAGTGGCACTCCTTGTGTGGGTAGAAGTGTTCACTGTATTAGTACAGGACTGTGGTCTGTGTAGAATAATACAACTAGTCTTTTTGTTCAACCCCCATCCACCAGAAAAACTTCATCCCTTCCTCTCATTTTGTATTTCAGTTCACTCTCACTATCAAAACACAATGGAGTCACTCCCATTAACGTGGTTTACTGCTGGGCTCTTTATTCATACAGGAGCAAATGGGATCAAATCAAATAAAGTTTATTAAAACAACTACCATATATGCTGTGCACTCATGGCTTCTCCCAGACCCAGGCAGCCCTTCACTAATTGATGGGATGCCCCAAACCCAAGACTTCGAGGAACAGTTCAGATTCATGAAATTAGTTCTTTCCATCAGCCATTCCTCCTGGGATATGACATGAAGTCCAACTATTTTCCATTCAAGGCCTCCTGCAGGTTCAATATCTAGCTAGTCAAGGGCACTTGGGACCCAAGACAGTGCTTCCTCCTCCACTTTTCCTCACTGACCTCTCTGTCCCTATGTGGAAGGCACTGATACTGCCCTTCCAGTCCAGGTGGCTCTTGAGATACATATGTAAGACTCTTGGCACTCATTTTAGCTTGTACATCACTGGTAGAGCAAGCACAGCAACCTCAAAGGCAGTTCTCAAAGAAAGTGATTCCTTACACATTCATTTGTTCTCATTTTTGAACTCTCTATCTCTGTTGTATCTTCCACAATTTCTGCCTGATTTGGCCCACTTATTCCATATTCCTCTGTGTCTCCAGCATCCCTTCAAATGGGTGGCCTTGGCCTCATACCCAGATGCACCCATGTCAGGAGCCAAAGAACAAGAATAGTTACACCTGGATTCAGCATTTTTTTATTCTTACTCTACCCCCAATTTTGTGGCTGGCTTTCTTAAGGGGAAAACCACACATCTACTAGAATTCTTGTCCTTAAAAGTATAATAATGAACCCCCAGTATAGTAGGTACAGAATGAATGTAAGTACACAAGGAGTTTAGGTTATAAATGACTAGAGGCATGTCTTGGTGAAGAAAGAACATATATACATACTAGTAATCAAAAAGTGAAACTCTCTAGATGAAATTTCTGACTGATACTTCCCATAGGCAGATGCCTTCTTTTCCGCCCTCTAACCCCACAACATAATCTGTTCAATGACAAAAATGATTCTGACTTATTTCCTGCTCTTAACTTTCCCTTCAAACAAAGCCAGAAGTAATTTAAAGTCACACGAAGGAGCTGAATTCATATGTGCTTTTGTATCTCTGTGGGCCGCTTTTCCACCCCTATATTTGGGAATTTATAGCTTATTAATGTCTCTCAGCTGACAGATCATTTTCATGAGGTGTAGAAGAAAACTTCTGAGCTATGGAACAAGAACTGGATTTGGCTCTGTGGTTCTCTAAAAGGAAACGGAAAGGACAGAAGTGGTTAAATAATATTCAGTCCTCCTCCCCCCCAACTAAATAATAAATTTGTTTTTTTTTCTTTTATCTCAGCCATTCCTTGGCCTCATATTGTTTGCCCTGGCCTGTGCAGTGGGGTTTGTAACACATTACATGCTTCCTCAGCTCAGAAAACATCATCCATGGATGTGGATTTCACACCCTATTCTTAAAAACAAAGAGTATCATCAACGGGAAGTGAAAGGTGAGTCATGTCTTGCTTCTCCTAAGGATGCCATGCTCACCTGACAGGTTTGCTGCAAGCCAAGGAATGAATGGTTTTACTATCCTGTCCCCAGATATTCTGGTCAAACTTAAGAAGGCTTCAAGTGTGATGAGATGGAGTTTCTTCTTTAAAATATTAATTTGTGCGTTGGGACTTGGATAGAAGGCATTTAAAAAGCCATCCATTCCATTCATATGTAACTTGGAGAATAGGCTTTGTCTGAAAGGTGTGTTTGGGAACATGTTGTAGTTCCAGAAGCTTTCTATTCTGCTGTCTTTCCATTCTCTAGAGACAGATTGCAACAGGGGAAACAGGCTATATACCTTCTGTGTCCATGGGCTCAAGTTTCTTGGGCTGCTTTTCCCAACACCTGGAATAAGCAAGATTAATTTGTCAGTGTTCATGGCCAGGTTGTTGTCACGTAAAAGGAAAATCTTTGTGAAAGTTCCAAATTAAGATCTAGCATAGGATGGAGAACTTTCAGAATTGCCCTGAAAACTGAAATAATAGCAATAGGTATACCTGGTAGAAGTAGGGATCCTGTTAGTTTTCAAAATGCTTTTACCTCTAATCTCATCTGATCCTCATAACTCTATGAAGTAAGCAGTTCTGTTATTATCATCATTTCTATCTTATGGATGAGGAATCTGAGGTACAGAGAAGTTATGTGTCTACAGCTGCTTAACCAGTTAATAGTAGAGCAGGCTCAGAAAGTAATGTCTCTTTTAAAACATTTCACCTACTGTGATTCAGATTTTTAAATAAGTTCTTTGGTAAGCTCTACAGTGAGTATAGAAAGCTAAGTGGAGGAATGGATAGTGTCAGGCCTGGAGCCAGTAAAACTCAGCTTCCTGAATTCAAATATTCATATTCACAAAATACTGACCTCAGATACTTTCTAGCTGTGTGCCCTAGGCAAGTCACTTAATCTTGTTTGCCTCATTTTCTTCATCTGTAAAATGAGTTGGAGAAGGAAATGGCAAACCACACCGGGATCTTTGCCAAGAAAATGCCAAATAGGGTCACGAAGACAATACTGAAAAATGACTGAACAACAGAACTCTATATCATCTATACTCTGTGGATCATGGGATCATAGGATTTAAGGGAGTTGAGATTCTACTTCACTAAGCCAATAACAAGAAGAAGTACCTCAATTTTCCCACCTATAAAATGGTGATGATAATAACACCTACCTCTCAGGATTGTTGTGAGGAGCAAACTAGATGCTATTTGTAAAAAAAAAACACTTTGCAAACCTTAAATAAAATAGTTATCTAGATCAAATAGGTACCTTTCACAAGAGGCAGCCATAAGAAATAAAATAGAGAAGTTCAGTTTCATAAACTTGAAGTGCTTTTGCATAAACAAAATCAACATGAAAAATATCCACATAAAATGACTTTGATAAGGCTCCACCATCCAAGATGTATAGGAAGCCAAAACAAATATTTAATACCATTCCTCAATGGACATATATATATATATGTGTGTGTGTGTGTGTGTGTGTGTGTGTGTGTGTGTGTGTGTGTATATACATACATATATATATATATTCAAAGGATGTAAATAAACTTCTCAGAAGAATTGCATACTCTTGACAACAATATGAAAGATTACTCCAAATGACTAATAATAAGAAAAATGCAAAACAAAACTACTCTTTATTTTATAGCCAACAATACGACAGTAGATGGAAATGATCAGTATTGGAGTGACTATGGAAAGGTTGCACTCATATATTTCCAGGCGGACTTTGGAATAATCCAACCTTTCAAGATAGCAATTTGGAATTATGCTAAAAATTTAAGTGATGCAACCATATTGCTTGGTCCAGAGATCCTGGTGCTAGGTGTGTACCCCGAAAAAGCCAAGACAAAAAGAAAGGTCCCGCATACACTAAAATATTCACAGAATTATTTTTTTTAATCAGCAAAGAACTAAAGAAAGAACATATTATACAAATGTAATGGAATATTATTGCACTATAAGAAATTATGAATATAAATAATTCAGAAAAAACATGAGGAATGGTACAGAATGAATGTTATGGTTATGAATAATCATAACCAAGAATACAATATGTATAATGAATAAAATGTAATGAATACAACATGGTGTAAATGGAAAGAAAAAGAACAAAACTGAATGATGTGTAATTCTGCCTGCTGAGCTTGGTTCTGGAGAAGAATGAGAAAACACACCTCTCTCCCTTCTTTGCAGAGGTGGGAGTGTGGGGGGCTACTTGTATGAATTGTTGCACATTGCCTGGCTTGGTTAATATGTTGGTTAGTTTGGTCAAAAAGACCCCTGTTATTAATTTCAAAGGATGAATGACTCTCTGGATATGGAAGGAAAGTAAAGGTGCTAGAAAATTAAAAGATAATAATAAAGTAAAAAACAACCTTAGAGCACTAGAGAAGTGAGATGTTTTTATAGAAGGTGTGAGGCACAGCACCATTTATCACCAGCGTGTTTGGACCCAGTCAAGTGGAATGAGAGGAAGGATAAAAATAGAAGAGCTGGTAGAGGGAAGTACATACAGCACCAGAAGAGAAGAGGAAAATCAAAGTAACTGGGCAGGAAATGAGAGCATTTCTTTCAGACGGTAACTGTTTGAAAAGGATTTGAAAAGGGTTTGAAAAGGAGCCAGAGGAACAAATGAATTGAAGGAAGTAGGAAGTTCATTGAGTATGTAGCTACTGTCACATCCGAAAGAAAAAAGATACATCATAGCCTATTTGAGGAAAAGTCTTTTTTCCATACAACCAGAAGTGCCCTGCCTAAATACTAACTGGTTCCTACTGTTTCCATTTCAACAATTTAACTCCTTCTCTGTTTATGGGAAATCAGGAAGATATCAAGATGATTCAGTGGTTAGAGTGCTGGACTTGGAATCAGGAAGACCTGAGTTCAAATCCTGCCTCAGACACTTACTAATTGTGTGACCCTGGGCGAGTCACTTGACTTCTATTTGCCTCAGTTTCCTCATCTGTAAAAAGGGGGTGATAAAAGTGCCTGCCTTCCAGGATTGTTATGAGGAGCAAATAAGAAAGTACTTGTAAAACACTTAGCACAGTGCCTAGCACATAGTAGATGCTACATAAATGTTAACTGTTATTTTCATTTAATCTCTCTCAGCCTCAATTGCCTAATCTGTAAACTAGTAATAATCATATCACCCATATGAAAGGGTTGTTATATAGATTAACTAAGATAACATATGTAAAACACTCTGTAAATTCTAAAAAGCTTTATAAATGTGAATTATTATTATTACTTCCATATATCAATGGATTATTTATCTCCTCAATATGGGTACTTACACCTTTCACTAGTGGAGATCACAACTTATACATGCCTATCCTCCCATAAATCCTCCATAGTGGGTACACCTAACTGCCCTAAGAGCCTTCCTCTAGCTCTCTTAATAATTTTCTTACCTTGGGAAATATACTTTTAAAATCTTTTAATGGATGTTTTGTTTCTTGGCATTTCTTATTTGATCTTTTCTTCATATGGAAGTGGGTAGCAGAGATTTGGGTCATTTGCTTTGCTGGGCTGATTTTGAGTTTTTCTCCTCCTCTTAGGCATCTTGCCTGAGGTGTATGGTGGGAGTTGGACAATGGTTGTTGACAGTCTAGAGAAGAGATTGAAATACATTGGGCTGCCTTTGGATGTCTTTGATTAAATTGAGTTTAGAATTAGATTAGAATTAGCTAATGTTCCTTTGCACCTCAACTCTTGACGTTCACCTCATTCTTAGTATAGAAAAGTTGTATGGTTTAGAAGAAAGAATGCTAGGCTTGGAAGAGGAAAAGGTCCTAGACTAAAACCTTGGCTCTGTTATTTATACCCTATATAGCCTTGAGGTTCTCAGAATTTCAGTTTCCTGACCAGGAAAATGAGGAAGGTGGATAGATGATCTCTAAGGTAACTTCTAACTCTACAGATTGTTATCCATTGTTTCAAGATTCAAATGCACATATGTCTGTGTGAACATTTTGTTGATGGCACCTGTGCGGTACAGCCTTAGAAAAGTCTGGAGACCTGTGCAGACTTATGAATCTGGGCTAAAATAAAGATTGGTTTTGCATGAATAATGTACTTTTTCAGGCATCTAGGTGGTACAGTAGATAAAATGTTGGGCCTGAATTCAGAAGACTTTATCTTCATGAGTTCAAATCTGGCCTCAGACATTTACCAGCTGTGTGACCCTGGGCAAGTCACTTAACCCTGTTTGCCTCAGTTTCCTTATCTGTAAAATGAACTGGAGAAGGAAATGACAAATCACTCAATATCTTTGCCAAGAAAACATCAAATGAGGTCACAAAGAGTCAGACACAACTGAAAAATGACTGAAGAACAATGCATTACTCTCTTTTTTCTGCTTATTAATATTTTATTTTTTCCAATTACATATAAAAATCTTTTTTACCATTCATTTTTGTAAGATTTTGAGTTCCAAATTTTTCTCCTTCTCTTTCTTCCCTCCTCCCCTCCCCAAAACAAGCAATCTTATATAGGTTATAGATGTACAATCATGCTAAACATATTTCCACATTAGTCATGTCATGAAAGAAGAATCAGAACAAAAGCGAAAAATCACAAGAAAGAAAAAACAAAAAACCAGAAAAAGTGAAAATAGTATGCTTTGATGTGCATTCAGACTCCATAGTTCTTTCTCTGGATGTGATTAGCATTTTCCATCATTAGTCATTTGGAATTGTCTTGGATTATTGTTTTGCTAAGAAGAGCTAAGTCTGTTATACTTGATCATTGCACAATGTTGCTGCTACTGTGTACAACGTTCTCCTGGTTCTGTTCACTTCACTCAGCATCAGTTCGTGTAAGTCTTTCTAGGTTTTTCTGAAATCCCCCTGCTCATCCTTTCTTATAGAAAAACAGTATTCCATTACATTCATATACCACAATTTTTTAGCCATTCTCCAATTGATGGACATCCCTTTAGTTTCTAATTCTTTGCCACCACAAAAAGAGCTGCTGTAAATATTTTGTGCATGTGAGTCCTTTTTACCTTTTTTATGATCTCTTTAGGATACAGACCTAGTAGTGGTATTGCTGAAACAAAGGGTATGCATAGTTCCAAACTTCTCTCCAGAATGGTTAGATCAGTTCACAACTTCACCAACAATGCATTAGTGTGCCAGTTTTCCCACATCTTCTCGAATGTTTGTCATTTTCCCTTTTTGTCAGATTAGCCAATCTGATAAGTGTAAGGTGGTACCTCAAAGGTTTTGATTGGCATTTCTCTAATCAATAGTGATTTAGGGCATTTTTTCATGTGGTTATAAATAACTTTAATTTCTTCATCTGAAAACTGCCTGTTAACATCCTTTTACCATTTATTAATTGGGAAATGACTTGTATTCTTATAAATTTGACTCAGTTCTCTCTATATTTTAGAAATCAGTTATTTATCAGAAATATTTGTTGTAAAGATTGTTTCCCAGCTTTCTGCTTTCCTTCTAATCTTGGTTGCATTGGTTTTATTTCTGCAAAAGTCTTTTAATTTAATGCAATCAAAAGTATCTATTTTACATTTCGTGATGCTCTCTATCTCTTGTTTGGTCATAAATTCTTCCCTTCTCCTTAAATCTGACAGATAAACTATTCCTTGCTCTCTTAATTTGCTTATGGTATCATTCCTTATGTCATGTATCCATTTCAACTTTATCTTAATATAGGGTGTGAGATGTTGGTCTATGCCTAGTTTCTGCCATACCATTTTCCAGTTTTCCCAGCAGTTTTTTTTTTTCAAATAGTGAGTTCTTATCCCAGAATCTAGATTTGGGTTTATCAAACAGTAGACTACTATATCATTTACTACTGTGTCTTGTGTACCTAATCTATTTCACTGATACACCACTCTATTTCTTAGCCAGTACCAAATAGTTTTGATGATTGCTGCTTTATAATATAGTTTTAGATCTGCTACAGTGAGGCTACCTTCTTTTGCATCATTTTTCATTAATTCCCTTGATATTCTTGATCTTTTGTTCTTCCAGATGAACTTTATTATTTTTTCTAGCTCTATAAAATAATTTTTGGTAGTTTGATTGGCATGGCACTGAATAAGTACATTAATTTAAGCAGAATTGTTATTTTTGTATTATCTTGGCCTATTCATGAGAAATTGATATTTTTCCAGTTGTTTAGATCTGTCTTTATTTGTGTGAAAAGTATTTTGTAATTGTGTTCGTATAGGTCCTGGGTTTGTTTTGGCAGATAGCCTCCCAAGTATTTTGTATTGTCTACAATTATTTTAAATGGAATTTCTCTTTCTATCTCTTACTACTGGGCCTTGTTGGTTACATTGAGAAATGCTGATGATTTGTGTGGGTTTATTTTATAACCTGAGACTTTGCTAAAGTTGTTCATTGTTTCAAGTAGTTTTTTAGTTGATTCTCTAGAATTCTCTAAGTATATCATCATATCATCTGCAAAGAGGAATAGTTTTGTTTCTTCGTTGTCTATGCTAATTCCTTCAGTTTCTTTTTCTTCTCTTCTTTCTAAAGCTAGCATTTCTAGTAGATTATTGAATAATAGTGGTGATAATAGGCATTCTTGTTTCACTCCTGATCTTACTGAGAATGCTTCTAGCTTTTTCCCATTACATAAAGTGCTTGCTGATGATTTTAGATAGATACTGTTTATCATTTTAAGGAAAACTCCATTTATTTCTATGCTCTCTAGTGTTTTTATTAGGAATGGGTGCTGTATTTTGCCAAAATCTTTTTCTGCATCTGTTGAGATAATCATATGTTTTCTGTTGGTTTTATTATTGATATGGTCAATTATGCTGATAGTTTTCCTCCTGGGGTACAGGGGGCACTGTCCCAAGCTTCTTATTCTAGGGACCAGGGGCCTGGTCACTGGCTTTCCATGCCAGGGCCTCAGGTGCTTAGGGCTTGCCCACTGTACTGGGTGGCCCGGCTTAGTCGCACCTGTTGGGCCAGGGTTCTGGGGCTCACAATTTGCCTTCTGTAATGGGGCTGGAGGCCTCACAGCTGGCCTGCTGAGCCAGAATCAAGGGGCCTCAGTTGGTGATCTGTGCTGTGGCTAAGAGCTTCCCACTGGCTTGCCCACAGACAGTCTGCATTGGGCGGCACTCCCGTTTTACCCAAGTGAGACACACCTTTCCTGAAGTTATTCTAAGTTATATTAAGCTGGAAAACTGTTTCACTCCATCTTTTTGTGGGTTCTACAACCCCAGTATCCATTTGCAGACTTGATTTAACTTTTTTTCTGAGTGAAACTGGGAAGAGCTCAGGAAACTTCCTGGTTTCTCTCTTGGCCATATTTTTCTCTTAATTCCCAACATTATCATTTTACAAAAAGCCTCCAATCTGGCCCAGTGTGGTAAACTTAACAAATCAGACAGATAACTCCAAACAGGGTTATGTTCAGGTTCAATACTTTGGAACTACACAGATTCAACTATATTAATTCTGCAATGTTCAGAACCTATTTCTACAGTTTGGTCATTTTCCATGTCCCATACTCCTCCTCCTCCCCTTCCTCACCTTGATTTCTTGCTCTTTTTTTTAAGTGTTTTATTGGAATCCCTTCAAGAGTTATCTAGTTGAAATTCAATCCAGTTAACCATAGTTTAACAGGAAGGCTATACTAAAATAATCTATAAATTTCCTCATAGAATTGAGGAATATTGAAACTTAGAAATTATCTGGTCTAATCCCCATTTATTTTACATCTAGGGAAATTGAGACCCAGAGAGGTTTAAGTGACTTTTCTGAAACCATGCAGCTAGCCAGGAGCAAAGCTTGGACATGACCTCAGCCTACTTCTGGAGTGTCCTTTTCACTCTTTTCACTCAATATAGGCAAGGCCTGTACACACCTCAATTTGAACCAGTGAGAGTGAGGAGTGGAGCAAGCTGAGGTCAGGTCTACTAGATAGAACTGAGGTCAGTTATCTACTAGATAACTATGCCTACCTCAGTTTTCCCTATAAGAATACAAATTCCTTGTGAGTAGGATCTGTCTTGCTTGTATTTATATCACCAGTTCTTAACCCAAGTTTGAATATGTAATAGGTGCTTAATAAATCTATCTATCTACCATCTATCTCTATCACTATTCACTACCCATGTTGCCTTTCAGTAGATATACATATATTGGTTTGTCCTTGCTGGTGAATGATTACCAGAACTGCCCATACACTGCCTATAGCAAACTAATGATCCTTAGCAATATGAGAATTGTGCCCAACATGCTTTTTCTTACAAAATCTCAATTTCCTAGAGGTTGATAGAGATATAGTGAAGAGCAGAACTAGATCTTGAAAATCTAGCCTTACAAGTTTGCTTTAATATGTGTGTGTATCTCCATCCCTTAATTCTAGGAGTTTTCCAAGGTTCTGCCCTTGTCTCTCTTGTCTACACTTCCTCTCTTGGTGAATTAATCTACTCCTACAGCTTTATCTATCACCTCTATAACTGAATACCAAAATCTATACCTCCAACCTTAACCTTAACCTGCCTCATGAGCTACAGACTAGCACTTTCATATGTCTGATAGATACAATATCTGTGCATGTTGTTTGCTTCTCTGCCCTTCCCTCCCTTTCTAGTGTAATAGCGCTCGAGCTAGAAGAGACCTCAGAAACCATCTATTTCAACTCTCTCATTTTGCAGATGAGGAAACTAAGGTCTGTGGATGTTAAGCAAGTTGCCCGAGGTCACATAGGGTAGTAAACAACAGGGATGGAATTTGAACCCAAGTCTATTCTCTCTGTGTCTCTGTGTCTGTCTTTCTGTCTCATCTCTATCTTTGTCTGTGATTATGTCTCTGTGTCACTATCTCTGTCTGTCTGTCTCTTCTTCTGTGTCTCATTTTCTGTCTCTGCATCTCTCCCCCCACCTTCCCCCCTGCAATGGAAATAGTTTCAAACAGAAATACTCACAGTTATGATTCTATAGCAACATTTACAAGCACCATCAACTGAAGAGCCACTTGACTGCTGCTTTTCCTGTGCAGTCTAGTAACATGTAATATTTTAATACTAAAATTAGTCATTTTAATTTGCAAGTGGCCAGTAGGAAAACCACTCGTGGCTTAAGAGGCACAGTTTAAGTTTAAAATCTAGGGTCCTTCTTCCATCATGACCAGTCCAATATCCTCTGGAATTCACTTTCTCTGCCTTGCTTTTGTTATCTAGCTGTGATGGTTATGGGTAAATAGATGTCAGCTTACCTTGGTGAGGAAAGGTTCTAGCCATTATACTTTGTACTGTAGTAGACTGAAACAGAGATTTCTGGCAGATATTTCTGATGAGACAATCAAAGCTTTCTCCTACTTCCATGGCCCCGATAGACCCTGTCTTCTCAGACTCAAATTATTTGGAAATGAAGCCCAAAACTATACTACAAGAGACAGTCAGCAATACTGTATAAGTATTGTACAATACAGTAGAATACTGTACAAAAAGCATAATAACACAAAGTTGAAAATAACTTTGAAGAGATCTGGATTTTAGAGATTATTCAGAGAGAAAACTCTTCTAGCAAGTCTGCCTTCTGAAATCTCAGTCAGCTAGTCATCTGTGTCCTATCAGCAAAATGTCAGTGATAATTCTACACTACAGGGGGGAAGGCACTGCCCCTCACATACGTCATACACCCTGTCATTTCATCATATTGACTGATGATCTGATCATTGGTTCCCTTGATCACACCCACCCTTCCTCCCCTACACTAAAAATAATCAATCAATCAATAAATAAACATTTATCTAATATCTGCTATGTGCCAGCCACTGTGCTAAGTGCAGGGGATATAAAAAGAGGTAAAAGACAGTCCCTGCCCTCAAGGAGCTTATAATCTAATGGGAGAGACAACATAGAAGCAAATATATACAAAAGAAGCTATGTATAGGATAAATGGGAGATAATTAATAGAGGGAAAGCAAGGCATCCCATAGAAGGTGTGATTTTAGTTGGGACTTAAAGAAAGGCAGGGAGGTCCTTAGCCTGAGTAGAAGAGGGAGGGCATTTAAGGAATGGGGGATAGCCAAAAAAAATGCTCAGAGCTGAATGATGTAGTGTCTTACTTTTGGAATAGCCAGGAATAGCCAGCATGTCAATGGATTGAAGAGTAGGTGTAGGGGATTAAGGTGTAAGAAGACTGGAAAGGCAGAAGGCAACTGGTTTACTTCCCCTTCTGTGTCCTTTTGTCGTTGTTGTTGTTGTTACCGTTTTTTGTCTTACTTTTTTATTTTTCAATTTTATTGGTACCTTATGTTTTAGTTTTCACACTACCTATGTTTTCTCTTTCTATTTCCCACCCAAAGAACCATCCCTTAAAACAAAGAATAAAATGATTTTTAAAAACCCTGTTCTTCAAAACAAACCAATTCATCAACCAATTCCTACATTAGAGGCAGTGCCCCACCCCCATATCCCTCCTACCTACTTTTTGATAAATATACTTCAGTGTAGTGTGATATCACAACACCATGCCTTTTTGAATGTAAAAATATGATACAATAGACCAAAAATAAATAATCAACCCACTCCCCACTGAATCCTAAGAAAGTAAATTAAAGCATGTATCATTTTTGCTAGATCAGCACTTTACCTGCCTGACCAGTATTTTTTTAGCCTTTAGGCATTTGCCTCCCTGTTTATTTAAAAGGCTGACTCAAGGGAGAAATAAACCAATACTTATAGCTTAGGCTAGAACAATGGGCCAAATCCAATAAGTTGAAATTTAATAATGATATATGTAAAGTCCTTTACTTGAGTTAAAAAAAAATCAACTACACAAATACAAAAAGGGGAGAGGTCTAGCTAGATTACAATTCTAGGGGGAAAATACTGGTGGTTTTGGTGGATTGCAGTCTCAAGATAAGTCAACAGTATAACATGGCAGTCAAAAAACCTAATACGATCTTGGGCTGCATTAACGAAGCATAATGCCAAGAATGAGAGCTGTTAAAGACCTACTGTCCATTCTGGTCAGACAGCATCTACAGTTTCCTGTTCAGTTTGATGAGGTACCACTACATCATTATTTCCTATTTATCCTGTGTATGGCTTGCTTTGTATATATTTATTTGCATGTTGTCTCCTCCATTAGATTGTAAGATATGTGAGGGCAAGGACTTTCTTTTGCCACTTTTTGTATCCCCGGTGATTAGCACAGTGCCAGGGACATAATAGGTGCTTAATAAACAAACATAGACTGATTGATTATGTTTTAAATACTTGAAGACTGTTAATGTTTCTTTTCTCCAGGCTAAATATCCCCAGTAAATTCAATGGTTAAATGAAGTCAAACCTCAGACATTCAAGTTCCTTAATTGTTCTGGTTTCTCTCTTCTGAACTTGCTCCTGCTGGTGCTGATATGTGTGTGCACTTGCAGGTGACAGCTGACAATAAAATCTATTTTAGTTAGAAAATAAATTTTATAGGCATGATCATTTTGGAAAGCCATTCTCATGTTCACATGTACCCATTTTTTAAAAAGTATATTGGGGGAGGGGGTAAAAGTGGTCAGTATATTAGTATAGTGGAAAGAGCACTGGCTCTGGACTGTCCAATCCCACCTCAACACTTATTAACAGGATGAAATTGGGCAAGTCACTCAACCTTCCTTGGCCTCAGTTTTTTCATCTGTAAAAAGTAGATGACCTCTCAGTACTCTTCTAGCTCTAGTCTGATGATCCTAGGTGGATATAGATAAACACGTATGTGTATTACTTATGTGTGTGAGAGAGAATTGAAGTAGAGAATCATCCAAAGCACAATGGAGGGGTATATGGTGAATGTGATTAGTCTGCAAGGCATCAAAAACAAAGACTTCTGCAGAAAAGGAGTGTAAAGGACGTTGTTAGAGAAATCTGCAATTGAAAGGTAGATGAGTGGGGAAAGGAAAGGATTGCCAATGTTCTCCACTGGTGTCTCTACAAGAACATGAGGAAGGTTCCTAGTACATGTGGTGGTCACATGTGATGAGCTTGTGGAAGGACATGGATAGGAGTTTCGTAGGACAAGCAGACACAGATGAGTTCTGATTTACATATTTGGAAGGAATACCCAAATTTATGAACTGCTTGATTATATAGATATTATATAGAGAGAGATATACATGTAGAGAGATATAGATATATATACACACATGCATGTACATATATGTATGTGTATATATGTATATACATACATATGTGTTTATGTGTGTATGCTTATGCCTATATGTATATATGTATTGTATAATTTTATGTATTTATATTCTATTCTGAATTATAATTTTTGTATATTTTCTACCTCTAAGAATACCTACTTCTTGAAAGCAGTGATTATATTTGATTGATTTTTGGGGGGGGGGCAATGGGGTTAAGTGACTTGCCCAGGGTCACACAGCTAATACATGTTATGTGTCTGAGGCTGGATTTGAACTCAGCTCCTCCTGAATCCAGGGCCGGTGCTGTATCCACTGCACCAATTTGATTGGTTTTTGTATCTGCCTCTACCACTTAGCACCAATGTCTTATGCAGCATGATTTCTTAATAAATATTTGTAATTGAATGAACGAATGAAAGAAAAATTTAAAAAACATTTTCCAATGTAGTACTTTTCTGGCACCACTTTACCAACTCCCACTCCCAGTGGCAGGTTGGAATACTAAGAGTACAGCTATTACTTCTTCCCTCATGATCCTAGAAGTAACCCTGAGGAATTGAGGAGTTGAAGCAACTAGGTGGCATGGTAGATAGTGGGCTGGGCCAACAATCAGGAAGACCTGAGTTCAAATCCAGCCTCAGATATTACCTGTGTGACCCTGAGCAAATCACTTAATCTCTGCTTACCCCAGTTTCCTCAACTACAAAATGGAGATAATTATAGCATCTACTTCCCAGGGTAATTGTAAGGATCAAATGCGATAAATTTGTTAAATGATCAACAGATAGTAGGCGCTTAATGTATGCTTGTTTCTTTCCTTCCTTCTAGCATTGCCACTGAAAAGCCCCTATCTGTGCTCCCTGATGATTATCAACTTTTAAGAATGAATATTTACTCATGTAGTATGATAAGAAAAGTTGTACAAAAACATCCCCCCCCAAGCTCTGTAGCACATTCTCCCACAAATACACATAAGTCTATGGGAAAAGTGGGTTCAATCTTGAAGTATGAAGATGGTAAATCACATGTGTTGCATGCATATGTATCAAAGGGGTAACCTATAGCTCCAAGTTACCGGAAGTCTTTTTCTCCCTTTGTTGAGTCTTCATTAAGTTACTCTTCAATAAAGTCCTATACTGGGTTCTCTCTTGTAGAGTCCTGAAGCTGCTTGTCTGTTCTTGGTGAATATCTCATCTCCCAGCTAGATGCATTGTCTCCTACTGGTCCAATCTCTCTGAGGACATGTCAGTGGGTAGGGTAGGGTAACATTCCCTCTGGGTTCAATCTCCCCTTCTTTGCTGCATCTCTCCAGGAGAAATGCAAGGGTCTGCCTCCTGCAGTTGCTTCTGAGCCTGGAAACTCTTGAAGATTAACTATTTCATTGTTAATCTTCCGGTATCTGAACCATCTTACTCTATCATCCATTGCTACCCAGGACAAGTCTGATTCTCTTTAACCAATCACAAAACTTCTTTGGTGGCTCTTCTGTTTTCATCCAATCATGAAGGCATTTCATTCCTCTCAAAGAGATGAAGAACTTATTCAATGTAGTTTATACTTCTGATTGATTGACTCAACTAAGAAGTTAGGGATCTCTGTGTTTATATCAATTGGAGTGGGTCTTTGGTCCTCATATTAAGTCTATTTTCATCATTTATTTTTATACCACATTCATTTCTCCTTAATGCCTCAGTCCCTATTGAAACTTACATTGTAAAAAGAAAAACATTTCAAGGTCAATCAACATGGCAACCATATATATTTAAGAAGGTAGATCTCCATCTCCCTACTGAAAGAAGGGAGATTACTTATTACAATTCATCAGAGTTCAACTCTATATTAGTGTTGTTATTGTTTACATTGTTTTAGTCATTCTGTAGATAATCTATCTATATACCTATTATTAATATGTATATCTTAGCAATGCTTTTTCACTCTACATCGTTTCATACAAATATTTCTATTTCTCTGGATTCTTCATATGCATCATTTGATATAGTGCAGTGATATTTCATGATATTCATAATCTACAGATTGTTCAGCCATTACCAACTTTGTTTCAGGTTGTTTGCTTCCACAGCATTGATATGAATATTTGATTAAGAGGACCTCTAACATTATTCTTGGGTTAACCAAGTTAAGAAAATAAACTTACCTTTTTTAAATTCAGTTTTTGAACTCACTCTTCTAAACTCAGTAATTTATTTTCTAAGTTAACTTCATAATTCCATATTATGGAGTTAAATTGCCTATACAAATTTAGAACATCTTATTTATATGTAAGCTGGCATGGGCTCTATCAACATGCCTTTTACTGTGTATATTTCCATTTGTAACTTAATTCAGCCTTGCAGATAAATATTCATATACTAGCTCAACATAAAACTCAACAATCTGCCAAAGACTTTACTGGTCTTTCCACACATCTTAATACGTGACTTCTAGATAGAGCCTCAAGGTTTGCAAAGCACTTTATACTACTACATTTAATCTTCACAACAACCCTGAAAGACAGGTATTATGGGCATTATTATCCTCCTTTTACAGATGAGGAAATGGAGGTTTAATGAAAATAAGTGTCTTGTCTGTGGTCACATAGCTAGGAAAAAATCAGTGGTGAGATTTGAATGTAGATCTTCTTGACTATGGGGCAGTCTGAAATTTCCAGTGCCATGCTTCCTTTCTTATCCTGTTTAAACAGCATAGATAGAAATATAATTATATATAATTTATTATGTATAGTATATGTTATTTAGTATATATTAATATTTATGTTATCACATATTGTATATATAATAAAATATGCATATATCATTTATATATTATATAATATTGTATACCTATATTATACAACAGATGCATGTACAATTATACATATACACTTTATGCACATACATACATACATACATACATACATACATTTTACTGAATGCTAGTGTCTTTCTAGAGACTTGGACTTCCACAAGCCACTTATAATGTATTCCTATCAATTTTTTATCACCTTCAATATCCATAAACACTTAGGCTTTTTCTTCTTAACTGTCCTTTTCTATTTTTGGTAGAAAGAGCATTGGCTAAGAATTAAAGAACCTGGCTTCTAGTCATGTCTCTGTCAACTCATATGGCTGCTCTATGTCTAATTTTCTTTATCCATAAAGGGTGGTGGTCTTGCTACTTGCCTCTTAAGGTTACCATAAAGATTTAATCGAATGAAATAATTATGAAAGTGCTTGGGAAGACTTAAAGGTCTATAGAAATTCAAGATATCATTACAGGAACTTTCTGACTCCCAAACACCTGATGGATCAATGTCTCGTACATTTGAAAGAGCAGTCAGCACTGTGCTCCTGGCTTGGGTAGATTCACTTCACATTAAATGATTGCAGGGGGTAAAGGGAGGAAGGCAAATTCTGAGAGAAGGGGAAAAGAATTTGGTTTAAGTTCCAAATTGGATTTTATTTTACCATAGAAACAATTTTATAAATGGTGACTAGGTTTCAGTTAGTCTTCAAAGGCCCATATAACCCCTAAATATGCATATGGCCTGTTAGTTATGGATATCCTTCTGCTTGCCTTTTTTTGGTGGGGGGTAATAATGAAATACAAGATTTTTTTTTTCCTATGCCTTTGATATTCTCCAGTCTTTCATATACCTTCAGAATCAATCCCTCAGTGGCCTTAAAGTTGTACTGCTTCCAAGACAGACTTGTTCTACATATACTTCATCTAGTCCAGCTGCTTTTCCCATATTTCTTTTTTGGAGCACTTTCTCAGGTAGCACATCTGGGACTGTGATATTAGATGCCAAATGTGGAGGGCCCACTGTCTTTGATGGTGAAAATATTTTTTTTAAAAAATCTTTACAAATCTTTTCTATCTTTCTTCTGTTTGTTGTCTTCTTCCCAGGTTCATCCTTAAATGCCCTAGGAGGACTTTGCTTAGTTGAGGCTCTCACCAAACTTTGTTTAAGCTTAGTTTTCCCTCTAGTGCTTGTCCTGGTTTACAAGGTGATACTGCTTGTATTGTTCCATCACTCTTCTTCATAGGCTATTACAAATGAGTTTATTTTCTAAACTTTTGTTGCCCTTGACTGCCATATCACTGCTCTTGGCAAGCAAACCAAGTTATTTGCTAGCTAAAGCAATTTCTGGGCTCTTTGGGGCCCATTATGACAATTGACTTACGTTGAATAAACTTTTATGGGAAATTGTTATAAATACTGTTGGTGACTGGGAGCCTAACCACCATTTATGACATTGTTTCTATGGAAACATGTGTTTTAAGTTCCAATTAGCTTACAGAACTTTTAAAAAACAAAACATATTTGTAAGTTGGAAACTCTGTGGATTATTATTATGACCGCCATCATCAGTCCCATCTCCACGTCACCTTATTTTCTGCTCATTCACCTTCCTCTTGCTCATCCCCCCACCGTCTTTGTAGATTCTAACTCTAGTCTAATCTCCTTCTAACCCAGTGGGAAATTTTTGTGTCAGTACCAAAATAGGCATAGCAAAAGGGTATAGCCTGCAAAGCTAGGTTTGTGATAAGATAGAAAAAAAAAAGCTAGATCCAGTTACCTCAGCTAAAAGGGAACTGGGGGAAAAGACAAATATCTTGTGTTGATATCATGTAGCAGCAAAAAGAAGCAAGCTAAGAGATAAGGCTTACCAGAAAGCTGCCACCTTCACCACACATTGGCTCTCTGATAAGCCACAGGGTAGATTTAGATAGATGATAAATAGAAAGATAGATAGATAGATAGATAGATAGATAGATAGATAGATAGATAGA
>NW_020954576.1:61948696-62029117 GCF_900497805.2 Vombatus ursinus | reverse complement strand
AGATAGATAGATAGATAGATAGATAGATAGATAGATAGATAGATAGATAGATAGATAGATAGACAGAGATAGAGATACACATACATAAATATATACACACAAACACACACATATATGTATATATATATGTATATACAGGTATGTATAATTCTAGTACTCACTGCAACAGTTCAAACCTAATGATAATTCAACACAATGTGAAAATAGAATGAATTTACAGTTATTGGAGAAGGATAAAAATCTTAAATGACTGAAAAAGCGCCAAGTATAAATATGCATCATGTGATTTGTATGCAGAGGAATATGGCAACAGCTTTAGGCTATATATTAACACTTGATGCATAGTAAGGGACTCAAGGAAGCTGTGATGAGGGATTATGTCAGTCATTCAAATGCATCAAGAATCTCTAGAATGAGAAGTCTTGTTTCAGCCTCCCTAATTCTTGTCAGAAGGAATCACACCTGCAGTGTTTTAACACTCACAGCCCTTGGTGGTATGAGAAAATGGAGCTGTGGCAGAGGACAGAATAGAAATATTGCTTTTAGTTAAGCTTTGTAACTTAAACAAAGTATGATCCATGGTTTAAATTTGCCAGAAAGTATCTTTCACCATGTCGCCATGATAGAAATGTTTGACTATGCCAAACTGGACCCAGATATGTTTGTATAATTTTTTAGACAGGGTTTTGTTAATTGTCAGTCATAAACACTGCCATTCTGTATTGATAGAAGGTTTTACTTAAAAGGAGAACAGAATATATTAAACTGATTCTGCCCAGGATTCTTTCAGTCTGGTGAGGATGAAGGAAGAGCAAACTATAATTCCCATTTAACTTACAGGGAAGTTAGTGGAGAATGAGTCAATGAGGGCCTGGGGAGTAGAATTTAGATAATTGAAGTCCATTGACCTATATTCTTGACTACCATAATTCTCCTTTATTATCACTTTTTCTCTTTATTAAATCTTTGAAATTGCTTTTATGATCTAAAAATGATTTTATGATATAAAAATATGCTTTTTATGATATGCTTTTATTTTTTTATTTGGTTTTGATGTGGCAGAAACTTCCCTCAGAAAACACTCTATAAAAAATTCTCCCTTTCAAGTGCATTTCCTCAAAACAGTTCAGACTGCCTGATATAGTGATTGTGATTGATGGTACATGTGGCTATTTTGCAGCCTGCTGTTTTTTTAACAGAAGGGAAGCTTGTGCACTGTAACTTCAGTAATTTGACCAGAATTTTGTTGCCTTTTGGTTATGTCTTAATTCACATGGTATATTCTTCTTTTGACTCAGCTTTCTTCACTGTGTGTCACTTCCTATAGATCTTCCTGTTTCTCTTAATTCTTCATATTCATTTTTTTCCTTTTTTGGGAGGGTGGTAGAGTGAGAGAGGATTTTTCTAGACCTTTAATTTCATTTAGTTTGGAACTCCTTATTTTGAAATTCTTCCACCAATGGAGACCAGCAATGTAGTCTCTTAATTTATGGTCTTAATGAGTTGTTTGGGGCACTAAGAGGTCCTTATTTGTCCATGTTCACTCAACTACTCTAAGGCCAGTACTATATTCTATATGTCACATTGATTCATTATGCCTAATGGGTTTTGAAAATCTAAAAGTATTATGTAAATATCAATTATTATTATTAACAAGTCAGTTAATAAACATTTATTTAGCATCTATGTACCAGGCACTGTGCTAAATACTGGAGATACAAGTACAAATAAAAACAAAGACAGTTCCTATCTTCAGATAGCTTACACTCTAATGGAAGAAGACAATACACAAAAGAAAACTGAAAAGTTAAGGGTGGGTAAGGGGAGGAGAAGAAGGTACCTAGCCTGAGGGGCATGACAGAGGTTGCAAAGAAGTCCAAAAGCAGTGTAGCTGGTCGGGTACATGGGGTGTTCAGGGAGGACTAGTATGTCTTGTATGAGGGCTACTGAACCCTTTTCAGGGTTGCTTTCTACCTTTGGTGTCCAACTTGTTACTCAACTTTCACCTGTGGATCCAAGAAGTTGTAGCATGTATAGTGGCCACAACTCATAAAACCATCTTGGCAGATGGGCTAAACCAGGTTGAGGGTAACCAACAAAAACCACTGGTGAGTTAGGGGGGTATTTACCCCAAATATATAAAGACTTTCCTGACAGAATAGGTGGATATGAACATTTTATTTTAAGGGGCCATGAAGGTGGCAGAAGCAAGCATTGTGAAGAGGGTTGAGCTTGGTCAGACACCAAAGATGCCAAAGTCATCCACTGCATCAAGAGCCATAACCGGTCACCTAGACATTTGTCTTGCCACTGGGCCCTAATGACTCAAGAAGAGAGAATGAGGCTGATAACTTTGGGCAACTCTGCCTCAGTTAAATCCAATTCACTGCAAATCAAACATCACCCATGATGTCATTAGTCCTCATTGAAATCAAAGGATGTAGGGGTAGCTAGGTGACGCAGTGCATAGAGCACTGGCCCTGGAGTCAAATCTGGCCTCAGACACTTGACACATAGTAGCTGTGTGACCCTAGGCAAGTCACTTAATCCCATTGCCTAGCCAAAAAAAAAAAAAGAAAAGAAAGAAAGAAAACAAAGGATGAACAATAATACCTGGTAGGAAATGTGGAGGAAAAACTGTACTGAGCCCCTTCCTTAAACAGAGGCCCTGTAGCCCCTGGACCTACCTTCCAGCTAGAGGGTCCTATCAGAGGAGTATCTCATTCATCTCATCTTTTTTCTTGGTATTCAGATAGAAATAGTCTAAGGACAAATTGCTATCCTATTGTTCTTTTATATTTTATATTCTGTAGACTACTGTAGAGGAAGATAAAAATGACTGCTTTTTTGCATCTAACAGTATTTCACTGTCAGATCATCTGCTGTAGACTAACTGAAATTATCTTTAGTTCAGCTTCAGGAACTGGATGACAGAGATATGCCTCATATTTCTTCTGCTTGGTCTCTACAATTTGAAAGCTTTTCATTACATATAATTTGGAAGTTATGAGTAGCTAGCATAAGAACACATATTAAAAATCTGTTTTTGTATTTTTATGGATAAATGTTATGTCTAGAAAGTTGCAGATAACAAGTTCCGTCGTTAATGATGTCCCCTGTTCTGATACAGTTTATTTACTTAATTCTCAAGAATATATTAAGGTTTATTTTTATAGGATAGGAATTTGTAGTCTATTAATTTATAAAGGCTAATAGACTTTTGGTGCATAATTGTAGCCACCTGATTTTGTCTTTCTAGGTATCCAGTATATGCTACATTTTGGTAACCAACAGTAATATACTTCACAGTTGCCATCATTTCATTTTACATATAATCAATAAATATGGGCTTCTTGAGGATAATTGTTCTGTAATTTCTAGTGGCAGTGACCTGATCCTGAATCCCTACATATGCCCTTCTATTGCTATAAACAGTTTCACAAGGATCACCCATTATTCAGTGTTTTTTGGGTCTATGTTGAAAACCATGGAGCATTTTTTATTCCACTCTTGGATTTTAGGTGTTTCATGTGCTGTGTCCAAAGATAAACTACTTTTTGTCACGTTTAATAAATTCAGTCATATGTACCAATTGTCAGCCTTTATTATTGATTTGTGTAGTTAGGTTTAATTGTTCCTAAAGGACCTCTCCAAACTTTTATTCTATTTATCGTATGCTCTAACAACATTTATCAATGTTTTTCCTTCTTTTTGATGTAAAAGCATCAATCTTTCTCTAACTGCTTTCTGGTGATGAAACCTGTATTTCATTAACATTATAAAGGATTTGTCCAGACGCTGGATAGATCTGTGGTCATTCACTTTACTGTACCAAAAATATACATTATATATGTATATACATGTATATATATATATATGGTACACACACACACATTAAAATTGCATTCATTGCTCAGTGTTCTTCCATTTGAGTTTTGATTTCAGGTGCCAATCAGTCTCTTAATTTATATAGCCTCAGCTTTCTCTTTGATAACCTTATGTTTGATGTATCTTCATTAGAGAATATCAGGGTGTTTGTAAGCATCATCTTCCTCTCTTCATTTAATTTACCCTCTCAGTTATTATTAATAATAATAAATGATATTTAATTGCATCCATTTATCACAGGGTTTTTAACCATTCCTCAGTATTTGAGCACATTTTATTTCCAGAATTTTGCTATTATTAATAGTGCTGCTATGAATATTTATATATCACTAAATATTTTGTCTTGCTTTGATTTCCTTGGGGGTATAAACCCATCAATGGGACCACTGTATAAAAGGGCATGAACAATTTATTTATTTTCTCATGTGATTCCAAATTGTTTTTTTCAGGATGGTTAGATCATGTCACAGTAAATTAGTGGATCTGTCTTCTCATGGTTATTTTGACATTGAATTTCTCCATCTTTCCCCATATTTTTCAACTCAATAGTTGTAAAATGATACCTCATGGTTGCTTGAGTTTGCATTTCCTCTAATCATTAATGATTTTGAAATTTTTCTCCATCAAGAATAGTGGAACCACCATACTTAGATCCTAACATTATACACCGTGAGATGCTGGCAGAGGAAATGGCCATTTCTGAGGGGAAAAAAAAATTGAAAAAAAGCATCAGGATTGCTTGTAAAGGAAATCAGTGCCATACAATTGTGAGGGCATTTAGGGACTGATTTATGAAGTATCTAATGGATCAGAAGGAACCAAAGTCATAGAAAAAAACCTAGACCGCTCCCCCAAAAGTTGTTAGAGTAAACATCAACAACTACTCACCTATATATCTATTCTCTTATCTATACAAAATCTCTAATAGGGTCATTTATTCACAGATTGGGGGCATCCTCAATAAACATATTATTGAGAACAATCAGGCATTTGTGAAGACTGTGCAATTATTTGAAAGATGTAGAGGATATAAGATCCAATTGTGCTTGTTGTTTGTTATTTATGGAGAAACATTTGACTTGGTAAAATGAAAAACTGTCTTAGAAACTCTTAACAAGATATCTCCCATGCATAGATCAAAACCATTCAAAATTCATTGGAAGATATAACAGAAATAATCCTGTTCATGACCCTCTGAAAATAAACATTAGACAAGTCATAAAACAGGGAAATACATACAAGACAAAGGTACTAACTATGTGATGGAAAGGAGGAAAAGAAAGGGAAGAGAATAAGCATTTCTAGAGGTCCTATTCTGTGCTAAGCACTTTACAAATATTATTTTATTTTATTCTCACAACAACTCTATGAGCTAGGTACTGTTATTATCCCCATTTTACAGTTGAGGAAACTGAGGCAAACAGAGGTTAAATGACTAGCCCAGGGTCACACAGTTAGTCAGCAGGCCAGATTTAAACTCACCTGCTTGACTCCAGGCATAATACCCTATACATTTTGTCACTTAGATATCCCTAAATGGAAGAACTCCCTTGTAGAATCACAGATCAAAGAGGGATTTCTTGGGGAAGGTGAGGTTTCCCAAGAGGCTCATCTTTAAAGATAGCATTGTATTTATTGCATCAAGCCTAGGACATTCCAAAGTCTCCTGGCAGACACTGTTATCCCTGAAAGGTGTTTGGTCTGATCAACCTCCAAAGTGGAGGAGCAGGAAGAGGAAGAGGAGGAGGAGGAGGAGAAGGAGGAGAAGCAGCAGAAGAAATAGCTAATATTTATAGGGTCCTTGCTATCTGCCTGGTTCTGTTTGTAGCACTTTACAATTATTATCTCATTTGTTCCTGAGAACAACTCTGGTAGGTAGGTGCTATTATTATCCCCATTTTATAGAAGAGGCAAGATTTGAACTCAGGTCTTTGGGGCTTTAAGCATGGTGTTTTATCCACTCCCTAGCTGTCCTATAAAAAAGACTAAATAGATGAAGAATGTCTTTTGCTTAGATTATTCATATACATCCAATTGGATAAAAAGCTTATGCAACAGTAACTTACATAGATAATACAGATGGGCAATGATCTGGACCTAGACTTGAAAGAGATGAAGACAATGAGCAGGGTTGCTTTTGGGAAGCAAACCACTTTTACTGGTCTCAAGCTTCCTGTGACAGCAATAATTCATCTTTTCAATACAAAACTGATGTTGCTATGTGGCAGTGAAACCTGGACCATCCTTCCTCTGAAGAACTAAGGATATGCAGCATTCAGAAGGTCATGAAAAGGCATATGGTGGATGTGAGCAGCCTGTAGCAAATCACCAATGAGAAACTGCAGAAGAATAGGACTAAAAGATATTGAAGAATTTGAATGACCAAAAGAGAAGGTGGGCTTGTTACATAGAGAGAGCAAAGAATGGAAGGGTAACAACTAGTGTGCTCTGCTCTACCCTGATGACATCCAGAGAATATGAGGAAGGCTTGTTAGGTGGACACCCTGTGGTGAAATTTGGGAGGACGTATATAATGGTCCAACAGGATGGGCAGGTGTCAATGAGTTGTCATCTATATCTATGGAAGGAGCTTGTGAATTGATGAGCTCAGAGATTCATTTACATATTTGAGCATATCCATTGACCAATTATGGACGGTGTAAAAGTTCTTAAAAGATTTATGTCAATTCCCTATAGATTCTGGATGTCAGACTTTATCAGAGATTATGGGATCATAGATTTAGAACTAGAAGAAATATTAGAGGTTATCTAATGCAATACACTATGGCAGGTAAGTGGCCCAATGGATAGAGCACCAGGCCTGGAGCAGTAAGACCTGAGTTCAAATGCAACCTCATAAGCTTACTAGCTGTGTGACCCTGGGTAAATCACTTAACTCTGTTTTCCTCAGTTTCCTTATCTATAAAATGAGCCAGAGAAAGAAATGACAAACCATTCCAGCATCTTTTTCAAGAAAATCCCAAATGGAGTCATGAGGAGTTACATACAACTAAAAAATTACTGAACAAATTGATTATCTAATCAATTCCACTGTTCTACTTTTCTATTTTTATCCAATACCAGATTTTTTATATATATTTACCACCTTGTAATGAAATTTGAGACACTGAAATATTAAGCTCCTTTACTTCCTGTTATTTAAGCCCTTAAAAATTGTGAACTTTTATTCTTCCCTATGAATTTTCTCACCTTGCCCTACTTCTTTAAAGTACTCCCTTGGTAAAATGATCGGTTTGGTGTTATATCTATAAATTGATGTCATTAAGATCATAGCTTTAGAGTCAGAAAGCACTTTAGAGATCACTTACTCCAGTATTCTCATTTTAAAGATAAGGTAACTGAGGACATTTCTTTAAAATGATAAAGAAAAAACCCAAATTATTTAAAGCCAAGATTATGTTATGTGTAATGATGATGTATGTTATGTGATTATATTATATTATATTATATTATAATATAATATATTATATTATATTGTATTGTGTTATGTTATGTTATGTATAATGGAGGCGAAGTAATTTTCCCAAAGACATACACACATTGTAACAGAATTTGAACCCAGGCTCACTGACTTCAGATTCATTAATCAATGAATGAACATTTATAAAGCATAATAAGTATTATGCTAGGTAATGAGGATAAAAAGACAAAACTGAAAAAGTGCCTATTCCCAAGAAACTCATATTCTATCTGACACATTTTCCATTGCACCATGAATCCTCTAGAAAGGAGGTATTACTATACTTCTTCTATTTTGTTATGGCCCAAATATGAACATTGATTAACTCTCCAAGTCCTCAGTCAGCTGGGTGGCTCACTGACTAAAGTGTTGGCCCTGGAGTCAGGAAGATCTGAGTTCAAATCTGGCCTCATACACTTACTAGCTATGTGACTCTGGGAAAGTCACTTAAACCTGTTTGCCTCAGTTTCCTCATCTGTAAAATGAGCTAGAGAAGGAAATGTCAAACTCTAGTATCTTCAGCTCTGGTCTTTTCATCAAGAATGCTTGGAAGTCCTCTATTTCACTGAATGTCCATTTTTCCCCTGAAGAATTATACTCAATTTTGCTGGGCAGATGATTCTTGACCTCTGGAATATCATATTCCAAGCCCTCCAGCCCCTTAATGTAGAAGCTGCTAAATCTTATGTTATCCTGATTGTGTTTCCACAGTACTTGAATTGTTTCTTTCTGGCTGCTTGCAATATTTTCTCCTTGACCTGAGAACTCTGGAATTTGGCTACAATATTCCTAGGTGTTTTCCTTTGGGAATCTCTTTCAGGAGGTGATCGGTAGATCCTTTCCATTTCTATTTTGCCCTCTGGTTCTAGAATATCAGGGCAGTTTTCCTTGATAATTTCTTGAAAGATGATGTCTAGGCTCTTTTTTTGATCATGGCTTTCAGATAGTCCAATAATTTTAAAATTATCTCTCCTAGATCTGTTTTCCAGGTCAGTTGTTTTTCCAATGAGATATTTCACATTGTTTTCTATTCTTTTTTCTTTCTTTTGGTTTTGTTTTACAATGTCTTGATTTTTCATAAAGTCACTAGCTTCCATTTGCTCCATTCTAATTTTTAAGGAAGTATTTTCTTCAGTAAGCTTTTGGACTTCCTTTTCCATTGGGCCAATTCTGCTTTTTAAGGCATTCTTCTCCTCATTGGCTTTTGGACCTCTTTTTGTCATTTGGGTTGGGCTATTTTTTAAGGTTTTATTTTCTTCAGTTTTTTGGGGGGGGGTCTCTTTTAGCAAGCTGTTGACTTATTTTTCATGATTTTCTTGCATCACTCTCATTTACTCTTCTGAGTTTTTCCTCTACTTCTCTTACTTGCTTCTCAATATCCTTTTTGAGTTCTTCCATGGCCTGGGACCAATTAATATTTTTCTCAGAGGCTTTGGATACAGGAACTTTGACTTTGTTGTCTTCTGGTTTTATGTTTTGATCTTCTTTGTCACCAAAGAAAGATTCTATAGTCTGACTTTTTTTGTGCAGTTTGCTCATAATCCCAGTCAATTATTTGAGTTATAAACTCTTTGTTAAGGTAGGGGTCTGCTTCCAGCATGGAGAATGTACTGTTCCAAGCTTCAGGGGTTTTGTGCAGTTGTTTTCAGGGATACTTCTGGAAACCTGTAAATTTTCAGTTCTTCCAGGGTGGTATGATCAAGGGTGAAGTGTTTACTCCTTTCCTGGCCTGTGCTCTAGTCTATGAGTGACCACAAGCACTCTTTTCTGCCTTGAAACTGTGAGGAAGATTCCGTCTTCACTGCCACTACAAGCTCCACCATGCCAGCCCTCCTCCTCACCCCAAGACTGCCACCCAGAACTGTGACACAGATCCAAACATGGACAAAGCAAGAGAATCCTGCCTCAGTGCCAGCAAAGAGATCCCTGCAATCCCCCTCTGATCAGTCATGGGATTCCCCATTAGTCTGTGGACTGTAAGTTCTGGAAGAACTTGCTGCCTGGGGTCATGTGTGATATTAGGGCTGGACCAAGCTTCTCTCTCACGGAGGTCACAGACTGTTCCTACTGACCTTCCAAGTTGTCTTCGGCATTTGTGGGATGAGAAGTCTGGAAACCACCACAGCTGCCCGTGATTCAGTCCTCTGAGGGCTGCTCCAGGTTCACTGAAGCCTGTTTTTCCTACACACCCATGCTGAACTGTGTTCCTCTCCCAGCCCAGTGGGATAGATCTTCCCAATCAACCATCCAGGTTGTCTTGGGCTGGAAATTTGTTTCACTCTGTCTTTTTGTGGGTTCTGCTACTTTAGAATTTGTTTAGAGCCATTGTGTACAGGTATTTGGAGAGGTTTGGGGGAGAGCTCAAGCAAGTCACTGCTTTTACTCAGCCATCTTGGCTCCACCAAACTCTAGTATCTGTGCCAAAAAAAACCCATAGATAGTGTCGTCCATGGGGTCACAAAGTCAGACACAATTAAATTAAATTAAAAATTCCAAGTCCTTAGGTCTTTTATTTTTGTGCTAACAGTTTTGTGGTTATATTCTTATAGATTTTATCCATGTCTGGTTAGGCAAACTCCCAGATATTTATGCACTTTGTTGTTATTTTAAATGAAATTCTCTATAGTATTATTCCCATAATTATTAGTACTATACAAAAATACTGATGGTTTTATTTTGGTTATTTATTTTTATGTTACTACACTAAAGATATTCTTTGTCTTTTTATTTTATTTTATTTTAGTTTTTGCTGATTCTTTAGGGTTTTTAAGTAAACCATTATGTCATCTTCAAATAAAGATGATCTTGCCTCTTCTTTTCCCATGTTTATGCCCTTAAGCTATTTTCTTTTCTAATTCCTAGGTTAGCATTTCTAATATCTCTAATTTCTAGTATCTCAATTAAGAGTGGAAGTAGTGATATCCTTGCTTTACCCTTAATCTTTTAGGAAAAGCTTCCTGTGTTTCTCCATTACAAATAATACTGAATCTTGGTTTTAGATAAATGTTTTGAACACTTTAAGAAAATATCTTTCCATTCTGAAAGATTTTGCTGTTTTTAATACATTATGTCAAAGGTTTTTCTGCATTTTTTGATATAAATGGGGATTTTAATTTCATTGTTAAGATTAAGTATTTATTTTTTCTAATATTGAATTGTCTTTGCACAACTTGACTATAATGAATGATTTTGGGAACAGGTTGCTTAGTATTTGCTAATATTTTATTTTAAAACTTTGCATGAATATTCATTAGTAATTGCTCCTCATAGTTCCCTTCCCTTTTCATCCCTCCTCATTTGTTTATTAGAACCATGTTTATCTCATAAATAAAATTTAGTAGAATGACTTCTTTCTCTGTTTTTAAAAGGTTTCTCTAACATAGGGATTGTTTTTCCTTTGAATGTACATTTTCCCCTACTGTAAGATATTTTTGTCTGATATTCCTTGATGGGATTAGCTAAAAGATATTTTCTTTTTGATCTCTCAGTGTTCTACAAATAAGGTGGTTCTTTCAAAGGACAATATAGCCTTATCTTTCCCCTTAAAAGCCCACCCTTGAAATTGCATGCTGAAGGCTCTATTCATATCTTATTTTCTGAGGAAGAGTATACCCAGGTTCAAATTCCACCTCAGATCCTTTTTCTTTTTTTGACTCTAAGCAAGTCACTTAAGTCACTTTCTCAATTTTCTTATCTGTAAAATGAAAGGGTTCTGACTCATTGGCCTCTAAGGATGTTTACAACTCTAAATCTTTAATCTTTTGATTTTATAACACTGAAGCTACTTCTTTTCAGACTGAGTATATTCAGCTTTGTATCTTTGTATTCTACAGAGATACCTCCCTTTCTCCAGTATTTTGGGGTATGGTGTGTTTCTTTTGCTTTTTGGTAATTCATAGATTCATAATCTGATTGATTTAGAACTTGAAGAAAACATTTAGTCATCTAGTCCAACATCCTTTGTTACAAAAAAAAAAAATAAAACACAGACTTGGAGAGTTTGAGACTTGCCCAGGATCACATACATAGTAGTGGCAGAACCCAGGTTTGAATACAGCTCAGTGACTCCAGGTCCATTATGCTTTCTACTATCCCATACTGCTTCTATCGTATTCCAGGGTTTTCTTTAATTCCTTGTCAATAATAGTACTGGGTGATTTGCATGATTGTTTCTGGATGTATTAATTGCTTCTTCATGGCTACTTGCAAAATTATTTGATGTTAAAATGGAACATTTCTGGGTGAGTTATATTTGGGCTCTTTTTGGATAGTATTGCATGGATTTTATTAATTTGTGCTTTGCCTGTTGTTTCCAATATTCTGGGTACTTTGAAAAATGATTTCCTTAAATAAGATGTTCAGTCTTTTAGGTTCATTGTGTTTTTCTGGAAAACCAGTAATTTGAAAATGTCTCACCAGCTCTGTCTTCAAAGTTGCATCTATAGTTCCCCAGGTGGATATCTCAGTCTTCCTTGTTTTTTGTCATTTGATCATAAACTACTGAAATATTGATTTTTTGAAATTTTTTTCATTTCTTTTTTTTGCATTTCCAATTCTATCATTCTATTTTTAGAGAGAACATGATTTATTCTAAACAGTTAATTCTCTTGTTTGTTATTTTGAATTAATCTGTAAGAACTCTAATTTTCAATTTTCTGTCTTACATTCCTTTACTGAGTTTTTATTACCACGTTTTTATTATTCTTTTTTTCTTGAGATTCTTCCTCACTTAAAAAATATATAAACTTTTATTGTTTTGAGGCCTCATTTTTGTTTGCTTACTTCTTCAGTTTCTCTACTTGCTTTTCTATGAGGCTTTCCTTGGGAGGAATTCTTTTGTTTTTATTTTTCTGCTGTTATTGTGGGTTTAAAAAAGGTTCAGTGTACTTTTTTTTTAATGATGAAAGGGACATGGACATAGATTCAGTCACTCACTCAACCTCCTTTCTGCCTTTTATCAATTTATCTTTAGATCACCTATACCTTTTAGATTCTAAAGAGATTATGTAAAGAAATTAAATTTTTTTTCCATTGGAAATATTCATCTAACAAATATTTATTGTAAGATACCATTCTGTGTATAATAGGGAAATACATAGAAGAATGAGGCACAACCCCTTCTCTTTAGCTTTTATGATATACTAGGGGAGATAAGATATATATTCACATAACTGTGATATAAATCATAAAAATGCATTAAGAGATACAAGCCAAGTACTGAATGATTTTCAAGTATTCAGAGATTACCTGGAAGGCAGCATGGTACAAAGGAACAAAAATGTTGGCTATGGAGTCAGAGCACCTAGGCAGCTATTTGGAACTATGGAAAAAGCACTGAACTTGTAGTCCAGAAAATACAAGCTTCAAATCTGGGCTGAAACACTTTGTAGTTGCATAAACCTGGGAAAATCACTAAATTTTGTTGACTTCAATTTCCACATTTGTAAAATGGGGGTAATACTAGCACCTACCTCCTATGGTTGTTGTAGGAATAAAATGAGTTTTTTGTAAAATACTTTGTGAATTATAAGGTGCAATGTAAATAGCAGATAATAATTATAATTATTAAATCTAACTCTACAACTTATTACATGTGTTACCTTGGACAAATCACTCCATCTTTTTGGGCCTCAGTTTTCCCACCTATAAGATGAATATGATGAATTAAATTACTTTTAAGGCCCCATTTTGCTTTAAATTTACAACCTCTGGCAGATAAGTGATTAAATGTGATTTGGTGCAAATACTATTACTGCTTCATTGATCATATTATGAATAAACCTGTTACCATCTCTAGTTAGAGATTCACATTTTTAAGAAGAACAAGCAAAAACCAAATCTTTGAGCCATGTGCTGATAATCAGAAGCCTCAGGCACTTGGCCTGTCTTTGCCAATTGTTGACTGACCTTGGTTAAATCATTTCATCACCATTTTTCTCAACAGTAAAATAATGGGGTGAGATGAGATGCTCTTTAAAGTGCTTTCCTGCTGTAACATTCTGTGATGACCAGGCTTCCTATTCTGTTACTGGAAGATCCTTTAGAGCGTTTCACAGTCTGGTTCTAGTTGATCTTTCCAACATATTTCACGTTATTCCCCTTCGTATATCCTATGTTTCAGCCTACTCATTGCTCCCTGAATTCAGTGTTTCAGCTTTTCATTCCATGCCTTTGACCAAGCTATACCCCTGTGTCTGGAATGCACCTTTTCCTCACTCACAAATCTTACAGTAGAATGTCTAGCTTCCTTTAAGATTTATTTCAGATGCCACCTCCTATAGGAAGTCTTTTCTCAATCCCTTAGCTGTTAGTTCTCTTAAAATATTTTTCTCTAATTTTGTAAATGTTATATCTCCTAGTAGAAAAGTAAGTTCTTGAGGGCAAGGATTTCTGGTTTTGTTTCTTTCTTTATAGCCCAGGACCCAACATGATTCTGTTTACAGAGTAGTGGTCACTTACTAAGTTCTTATTGAATTGAATTGAAAGAAGGTTTCTTTTATACTTATAAATTCCAAAACTACTAATTTTGGAAGTGAAGGACATGTTTTAGCTTAAATCCCATCATGCATGGATACTTGGTGCTGAGGATTTAGAATCTGGGGATTTGACCTTGCAAGAAAAATAGGAGCAGAAAATATTCATAGAACAGAGATGTTACCTATGATAAAGTGATGGGTGACAGCCCTCAGATCTTAAATCTATTTGTAAGAGTTACTATCCTGGAGTTAGGTGCCCCAGGGACCAAAATAAGATCAGATGTAAGGATGAACTCATACTGATCTGCTCAAGGCTCTGACCAGCCATAATAAAACAGGAAAATCTGTCTTGCTGTAGCTGTGAAACTAAATCAAATGTCTTTGATGGAGAAAATATACTTCTTTAAGAAAAGATTGCAATGTTTTGAGCTTTCTTTCACTTAAACTGTGGAGAAAGCTTATTTCAGTAGCCCAAGCATTTAAAGAATGTGCAAACCCTTTAGGAAAAGTTACAGTGTTTAATTATAATAACTCACGTATGAACTTGTAAATGACAGAATTGGTTTTCTTTCTTTTTCTCAAGGGCATAATATTTCAGTGGCAAAAGAAGTAATAAGGCTAAAATAATGTATTTTCATGGTTTCTCTTGCATTAGGGTATTACTGAAAACATAACATGGAAGCACTGTAATTAAGGGGTTTTTTTTAACCTCATTTTCTATGAAATCTGAAACATTGTTGGGCCTGAGAAAACAAGTTTAGCATATAAGTGTTCATTCTTGTCCATTTTTTTAATAGTTACCCTATAAGAAAATCAAGTTTGGTATTTGTTTCAGAATTCAGAGTTGCAGACTTATTCATTTCCACCATTCAATGTGTGTTGAGTAAGTACAATATTAATCTTGAATTTACATAGAACATACATGCATAATTCTCATAAGTAATAGACATATATGTGTCTATACAGTCTATATATAAGCCTTAATTGCTTAAAACTGCAACCAAGACTTTTGGAACACCCTGTATATAAAGGGTGGTGGCAGAACCTTTTGCACTGGGGATCAGAATATCTCTTGTAAAATGCCAAGTCTTATCAATTTTACCTCTACAAAATATCTCCCATATATCCCTTCCCCTCAATGCATACAGTTACCACCCTAGTTCAGGCCCTCGTCACCTCCTGCCTGGACTATTGTAATGGCTTTCTAATTGGTCTCACTGCCTCAAGTCTCCCCTTTCTGCAATCCATCCTTCATTCAGTTGCCATATTGATTTTCCTAAAGCAAGGTTTTGACTATATCACTCACCTGCTCCTGAAGCTTCAGGGCATATAAGTGCTTCTTGCTTTTAAGATCAGATACAAATTCCTCTAGCATCTAAAGCCTTTCATAATTTAGGTCAGCCTATCACTCTAGACAGATTTCACATAACTCCCCTTCATGCCTCACACACTATATATTCCAAACAAATGTATTACTTGCTACTCCCCACAGACACAACATTCTCTATAGCATCTGTTACTTTAAAATGCCTAGAATTATCTCCTTTATCACCTATTCCTCGTAGTACTCCAAAATCCCTTCAAGTCTCAGCTAAAATGCATCTTCCTCTCAGAAGCTTCTCCTGATTACCCCGTTATTACGCCACCTTCCATTCCATTATATTTATTTTTTTAATTAACCACCAGATGGCGCTGATAGCCATTCACTGGGGAGTTCCGTGTCTACCCCCAAAGTGTACACACTTGGCTGGGGCCAAAAGGCAGGGGAGTCATACTTTTTGTGCTTCCCAGAGATGGGAAAGTATGGCTGAAACAGTAACCTTCTTTCCTCAGCTTTGCCTATCTCTATGTAGCAGCACAGACTCATTTTCAATTAAGTTTATGCTTTCTATGGTTCCCAGAGATGCAATGACCTTTCCTCAGCTTTGCCCATCTCTGTGAGACAACGCAGACTCATTGTCTAGGGATGTGTGGATTTGCAGAACTTTGCTCTGAACCCCTACTCACTGGCCAACAAGTCCCTCCTCTGCGTTGGCTTTCTGTCTTTTACTGAGAAGTAATCATATGACCTTGACATAATGGTGTCAACTTTACACAGAAAAGGATAAGAATATTTGGATACTGCATACAATGTTTACACTTAGCATCCAATCAATAAGCAAATAAATAGCCTATCATGACTAGATAATACAATGCATAATAAACATATCAAACATCTCCCAAATGGCTACAAGCCTGACATTCTCCCGAATACTAGAAATCTCCTAAGATATAGGAACAATCTGGACCCAGGAGTTTTCGGCATGTATAGGTTGAGTTTGTTTTTAGTTATCTACTGACACTCTTTTTTGAGCAGGCAAAATAGAGCCCAAAGCACAACTCATTACATAAAGACAGAAACTCTGCTGGAGGGGAGGATTCTGAACCTAGGAGTCAAAGCACAGGAGATTTGACTAAGGATCCAGGTAGGCTTGGAATTTCTACTCAGCCCAGGGCAGTGTGAACCAGAACTGGTGCTTTCCCTATTCTAAGCTGTGGAATCATTGGCAAGGAGCTCCAGCTTCTTCTGGTCACAGCTAACCCTTCATGGAGCTAGGTGAGTGGATTCTGCAGCTAGCTCAGCAAGGAGTATTATTATTCCATTATACAGATAAGAGGTAGCCTAGAATTAAATGACCCACCCAGGTTTTCACAATCTTTAAGCAGCAGAACCTTGGATAACACCCAGGTCTCCTGAATCAAATTCTCTACACTATACCTCATTGCCCCTCAGCTCAACCCTTTTAGAACTATGTTCTAAGGAATCCTTTACCAGTGGAAGATGGATCTGACTTCTTTGACCTTGGCCCAGAAAGCAGGACTGAGACCAGTCTTTGAAAGTTATATGCAGATAGATTTCAGCTCAACAAAGAAATTTCCTATTCCAGCTGTTTGAAGAAAAAAAAAAAGAAAAAGGAATGCAACAATGCTTTGTCAGTTCTCACAGGAGGTCATAAAATAAGAGTTGGATTGTATTTGTCAAATGGGTTAAGAATGTTGGGCTGAATAAGAAGAAACAGCCTAGGGACAATATAAAGTCTTACACTTGAGCTGAAGGAATGAACAGCACAAGCATGGGAAAGTATGGCTGGACAGTAGGAAACTTGAAAAATTCAGAGAATTTTAATAGACTGAAAGAGTCAATACCATAAGCTAGCATGGTGGGCATGCTGGCACACCCTTTAGCAATGCACACTTCCTTTGAGGGGAGGTAGAGGACCAGTGAGGTAATGTCTACCTTACAAGGAGCAGACTGGCATTCCAAGAACATTCTCTATTCATAGTTATGGTCAAGACTAATTATGGTCATTTTTTTATCTTAGCTTAAATTAAGAGGTAAAGAGTATCTTAGACTGGGGAAATGGCAGTCCCACTATACTGTCCTCTGGTCAGACAATATCTTGTATATGGTTTTAGTTTTAATGTTTTAGGAATGACATTGATGATCTGGAGAGTATTTAGAAGAGGTTACCCAAGATGTGAGGAGACTCGAGATTATGATATATGAAACTCTGTCAAAGGAATGGGGGTTGTTTAGCCTGGAGAAGAGAACACTTAAGGGGGTACAAGATAATTTACTTAAAATATTTGGAAGGCTGCTAGGTGGCAAAATGGATAGAACATGGGACCTGGGGTCAGGAAGACCAGTCTGAACTCAAATACTTACTAGCCATGTGACCCTGGGCAAATCACTTAACCACTGCCTGCCTCAGTTTCCTCATCTGTAAAGTGGGGATGATAATAATAATAATAATAATAATAATGTCTTGCAGGGTTGTTGTGAGGGTAAAATGAGACTTTGTAAAATACTTTGCAAACCTTAAAGCACTGTAGGTGGTAGTTATAATTATGCCAAGGAAGGATTAGAGTTAGTTCTGCCTGACCTCAGAGAGTGGAACTGGGAGTAATGGCTAAAGTTGCAGAGATGGGTTTCAGCTTGAGGTAATGAAAAACTTCCCAACTGTTAGAGCTATACCAAATTGGATTGTGGTGTCTCTGGAGGTAGTGAGTTTTACCCTCACTAGAAATTTGCAGACAAATTAGGGATGCTTATTTGTTGAGTGTGGTGGAAACAAGATTCTTAGTCAATTATGTGTTGGACCAGATGACCTCTGAGTTCCTTCCAATTTGGAGATTCTGTGATTCTGTAGTATTATAGCAGGAATTCATGTTTCAGGCATGGGTTAGAGTAAATGCCCACTGAGGTCCTACTAATTGATTCTGTAATTCATTCTTCAGAACACTACACACACACACACACACACACACACACGTCTATTTTCATATACAGTTTAAAACAAATTGTTCTCTCAGCTTGCATTTTCTTATCTAGAATTCAACAAACCTACTTTTTACATTAATCAGTAGGGTATGTGGTTGCTTTTATATTACATTTAGATACTAACGGTCATCACCGTAATTTTTCCCACAGTGCCGGAGGCTGTCAGATAAAGTTGAATTGTGTATTATAACTGGATCGAAGGCTCAGTTCTTCTAGTAGCTGCTGAATGCAGGTGCTATTAAAAAAAAAAAAACAAGGAACATTTCAGTAACTCAGGAGGTAGTTCCCAGTTCTCTGTCAGTTTTGATTTTGGGGTTGTTTTTTAATCTCTTCAAAAAGCCTGTGTTATGCTACTTGGCTACTTTTCACCTATCATCTTGCTTTTGCTTCTAGGCAGAAGACTGACTGTCATTTCTTGACAGATTCAGAGCCTTAATCATCCTTGATATAGGTTATTGTGATAGTGTTTAAATTCAATTCTATCTGAATACACTCTAGTGAAGAATCTTCCTATCCCCTTTAAAAGAATAAGAGTTGTATATAAAACCAAACCTTCCCTTAAGAAGGTCAATGATATGATTTCATCTAAGTGAGAGGTCCCTTCAGCAATGCAGATCACAGCCTGATAACCTGCATTAGTTCTGAAAAGTCAGTGAGTTGGGCACACAACTAGTTAGAATCAGAGAAAGGATATAAGCCCAGTTTTTCTTGACTCCAGGCCCATCACTCCATATACCTCACTGACTCTCTTCTCTTAAGCACCTGTGGTAAAATGACAATCAAGACGCAGCTAAGTGGTGCAGTGGATAGAGCACCAACCCTGAAGTCAAGCGAACCTGAGTTCAAATCCATCATTAGACCAAACATTTGACACTTACTAGCTGTGTGACCCTGGGCAAATCACTTAACCCCAATTGTCTAAAAAATAATAATAGTAGTAAAATGACAATCAAGAGAGTCTAATAGGACTTAATAATAAGGCTGTTTAGCTTTGTCTTTGTACCCAAGCACTTAGCACACACCTGACACGTACTAGATGCTTAATAAATGTTTATTGATTAATAGTTGTTTGATACTGTGCAGGAGCTGCCTGGGCACATGTATTCCTCCAGTCATTTTCCACTCTGAATTACCATTTACTTTTCCCTTCCACCTCTGTCTCTAAGACCGTAATTAAATGAACTATCCTTTTGCTTTTGCAAAGAGTTTATCAGTGGACTGCTCTGTTGTTCTACCATTAATTCTTGCAATTTCCCAAACCAAAATTCCCTTCCCTGGATACCATTCACCTTTGTGTATTTTCTCCCTCAATTAGAATGTAATCTTCGTAAGGGTAGAGATTGTTTCACTCTCATATTTGTATCTCCAGCACTTTCCCTAGTATTTGGCACAAAGTAAGCTCTTTAAAAATGCATTTTCTTTCATTCATAATTGAAAATTTTGTGAAGAGTAGAATTTCATTTTAACTTTGGAACTTTTGTTCATTCAGTGAGTGTTTGTTAATTCCTCCTTTGTACCAAATACTTAACTAACTGATGGAAATACAAAGAAATAACTAAACATCTACACTCCACAAGGAGCTTACACTAGGAAGGAAAGGGTGACTTATACAAATATTACTAGAAGCCTTTACTTTGTTTGAAATTCATTGCATTAGGATTACTTGGCTGGATCAGCTGCAATTTTTATGAGAACCTTGTGTTTTTTTTTTTAATTAATATTAGTAAGTAAATCCTGGTTGACTTTAAATAACATAATTCCCCTCCTCTCAAATCAGTCTTCTCTCTACTCATGGGGGAAAATTAAAAAAAAAAATTAAAAGCTAATTCAGCAGCTTTCAAAAATCAGGATGTAAAACTTGACTGCCCCCATCTAAATAGCCCCAATCTGTCAATCTGCTTTGAGGAGTCCTTGGAAATTTATTTTCAGTTCAAAAGGATTTCTAATATAAATGTGCAGCAGGTTGGCCTACCTTTCTCTTCCTTTAAAATTTTATTGCAGATATTTGTCCAGCATAAAGGATACTTGTCTGAACGGGTAAATGAATGTTGGTGGATCTTAGATGATACATTTTTGTAAGGAAGATGATTGTTTTTGATAAGAAGACCTATTTTAATCCTGAGGATCTCTGCCTAAATAGAAAAAGGAGAAAAATAAAATAGTATTGAAGTAAGACTGATTTATAATTGCCTCTATTTTAGAACAAAAAAAGTACATAAGTTTTGGGTTTTTTTTTTAATATACCTACGAGAACTTCTTTGGCCAATACTCATTAATTTATGAGGTGTTAAGTGCCTACTATGTGGCAGGAATTGTGTAGGTCCTGGAGATACAAAGACAAAAGACGCAAAGGCACAGTCATAGAATTAGTGGTAGAAGGGATTTTGCTTCCATCAAATCTAATCCCCTCATTTTAGAAATCAAGAAACTGAAACTCAGCAAGGTAACATGATTTCCCCATAGTCATATAGCTGTGCAGCTAGGAGGAGCAGGGGATAGAGAACTGGGCTTGGAATGAGGAGGACTCATCTTCAAGGGTTCAAATTCAGCCTCAGACGTTTACTAGCTGTGTGACCCTGGGCAACCTTAACCTTGCTTGCCTCAGTTTCCTCATCTGTAAAATGAGCTGGAGAAGGAAATGGCAAACCACTCCAGTATCTTTGCCAAGAAAAATCCCAAAATGGGCTCACAAAGAGTTAGACACGACTGAAACAACTCAACAATGACACACAGCTGGTGAATATCAGAAGAGGAATTTGAACCCATTCTGTGTCCGAGTCCAGCATTCTATCCACTATTCTACACTGCCTCTGAAGTAGCTTACATTCTAAAATATTTTTAAAAAATACTTTTATATAGCACTTTGCAATTGTAATGTGCTTTACATAAATTTGACCTGCACAACAATTTACAGGTGAAGAAATTGATGTTTAGATTAATTAATATGTTCAAGGTAATAACATTAGTAAGAGGAGGTAGGGAGTCTAAAATGTTTATAGAATGTCTAGTTGGAGATGGGAGACTGGAGGTCAGGTGAGAGGTGGGCGTGGATAAACAGACCTGTGTATTATCTGCATGGAGATGGTCATTGAATCCATAGGAGCGGATGAGGTCACTAAGTAAAATACTATAGAAGGGAAAGAGGACCCAGGACAGGACCTGAGTGGTGGAGGAATTGGAGGTCACAATGACAATAAAAGAATAGGATTTGAGATTGCAAGGCAGAGAAAGAGGTGGAAAGAAAACTGATTGTGATCAGATAAAGGAATTTCCATTTTAACATGGAAGTGGAAAATTTGTGAATGATAGCAAGATCAAGAATATGATCTATGTGTAGCTCAGGTGAGGTGAGAAATGAGTAAACTGGAAAACTGTGAAATAGAGGCAGCTAGGTGGCACAATGGACAGGGTGGCAGACCTAGAATCAGGAAGACCCGAGTTCAAATCCAGCCTCAGATACTTCCTAGCAGTGTGACCTCGGGCAAATCACATAACCCTGTTTGCCTCACTTCCTCATCTTTCAAATGAGCTAGAGAAGGAAATGCAAACCACTTTGATATCTTTGCCAAGAAAACCCCAAATATGATCAGGAAAAGTTTGAAACAACCAAACAACTCATTTTACAGATGAAGAATTAGAGGCCTTCTTGAACCCCTATATAAAATATATGCAGTACTTATGGAGGCAGCTGATATCACATACAAAGTCAACATCCATTCCTTTTAAAATGATTTACTCTTAACTCATTACATAAAAAACAATCTATTTCTAAATTTATCATGTGGGAAAATATATATTAATCACCAAACACACCCAAATATAGAATTTTTCTGTCCAACATTCTTCTTCATGGTTTTCTACCTCTTTTTCTTCTCATTTCACTTCATGTGAGTTATAATGAGTTGTTAAAATCATCTCAATTATTTGAGTTGCTTTCTTTGATAAAATTTCTATTGCATCCCTTCTATTTCTTGTGTTAATTATTGTGTTTTCCTATAATACTCTAATTCTCATGCCATTAATTATCTGAAATCCAACCATTCTTTTCCTGCTGTCCTATGTAAAGCAAGCAACCTTTTTTTCTTGACCCGTCCATTTTATTTTACTTCTTCCATGGGATCTCAACCACAAAATTCTGGTGAATTGGGTAGGAGGCATTTCTCCTTTTTGTTGCATGGGACACTGAGGCCCAGATTTCTGAAGTAGAGTGTCAATTTTTACACCATTAATGACAAGGCTACTCAGGTCATTCATTTGTAAAGGTCAGGGTTTCTAGTCCTGCTCAAATTATTCTAATTACAGAAGGTCCAGATAGTTGGATTGACTCAATCAATCAAGCAATGGTATAAACTAAATGTGAACAAGCCCTGAACCAATGGAAGGGGTGAGGAAATTTGATCATTGGATGAAGACAGATGATTCCTCACGGGAAATGTCTTATGTTTGACTGGAAAAAAAAATCAAACAAGCTTCTGGGCCTCTGTATAAGACAGCAAGCCAGTCAGAAATCAAGCTTTCTAGTAGTCATTCAGTTGAATGGTAAAGGATCCTGTGGTGAAGGACCCCTGAGAGGGAATTGCCCTTGTGGGAGGAAGAGAGTTTCTTTTCTTCCACTGCTACTGATTAATCAGGTAATGACTTTATGAACTTGGAAAGATTAGAATATCTGGAATTGCAATCAGAGTTGATAGAAGAGGCTACTGCCCACATCTGCAGTGAAAACTTAGAGGAAAGGAAGTGGGAGAATCACTAAATGGCCTTCTCAGGGAGTTTAGCCAATAGGATGTGTATAGGAATATAGGAAGTGAAGATGGATGGATTAAATGAAGGTTTTTTTAAGGATGGGATTTACAAATGTTTCTAGATCAACCTATTCACAGAATTACAGAGATGGAATATGTTCAAGAGAAAGGATTTTTAGTTATTTTGGAATCTAGGCTCTCCAATTACTATCTCTATATAAGCCTAGTTATTTCAACTCTGTGTGCATCAATTTTCTAATTATAAAATGTGACAGTGGAATAGAACGTGAACTCCAAGATCCATTCCAATTTTAAATATGTATAATGGGTGGCTGTTGAGAAGACATCAGCATGTTCAGCTAATACAATTTCCCATGTGGAAGAGATTGGGGAATCTGTTGCCAAAGAGGCATGATGACATGCTTTTTCTGAATGCAGCCCATTTTTGGCCATGCAGCCAATTAAAAAGGCTCCTCTTCATTATATAGCTAGCAGACTAGAACTAGTTACAGAATATCTGCATAGATCCCAAATCAGGGAACAAGGCACTTTCATTACATGTTGTCATACCTTTCCAGAAGCAGACTCTCCATCCTCTTCCATGTGAATGATTGCTTTATTTGAGCACACAGAGGTTCCACTCACTAGCCCTCTTTTATATTTATTATGCTATGGTCCTCTAATCTCAGGGGTTAGCCAGTCCAGTTTGCACCTGAATAGAAATTCTCTCTATAGCATCTTTAGAAAGTAGTCACTCAGCCTTCCCTTGAAGAACTCTGTTAAAACCTCCTGAAGCAGTCTTTTAGGACAGCTTTGGAATACTTTTGGGCTCTCATTGTTAGGAAGTTTTTCTTTATATTAAATTAAAATCGAATTCTTTTCAACATCTAGAGATTAAAAATCTAGTTATGCCTCCTCTTTCCCTACCAGTTTCAAATAGCATAACTCATTCACATGGGTGTTTTGAAATTAATAATCTTAATAAATATTTGTTAAACACCTACTATGTTTAAGGCACTACAGTAGGTTCTGGAGAAGCAAAGACAAAAACAAAACAAAGCAAAAGCCAGTCCTCACCCTTAAAGAGCTTATATTCTTCCGGGAGAATGTATTATTTATACAAGTAAGTAAAGGCAAAAGATATACAAAAATAATATAAAACATTTTCAAGATAGAATGCTAATAGTTAACATTAGTTATTAAAGGCCTCACACAGGAGGTGGTACCCTGAGCTTGCTTTGAAGGAAGCTTGGGATTCTATGAGATGAAAGTGAAGAGAGAAACATATTCTGGACAGTGCAGGTGGGGGAAGGGGAGGGCTACTTGTGTAGAGAAACTAAGGTATGAGATGGAATACCATATATGGGGACCAACAAGCGGGCCAGCTTGTCTGGATGAGAAGAGGATTGATATAATTAAGACTGAAAAGGGAAGAACGGATCAGACGGTGGAGTGCTTTAAATGCTGGGCTAAGGATTTTGTATTTTATCCTAGGGACAGAAGGAAACAATTAAATATTTGGTGTGAAGGAAGGGTGAAAGGAATTATGATATAGATCCACATTCTAGGAATTTCAGTTTGTCATGTGGATGGAGAATGGATTGAGGAGGGAAGAGATTATAGGCAAAGTGATCGATCAAGAGGTTATTCTAACAGTCCAGGGAAGAGGGAACAAGAATTTGAACTGTGATATTGGCTATAAGGGAGGCAGCTAGGTGGTGCAGTGAATAGAGCACTGGGTCTGGAGTCAGGAAGATTTGAGTCCCATCTAGCTTCTGACACTTGCTAGCTGTAATACCTTGGGCAAGTCACTTAACCCTTATTTGCCTGAGTTCCTCATCTGTAAGAGAGGGACTCATCAGAGAAGGAAATGGCAAACCACTCCAGTGTCTTTACCAAGAAAATCCCATGGACAACATCCATGGAGTCATGGAGAGTCCTATGCAACTGAACTACTAAACAATAACAGCAGTGGCTATAAGATGCAAGAACTCTTGTGGACATAGAATTGATAAGATTTAGGAACTCGTTGGATATGGAGGCTGAGGGACTTTGAGAAATCAGGAATACCGCCAGAACTGCAAACTTGGAAAAAGTGGGGAAATGGTGGTGCCATTAATAGATCTGGGGAAAGTTGAAGAAAAGATACATTGGAGGGAAATATAATGAGTCTATTATGGACATGCTGAGTTTGAGTTGCCTATGGAACATCCGGGGGAGACATTTCATGCTACAGAACTGGAATTCAGGGGCAGCTAGGTGGCACAGTGGATAGAGCACTGGCCCTGAAGTCAAGAGGACCTGAGTTCAAATCTGGCCTCAGACCAAACACTTGACACTTACTAGCTGTGTGACCTTGGGCAAGTCACTTAACCCCAATTGCCTTAAAAAAAAAACTGGAATTCAGTGGAGTGATTAAGGCTAGATATTTAGATTTGGATGTCACCTGAAAAGAAATGAACTCTTGGGAGCTGATGAGATAAGCAAGGGAAAGAATGTTGAAAGAGAAGAGGACCCAGGTCAGAGTCCTCGGGCAACACCCACATTTAGTGGGTGGGAGTAAGAGGATGACCCAGCAAAGGAAACTAAGGAAGAGTGGTCAGAGAGGTAAGAGTAGAACCAAGAGATAGAACAGTGTCACAGACACCAAAGAAAGACTATTCAGGAAGGAGGCGCATCTCCTCCATTGTTTTTTTGTGACACTACTCTATCGTGGCTCTCTTCCTGCCCAACAGATTGATCCTTCTCAGGCAGATTTACCATCAGTATCTTGGTCCCTATGCATGGGTAAGCAGCAAGACTCTGTCCTAGGCACTTTCATCTGTCTTCTTTCCACTCTCTCTCTCTTAGTGATCTCATCAGTTCACATGAATTCAGTTTGTTTCTCTGCTCTGTAGAAGACTTCTAAATTGACACAATCTGACTCCATCTCTCTTCTGAGTTACAGTCTTGTTTCTACAACTGCTCACTTAATACATTGTCCCGCTGGCATCTCAAACTCAACATGTCCAAAATAGAATTTATCTTTCCTCCTAAATCTACCCTTCCTCCTAACTTTTTTTTTGTAATGAGCACTACCATTCTCCCAATCATCTAGGTTTCCAACCTAGGAGTCACCCTCAAATCTTAATTCTTACAAATCCACCAGATCCAATCAGTTGCCAAATCTTGTCATTTGCACATCTTCACATCTCTGGTATCTGTCCTCTTCTCTCACTCTATTCATATTCTTATCCCTTCTCAATTGGACTATTGGAATAGCTCCTAACTGGTCTCTTGGCTTCTATTATCTCTCATCTCCACTCTGTCCTCAACGTCGCAGCCAAACTGCTATTCCTAAAGTTCAGGTCTTACCATATCAGTCCTCTCCTCAGGAAGCTCTAATGCCTCCCCATCACCTTTGGAGTAAAATGCAAACTCTTTTTTTGTCCTTTAAAGAACCCCACAATCTAATTCCGACCTACGTGTTATAATTTAAATGGGGCCAAAGTAAACATTGCCCAAATGATGCCATGTTGGTGGATGAGCAGCTCATTGAGTGATTGTTACACATGTCTTATGTCTGTTTATCATATGTCCATTTCAATGGACAATAAGCGGAGCCCAGAAGTGTATAGGAAGGGGAGTATGAGCTGCATCATGTCTGGGAAATTGTCCTGAAATTTCAATGATGACAAGCTGCTTCCTGCAAACAGTGCCCATCTTTTTAACACCTATCAGGTCTTGATAAAGTTAAAGTTATATTGTCTAGTTGTTTATTTCTCAGGTAGCATAGCTGTATGTTAACAATTTAAAAATAGGGATAATATTGCTTGTCTTCCAACATCTTTTTTTCTTTTTTAGATGATGAGTGAGCTAACAAAGCTTCTAATATTTAGGCACTTTAATTAAACTGTTTTTATTATACTGGCCTTTATTTTCTGATCCTTTGCTCCCTATTCTTTTTTATTTCTAACGCATATAATAATCTGCAGAACTTTGAAATATTTGTGATTTTATCAGTGTGATTATATGTTTTGCTGATGATGACTATAATAGTTCCATGTTTTTTTAGTCTCCTTGAATTTCTTTAGACAAAAATAAAATCAATATCTGGAGGCCAACTTTATGAAAACAAGCCTTTCTAAACTTAGCTGGACTGGTCATTGTATGACAGACACACTGCCTGCTGCCTATTTCATAAGTTTGTGGTCTTCTTGATTCCAAGGGTGTGCTGGAGTCAGCTCAAACTGATTCACGAGAGCTGATTATTACCTTTTCACTGTGAGCATCTACAACTTGGAAACTGGCAGGTGCTACAAATCAGGGTTGGATTTATTGTTTTGCTGATTATCTAAACCAAAGAAAGTGATGGATAATATTGCAGATTAAACTTTAAAATGATAAACATTTATCAGCACAATTTAGCCTCACCTATATAAACCCAGGGTTACTTCTCCAGCATAGTGAAACATGGAGATAAGGCTTTAGTAGAATCAGAAGTTAGTAGTTTAATGCAGCATTTTAAAATTTTTTTGCTAAGGCGCAAATCTTAAATGTTCACTGTCATTCTGAATGAATGAAAAAGCATTTATTAAGAACCTATCACATTCTAGGCATTATACTAGTTGATGGGGACATAAATACCAAAGTAAAACATTCTCTGCCTTCAAGGAGCTCACATTCCATATTTGGGACTAGTAGCCCTAGAAGGGAGTTTTGATCTGGGCAGTCACAACAGTGGCGAGTAGAACCATAGGACAGTTGACTGTCACATGCTTTCTGGAAAAAGTATTCATTCTGACTCTTTTTTTTTTCTTTCTATTTATTCCTTAGAGGATAAACAGTGCTTCCTATGCATTTCTGGACTCAGCTCCCTGCTCCAACTAGCAGTAGCTACGTGGCACGGTGCAAAGCATGCCGGGTCTGGTGTCAGATAAGACCTCAGTTCAAATCTGACCTCAGACACTAACTAGTTGTGTAACTCTGGGCAAGTCACTTAACCTCTGTTTGCTTCAGTTTCCTCAATAGTAAAATGAGGTCAGTAGAAGTATCTACCTCCCAGAGTTGTTGGAGGATCAAATAACATAATATGCTTAGCACAGTGTGTGAAACATAGTAGGCACTATGTAAATGCTTATTTCTTTCCATTCCCCTTTATTAAATTGAAATCTACTTAACGCTATGTCATTGCTGTATCTGTCTTTATAGCCACAGAACCTAGCACAGTGGTTTCCATATTTATTCAATTTGAATTAAATTTGAGTTGAACCACACACACAACTTAAAATTTTTCAACTTGGTAAAAGAGATAGCATCTCAGTTGAGCAATATAGAAGGACAACTGCTAATTAGGAGGAAATACTCTTTATTAATCAGAACACCTAAAATGATCTGACTACAATACAGAAGCAGGATTAATGTTTGCTCACCTTAAGATTCATGGCCTGACCACCCACATGGAAATGACCAAATACATGAAGAATATCTATTTTCCAGATTATGACAGATAGACAGCCTATAGAAATCGTTCGTTAGTATGTATATCTAGGACAGACAATACAAATGAACAATGAGTTAATCTCAGAATTAATTAATCAAAAAGAGAAGAACAGAATTGATTGCCTTTATGAAATTACAAAGCTCCTTTAATGACTCCAGACTCCCAGAAACAAAGGCCCATCTCCTAATAACATATATTATAACATATATAATACTAATATAATAATTTATAATAGTTTTATTGTATGGCTACAAGACATAGCATACAAGTCTCCAATGGAGTCTGAATATCACATTGAGCAGTGGAGAAACCCTATGCTGCATGTGAGCAGGCTGCAACATAGAACAAACTGACAAAGATAAAAGGAGAATGGGAATAAAAAATATCATCATGGAAATGTGTAATGGAAAAAAGACGGGCTCATCACACAACCAGGAAGAAGGACAATATATAGACAGCTCAGGTGCTCCTCTGGTGTTCTTGAGATTGTAGAAGAAAGTGAGGAAGCATTCCACAATGTTGGGTGGATGCCCCATGGCAAATTGATGAGAGAACACGGATATGAGTTATACAGGTTGTACATGCATGGATGGGTGGCAATTGGCTTCATTGTCGGAAACATTCAGTGTGATAAAATCACAGATCTATTTGAGTAAGATAAATGAAGTTGTGACTTCTGTCTAGGATTCTCAATCAACATCTTTTGACCTCAAGCTATATCATGTTTATATAATATGCTCCTGCAAATAACTAATTTAGCAAATGGAGGTTCTGAGTTTGTTTGCTTTTCTTTCTTTTCCCCAGATGTTGCCCATCTGATGTGGTTTGAAAGGCTGTATGTCTGGCTTCAGTGTTTGGAGAAATACATCTTGTACCCAGCAATAATTTTGAATGCCCTCACTATTGATGCATTTTCTATTAGCAATTATAGGAGACTTGGTGGCCAGTAAGTAGATAATGGTTTAATCCCATAATAATGTAGATTGCAATTCTTTAAAACTACAATGAATTTTTCTGAGTGCCTTGAAGGATTTCAGGCTCTGCCTTAACACTAGAAAAATTGACCTTGAAAGAATGGGAACCAGTGAGTATTAGATTAATTCACTTTACTGTTGCGTAGGTGGTCATTTTGAGTGACCTGAGTCCAAATGAAGTTAGATCTGTTCTAAGTGATTTTACAAATAAATGTCAGTCAATATGAAGATCAACCCAGAAATACTTAGCCTGCGAGTCCAAATAAGATGACAGAGACATGGTATGTGTCCAGACCTCTTGAAATTCTGCTTAGGAGTTTATAAACTGTCTACTGTCATTCCATTTAGCAACTACTCTATCACTTTATTGTTGGGGGAGGGGGAAATTAATCACTGTCACTGCCTTTCTTGCATTTATCAGGTTCAGTTTTATAATTAAAAGGATAGAGCCTAGAGGCTTCATCTAGTCCAGATGATTGGGTTATTTTTTTTTTGCAAAGTATTAATAATGTACAATAGATTTATCAGTTTTGCATACTCAAATTAATTTGGAGTTTCTAAATGAAAATCCAGCTGATAACTTGTGGACTTATCATTAGACATAAGGTTAAAGTTTTTCATCACATGAGTTGTTAGCTCATATGAGAATAAAAATAATATTTCATGGGTTTTTTATTAATTTACTGCTTTGGCACAGGGGACTTTGCTCAAACAATACATGCCCCCAAAAAACATGCTATATGATATCAGATACATAATATGTAACTGCTATTCCTTCTGGAGTGGGAAAGAGCACTGGATTTGGCATCAAAAGATTGGGATTTGAATCCCAGTTTTGCTATTTAATGGCAGTGGAAAGATTGGTCAATCTCTCTGGGCCTCGGTTTTCTCATCTTTAAAATGAAGGAGTTGGAATATATAAATTCTAAGGTCCCTTCCAGCTCTAAAGCCATGATCCCATAAGATGTTTGACAAACTGGTAAAAGCCAAAGTTAATGATATTTTAACACTAGGTTGTGCTTAGCGATATCTACATAGTTCATATCTACAATAGGGGAACATTTAACTATGATGTTCTTATAATAGCTCTGTTTTTATTGGGCATTGCATTACTGTACAGTACCTTTGGGCCAGATGTCATGTTGTCCTGCCATCCCAGGATGCCTCTGCTATCCCAGGTAAAGCCTGGATAAGGAACAGCTCCAGGTTTTCATCTGTTGTGTCTTGGATTAGAATCAATTAAGTATTTTAATTGTAGATTTCTTAATATACATCTCTATATTAAAATAATTCATTCAAACCAGAGCCCCAAAAGTTCAGGCTTAGAGTTGATATTTCTCTGGATTTTTCATCGATGGTCCAAGTTGTTACAAGATTCCTGACACCCACAGGGCGTCTTTGGTCCTAGAAGTCAGACCTCTTTTTCATAAACAGAGACAGAGCCATTTACTTCATCCATCACTGCAGAGAGCATTTGGCCACCATTCCCTTCATCACTGAAGGAGCAGCCAGAGATTTTCAATAGTGCTTATTCTCTAGATTTCATACTTTGTTACTGAAGGCAACAGGAACAGAAAGAACTCACTACCTAGGGACTTAATAGTCCATGAAGGAATCCTGCTCTGTGCTATAGGTTCAATAGCAGCTGCCTTCTGAAGCAGACCTTATTTTCCCTATCTCTCCATGTAGCTAAGAGTTATTTTTCACAAGGTCAACATCCCAGCCTATACAAAGTGTTGCAAATCTGCATCTCTATAGCACAGTACAGTGGAAAGAGCACTGAATTAGAGTCAGAACTTCTAGGTTTGGGCTCTGACATAATACTACTACCTGTGCAACCTTGGGTAAGTAACTTACCCTCTCTATGCTTCTGTTCCTCATCTGTAAAACTGAAGGGGTTGGCCAATCAATGTCCTGTGAAAAGAACACTGGACGTAGAATCAGAAGAGCTTGGTTCAGAACCTACCTTTGATACTTACTCCTGGCCTTGGTCTAATTATTTAACTTTACTGGGCCTCAGTTTCCTCACCTGCAAAATGAGGTAGTTGGACTAGATGGCCTTTAAGGTTCTAGATCTATTATCTAGTTCTAGATCTATTATCCTCTGAAAGGATGGTCTCTAAGATCTCTTCCTGATGTAATATCTATAACCCTATTTATCTTTGTCAACTGACCGAGTAGAAAGCTACCTTGGGCAGAATCATTCTGAGGATGTGGTCCATGAAGCCTCAGGGTTAGTTGGGGTTAGGGAGAATAATTAACTCTAGGACTGAAATTTTTAAAAATCTGTGAAGGATTTTGAAAACCTTTTTTTTTTTAAGGCTTATCCCATGAAATGAGAGGTAACCACCAAGGAAGAAGGGCTAAATTCAAGAGGAGAAGCTCAGAAGTATAGATCTATTAAACCTTCAAGGTTATATAAGCCTTGGCCCTTCCTTTCTGTACTTTCCCAGGGAAAGAAAGCCATTTGGCTTGTAGTATACACACTTTTTTCAGGAAAAACTGCTAGTACCTATGTCCCAAGTGGGCTACTAGGTTGATAGCTATCTTAAAATGTGTGAACCCAAGCAAAGACAGACCTCTTAAAAATATACCCTTTCATCCTATTACTCAGTTCCGAGGTAGTCTCCTGTAGCCATACTGTCTTACATAGTATTTCACTTATGATACTGTGGAAACCAAATTCTCCCTTGGAATAGCACAAGTAAAACATGTTCCCTTTATAGACTAATAGTCCCTTTCAGGACAGTCTGGTTCCCTGTGGGAGGTAACTCCTGAGCTCAGCAGTCAGAGGAGAAAAGTATTTCATTTACCTGGCTCTGCCCATAATCAAAATTTCATGTGCTGATTGCTCTGTCTCTCTCTATCTCTCTGTCTATTTCTGTCTCTGTCTGTCTCTCTCTCTTTCTGTCTCTGTCACTGTCTGTCTCTCTCTGTCTCTGTCTGTCTGTCTGTCTCTGTCTCTCTCTCTCTCTCTCTCTCTCTCTCATAGCTAAGACTATTTCTGAGTTTGGGCCAGTGCGTTTGTGGAACTTCCTCACAATGGGAAGTCTCCCATGAGCTTACTTGCTGTTCCCTGTTTGTCTTCTTTTGGAAGAGGAGCAAAATGAGAAATGGGTGCCCCTCAAAGTGAATTGTCTGTGCTTACCTAGCCTTTGCATGACAATATCATTGATCATTTTTTTTTCTTTCTTTCCTCCCTCTTCAACAGCTGTGATATTTTTCTGATAACAATAGCTGGCATGAAGCTGTTACGTACCTCCTTCTGTAATCCTGTTCATCACTTTGTTACCTTGAGCTTCACTGTCATCTTCTTCCAGTTTGACTGCAAAAATCTCTCAGAGAGTTTCCTCTTGGATTTCTTCATGGTGTCTATTTTGTTTAGCAAGGCAAGTCAATGAACTTTTTTGACCTTTATTTTCAAACAAAAATTCAATTTTATATTTAGTTTAAACTATTTTTTCTTTACAGATATATGTAGAATGAAATTAGTTAATGCAATTAATTTTTATGATATTATTACTTTGATTCCAGTAAATTCTAAATAGAATTTAAATTTATTTCAAATTAGCTTCTAGATTCACAATTTTAAATGTTCATTTATATGTTTTGCTACTTTCAAACAATTAGCCAATCCATACATGTTTATTAAGCACCTGCCATATGCCAGACACTGTGCTAAGCACTTGTGGAAATTTCCAGAAAGTCCTCTTTATTGGCATTCACATCACAGAACTTGAGTTATAAGATTGAGTAAATAAGGGAGTTTAGAGTTCATACAGTCTGTGGGTCGCACCACCTGAACATAAGATCAATCCTTTGGCCCTAACATTTAGTGTTCTCCAAAATACTTCCAAGTAATATTACTTCTTCAACTCATTTCAGGCAAAATTTTCATTCATTATAAGGTCATATACAAAACAAGAAGTGTAATCAAAAAATGTGAAAATCAAAATATCTAATATCTCCCAACAGAGTATAAGATCACATTTGCTTTTTGGCTGCTACATCACATATCACACATACAATCCACTAAGAGACCCAGATCATTTTCGGTTATGCTGCTTTCTAACCAACCTCCCCCACCTTGTACTTATAAAATGGATTTTTTGAATCAAAGTGCTAGATTTTATATTTATTCTTATTTAATTTCATCTTATTAGATTTGGCCCAACACTTAAGCCTGTCAAGCTCTTTTTGAATCCTGACTCTGTCGTCCGATGGGGTATCATCCTTCCTAGGATTTTTATATTTGCAGATTTGATAAACGTGCCATTTATACTCTTCAACAAATCATTGATAAAAATGTTCAAAAGCACAAGACCAAGCAGATCCCTGGGAAACACCTAAGTTGACATTAGTGTCTTTACTTTGTGCAGCCATTCAAATAGTTTCAAATCCATCTAACTCTCCTATCATCTACATGTTGTCCACAACTCTCCATCATGTCCAGATGAACAGCGTGAGAAACTTTTTCAGAAGCTTCATTAAAATCAAGGCTAACTATATCTACATTGTTCACTTGATCTACTGTGTTAGTCTAGTAATCTTGTCAAGAAAGGAAAAGTGGTTATTCTGGTATAACTTACTTTTTATGAAAACACTTTGTCTCTTGGTGATGACTACTTTCTTTCAGATGGTCACAAATCATCCCTTTAAAATATTCTCTAAAATTTTGCCAGGGATCAAAGACAAACTAACTGACCTGTAGTTTACACAATCCATTTTTCCCCTCTGCTTACAGGTAGCTAGGTGGCACAGAGGATAGAGCACTAGGTCTGGGGTCAGGAATTCCTAAGTTAAAATCCACCTTAGATGCTTACTAGCTGTGTGACTCTGGGCAAGTCATTTAAACACTATCTGTCTCAGTTTCCTCAACTCTAACATGGGAATAATAATAGCACCCATCTCCCAAAGTTGTTGTGAGGATCAAATGAGGCCATATTTATAAATTGCTTATCACAGTGCCTGGCACATAGTAAGTTCTTAATAAATATTTGTTTCCTTCCTCTTTTCTTTCCTTTCTTCCTTCCTTTCATCCTTCCTTCCTTTCTTCCTTCCTCCCTTCCTTTTTTTCTTTCCTTCCTTCCACTTATAAATATCAGAACAACATTAGCCCTTTTCTAATTCTATGCTAATTGTAGTCCAAGATTTTTAAAAGATTACTGATGATAGCTCAGCAATAACATTCACCAGTTCTGTCAGCACTGTAGGATGTGGTTCCCCTGGGCCTGTAACTTGAATTCATTTGAAGAAACTAGGTGGCCCCTTACTATCTTCCAACTTCCCTTGGGTTTCTACTCCCTATTGGATGTTTTTGTCTCATTCTCTATAGTCCAAAGGTCCTTGTTCTTGACAGTGAAAACAGAAAAAAAAAAAAAAACAAGTTAAGCAACTCTACATCTTCTCTACCTCTCCAACCTCTCTTATCATTGACCCATCCACCCTTAGCAATAATCTATCCCTTTTATTTTTTAATAATGATGATTAAAATAATTTATGTAGCTCTTTAAAGTTTGAAAAGGATGTTAACATACATTATGTCATTTTAACCTCCAAAAACCATTGAGATATACACAAACACACTTCCATTTTTACAAATATTATTATCCTCATTTTAAAGATGAGAAAATGTGCTCAGAGTATTTAAATGACTTCAACATAGCTATACAGCTAGTAAGTATCAAAGAAAGATCTTAAATCCAGCTCTTCCTGACTCCATTTATGTGTCTCTATCCACTATACATCACTGCCTCTTTTCCCTAGTTTAGATTTAAAAAGGAAAACAAAACAAAACAAAACCAACTTTTTTTTGCCCTTTGTTTTCCTTACCAGCCTCAGTTCACTGTAAACTTTAGTTTTTCTGAGGCTATTCTTATAGGTCCAGGGCATTCTTTTGAACCTATCCCGTAAAACCTACCCTTGCTTCTATTTTCTGTACCTGTCATTTTTAGTCCAAGCTGGTTGATGAATTTCATGTGCAACCATATCTATCTCTTGAAGCAACTCTTCCTTTTTCTTCTCTTTGGAATTAGAGCTAACTTTAATTCCATTTCTCTTGGTAGCTTCAGAATTTCATACTTCAGTGCTTCTAGTCCTAGTCCAATATATTCTACTTATTTTTTCTATGAATGTTGAAATCTGCTTTCTCCAAATCTAGAATACATGTCAGACTTTGCCCAGTTTTTCTCTTCTCTATCCCAAATTCTAGAATGGAGTGGTCACTGCACATCCCAAGGTATGCATTTTTTTCTACTATGATAATCAGTTCCTCCTTGTTGGTGATAATATAATCCAAAATTGATGTTCCCCATGTTGGTTTTTCTACTTTTTGAACAACTGTCATTATTAGGGAAAGAGATGGAGAAAGAGATAGAGAGAGAGAGAGACAGAAAGTGTTAGCTCTAGCAGATATACAGATAATTGAAGTCTCCCATCATTCTTATTGCATCCCTTCATTACAGGCTTATGATCTATTTCCCAAACTGCTCATCTATTTCTTTTTTTCTGCCCAGGTGGTCTGTAGCACACTTTGATGATATCATTTCTGATATTACCACTATTGCTCTTCATCCATCTTCTCCATACTTCCCCCACTCCCCTTCCTGGATTTCTGCACTAGTATATCTTAATATACAACGATACTTCAACCCTTCCCTTTTTTAGCTATTCTTTCCTTTTTAAAATAAGTCAGATCCTTCTTAGGCAATATTCCAGTATGGGTCTCATCCCACCAAGTGAGCAATATCTGTGAAATCAAATTTACATATTTGGGTTCGAATTTGTAGGTCACCTTGCTTGTTACCCATACTTTGTATATTTCATATTGGTATCTAAGACTATGGTTTTTATTGCTACCTTATTTCTTGGATTTCATTCTCTGTATATTACCAGGTGCTGTCTCTATTGCCATTCTTCTTCCTATAACTTGGTTGCTTTCTATGGTATCTACCATGGGGTATGTGTAAGACATGCATGTATGTGTGTGTTTATGTATTCATGTATATATATATATATATATACACACACACACACAAGTATGTTTCTCTGTCTCTGTTTCTACATATATGTGTGTATACATGCAGATGCACATACATATATATTTTCCCTCTCTCCTTTCAATTTAAAGTTATTTTGATTAGATTTGCAAGATTCTAAGTAAATAGGTTCTTATCAACCTGTTAGGTGTACTCTATCCTTGTCAAAGAACCTATCATTTAGTATATTTTAAGCCGTGGTGACCCTGGGCAAATCACTTAACCCTGTTTTCTTCAGTTTTATCATCTGTAAAATGAGCTAGAGAAGGAAAAGCAATCACTTCATTATCTTTGCCAAGAAAACCCCAAATGGGATCACTAAGAGTCAGATAAAACTGAAAGGGACTGAATGATAACAATGCCCCATTAACAGGGGCATGAATATGTAATTAACCACTACTGTTTATTTCTTCTTTTGACCTGTGCTGGATGCTATCATCCACAGCCACACCATCATTACTTGGAGGAAAAATAGCTGTTTCATCTTCAAGTTATCCAGCTCCCTCCTTTTCAAGAAGAAAATCAAATCTCCAATTCCAAGTTCTCAGTGATCCATCACTCCTGCCTCTTTCCTTCCCAGCACGAATCAAGGGCGGTGTGTTCAGTTATTTTTTATTTCTTTGAATTTACATGGAAGCTTTTTGGTAGTTTTTTTGTTTATTTGTTGGTTTTTTAAGGAATATTTAATTTCCCCTGATAATTTAGAGAGTTGAGGGGTATTTCTTAAGTTCCTTTACCTTAATTTCTAGGAATGAAAGACCAGCCTGCACTTTGAGAATAGATTACAGTCACTTGGCCATGGCAGAAAACCAGACTTTGAATTATATTTTAGGCCGTTGCAAAATTTTGCTTCCTTTTCATACTTGCTGGAAATAAGATCTTCAGTCCTTTCTATTAAATTATAAACTCCACAGGGCCTTGCTGCTTTTTATCTTTATATCCCAACACATAGCATATTGCTTTGCACCTAGTAAGTTCACAATAAATGTTGAATTATTGAATTCCATATGAATTTCCTTTACCTCAGATAGCAACATAACATTTTGTTGTGTTCTTTAAAGCACTTTTAAATTTTCATTGCAACTTATTCATTGATCCCATATTAGAAAAGCAGGCTAATCTGGGATTATTTAAGAATATCATAAGTGCTTGTCCAATAGGAAAAGAGAATGTAATTCATTACACCTCTCTCCGCAAGGGTGCATACCTGCTAACGAACATTATTTTGCTATTTGAGTACTAGGCTGGGGCACTTGGGGAAAAGCTTGAATGTGGTGTAATTATAAGGAACAATCTTGAGCCTAGAGAAAAGATGAGAAAATATACTTATTTTATTTGAGAGGTGAGGAACTGTGAGTTTTGAACATGGCATATGCTGTCTAAAGTGGTTTTGCTTAACTGTTTTTCTGTGTCAGAAGGGAAGGCTCATGTAGGGGATAGGAGGGGAAATAAATATGATGTCAAAACAAAAGGCATTAATAAAATTTTTAAGAGGAAGAGGGATGACCCTAGATGAAGTAGGGCAGAGAACAGTCACATGTCTCATAGTAATCATAGAAATTCAACCACTTTAAAAGCTAGGCTTTTAGGTGCCTCCACATAGAACAGGGATAGGTTTAATTCATTAGCTATTTGACCCCTTGTTTTTTCTTTTCTCATTGCAGCATTGCAGTCGTGGGGCAGGCTATCGTTAATTATTCAGCTATTTATCTTACAGTTATTAGATAGGGGAAGGATTCAAGGAAGAGGTCTATTTTTCTTATTTTTTATTTTTACATTAATTTTCAAATTTTCAGTTCCATATTTTCTCCCTCCCACTAGATCCTCCACTATATTGAGAAAGCAAGCAATATGATATCTATTATACATGTGAAATCATGCAAAACATATTAAGAATTCTAGTTTATCTTCATTTCTACAAGGATATTTAGCTCCTTCCAAAAATAAAGAGACAGTGAGTCAAGAAGCATTTATTAAGCACCTGCTCTGTGTCAGGCACTGTGCTGAGCACTAGTATATCTGGTTATGTCTAAGACTGATCTTCTGTCTAGGCCCTTAATGATATTCCCTCCAATATTCTCTAGGGCCTTGCTCCAGTAATTATCCCGTCCCTCTTGGATATCTTTGTGCCCTCCCTCTCCCTGACTTCCATTTGCCTAAAAATATGCTCAGGTCTCACAATCCTAAAAAAAAAGAAGTCTATCATGCTGTCCACATCCAGAAAAAAAACTATGGAATCTGAATGCAGGTTGAAGCATATTATTTGCTCTTTTTTTTGTTTCTTCTTTCTCGTGGTTTTTCCCATTGATTCTAATTCTTCTTTACAACATGACTAATGTGAAAATAGGCTTAATATGAATGTATATGTTGAGCCTATATCAATTTACATGCTGTCTTAGGTTGGGGGAGGGGAGAGATGGGGAGAAAATTTGGAACTCGAAATCTTATGGAAGTGAATGTTGAAAACCAAAAAAAAAAAATTTTATTATTTAAAAAAATAAAATACAGAATGAGAAAAAAAAGTCTTTCCTCACAAAAATCCCCTGAATTAGGCAGTACAAGTATTATTGCCACCATTTTAAACATGAAGAAACAAACTAAGAGGCAGAAAGTTTCTGTGACTTTTGCAAAGTCATACAGCTAACAAGTTGAAGAGAGGAGATTTAAACCCATGTTTCCTACCTCCAGGACTAATACTCATTTCATTAACTCTTTGATGCTTCCTTTTAACATAGGCTGAAGACTGACCCCCAATACCTATTAATTTATACTGTTTGATGCTACATTTACTCCTTTTGTGGTATAAAATCCCATGTTCTGCTTGGTGTACCTTGATTCAAGCATCACCAGGGAAAATAACTGATTGCCTCAGATGGGATGATAGAAACATAAGCTCTTTGCTAGTATGCAGCGGTGTTAGCTTCCATATGCATGCAAATAATTGAGTGGATAATCTACCTGTTTTTCGTTATGCTCAAGATAGTGCAAACCAAGTTAGTTGAAAGCCAAGGCAATAAAATATGGAGAAGGATGGGAGCTGGAAAAGCAAGCAGTCTCTAGGGTAGAGATGGGAAGGGTTGATCCTGGCACCTTCCAGGGCTCTTTGAGAACTACCACTTCCCTTGTTCTATCTGCCGAAAATGAGTTTTCTTGGATAATAAAAATATATAGGTTCAAAGATGGGAGGGACATTAGAAGGACATTCTTATTTTACAGATTAGGAAAGTGAGGCCTAGGATGGTTAAGTGAATTTCCTAAGGTCCCACAAAAGCAGAGTCTTGATTCACTAACCAAAAGAAAACAAAGAAAATTGACGAGTCAATGTTAGAAAGAAGGCTGCTTCCATCAGAGGAAACTAAAAGAATACTTGGCAGTATAATAAAAGGAAATACAGTAAGTCATTAGAGAGAATTTAACTTTGATTCATTTTTTAAAAAAATTAATAAGTACCCAAAAAGCACCATGTTGAGTACAAAAAAGAGCAAAAAAGGGAAAAAAAATGACAACATAGTCCCTGCCCTCAGAAAGGTTATAGTATACTGTAAGGGATAAAACAAATTAGTATGATACAATATAAAATATTATTTTAAAAATATAATGCAAAGTGCTACAATAAAGAGTATGTTTGCAAGTAATGAAGAACGGACTGCAACTGCATCCCATTCATTCGTCATGCCTCTTACTTGGCTTTCCTACCTTACCCAATTTCCCATACTGCTGCCATGTTTTTTTTTTTCCTTTTATTCATATAATCTTCAAATTCTCTAGAAACTTCCAATAGGATTTATGAAAGTAGCTCCTAGGAATAGTAGTATAAGGAAGAAATCATTTGGTTTTTTGGGTTGACTGGGAAGTAGGCAATCTGAGTTCTCAACCTGTCTTAACTTCTCATTCTCTGGTTGACTGACTAGAGTTGTCACCCATCTCTTCTCCCCTTCCTTTTCCTCATGTGATCAATGGAGACAGTTATTGTTATGCTGCCAGCTCTGCTCACAGCATTGTTGTAAGATTAATGAAGAAACATTTAGGAAGACATAAGTTCCCTGGAAGAAAGGGACTATACAAATAGAATGCATTATTATTAAAGTAAGATTCCCTTAATCTCCCTTATTCTTTGACAGGATCGAGGAGGGGTGAAGGGAGAGAAGGGATTAGAGATGCTGGGCACAGTAACATCAATGCCTAGAGGGGAAGGGATGACCTAGATGGCTTCCAGAGGTGCCTCTGAGTTCTTTTATTCCACCCATCTCTGACTAAAAATTCCCTATGAGGCAGGGAAGATGAATGCATACTATTCTCTTCAGACTGTGAGAACTAGTGAAACATTTGAGATAATGAATTCTGGGGCCAGACCACATTGGGACAGATTTAGTGTAAATCACCCCATTGATGAGAGGGACTGACTGATAGCTCATTAGTGAGCTGGAGCTCTTCTGAAGTCCTTAACCTTGCCCAGAGGAAAAGAGTAGCCCTCTTGTACATCCCATGGTGGTGCTGCAGCATGGGAAATGTCTGGAGGAAATCAGCATTTTCTCTTTCCCCCTATTCCTTCTACTTCCCTTTTTCCTTTGTATAGCTTGTGAGATGAATTCATACCTTTTTAGGTGGCCTAGATCATTCCCCTGTTTGTGTTATTGTTTTTGTTTGTTCTGTTTTGTCTTTCCCTGAGGAGGGGAAAATTGGGGTGGGGGGGATAAAAAGAAATTAGATAATTTTGTGCCCTCTCACTCAAAACTCTCAAACAAACTCTAACTTCTAACCAAAGCAGCAACTCTTCATTAACGGTGGAACCATACAGCAGCTGTTTAATCTGGTGACGTGAGAAGTGTTAGATTTACCTCCATGGAGCAGCTAGGTTGGACAGTGGATAGAGTCAAGAAAATATTGTTGTTGTTCAGTCATTTTCAGTTGTGTCCAACTCTTCATGACCCCATTTAGGGTTTTCTTGGCAAAGATACTGGAGGGGTTTGCCATTTCTTTCTCCAGCTCACTTTACAGATGAGGAAAGTGAGTCCCAGAAAGATGAGATGACTGGTGTCCATGATCACACAGAGAGTTTGGATTTGAACTTGGGTAAAGGGTATAAATTATTAATTTATATTAGAGAGTATGTGATATAATGGGAAAGAGTCTGGATTTGGAGTCTTAATATCTTGGATTTGGATCTGAAAGGAGTTTTGGGATTCACATAGCCCCACAATCTCATTTTACAGATGAGGTGACTGATGTCCAAAAAAGTTCTGAGATTCATTCAGGGTCAAACAGGTAAAAGATTGGCAGAACCAGGATTCAGATACCTTGGTCCTCTCTAGACACATTCAGCACTATTAGAGGAATAAACAAATTTAATCTTCAGGATATGTTTGTGAATTCCTGTATAACCTATTTATTTAATGCTGCCATCTTTGGATTGAAAATACATGAGTTGTTATTTCTGTTACAAGAGTTGAGTGATGAGGGACCCATTGTTCCAATAGTAGAAAGATCTGGACCTGAGTCCTGCCCCCAAAACTGGCAGTCACTTCTCTGCTCTTCCAGTTTCCAGATGGTAATACTGTCCCTGTCTACTGACACTGGTTAATGTATCTAATTGCACTGTAGGTCCTGAATGGTAATAATAGGGATATTGCTGTATCATCCCTTGGGCTAGATAACTCTGGTGATTATGCCCTTTTCACTTTTATTTTATTTTATTTTTAGTGTACTTTTCCTCAGCAGTTGAAAAACGTAGCTGTCAGCTTTATTGATCTTTTTCAGAAGCCTGAAATCATCAGTAAGGTCATCTCAAAGTTTCCTCTCCACCAGAAAAGTCTAAACCCCATTATAACTTCAATCCTTAAGGCTTGGTATGATCTTTATTACCCTATGGTGTCCTGTGTTCAAGGTAATGACATCTTCTCAGAAGTTGAGTTTAAAATTGCTTCAACTTTCTATAGGAAGCCTGTCTGGTGAACACACTGGGAGCCAGATTGTCATCTGGGAACACAAATGAGAGAGAAAAGAAGGATAGAAATCCAGGGAGTTAAGGAGCAGGGAGGACAGACCATCAAGAGAGAGGGGGACAGTTGGAAGGAGAGGGCAGAAGAAAAGGAGGGGGAATGTAATTCAGTAGTAGCTTCAAGAATTTAGTCTCTCAGGTTCCACAAAGAAAGAAAAAATGATTCACCATCTTACATGCCAAAATGTATGGTACTGCATTCATTTAACAAGTGTCTACTAGGTCTATTGTTCTGTGCTAGGTATTGAGATAAACACAGAACTTATATAAAGTTACCTTTCTACCCACCAGAAGTTTATTATAATATATATTATACTTGGGAAGAGAAGACACAGACACCTGAAATAGTTGGGTAACAAATGTGATGCACTGGTGGGTGAATTCTGCATTAGTAGATTCACATTTTGCAATTTCTTCTGCCCATCCATTCTTGGCTTTTAGTGAGCTCTGTTTGTGAAGATGAAGCTGTGGGCCACCAGAGCCCCTTACATAATAGCACAGACTCCTTATATAATCAAAATATCTTTTTTTCCTCTACAATTAGAGGAATTCTACTCATTAGAAATGCATTTAAGTTAGCAGATTCATTCTAAAAAGCCACCAATGTCCTCCAATGTCCTCTTAAGCCTCACTCACACTTTAGTGCGAATTACTCTAATCAGATCAATATCTCCCAGAGACCTCCAATAAAAAGTAAGTGGAAGTTTTGATTGGGCTGGCTGGTAGGAGGAAAGATCTTGAATTAGAGGGCTGGCTTGGGAGAAGTGGTAGACTTTGGAAAGCCAGAGAGTAGTGAGAAGGCACTGTGCATTTAGGGGTGAGGATGTGAGGTATAGGTAGGAAACAGAAGGTCAAAGATGAGAGAGTTAGAAAGAAAATAAAGAAGTTGTCATATTTACCTATGATCCTTAGAACCCTTAGCAGTTGGTGTGATGCTGAAAACTGTTGGATTGCTGAAACCTGACTTAAAATGACAAGAAGAAGGGGCAGCTAGGTGGCGAAGTGGATAGAGCACCAGTCCAGGAGTCAGTAGGACCTGAGTTCAAATTTGGCCTCAGACACTTGACAGACTGTGTGACCCTGGATGAGTCACTTAACCCCATTTACCTCACCAAAAAAGAAAAAAAAAATGACAGGAAAAGAATGAAAGACTACCAACTCCCACTCCCAGTAGAAGAGTCAGACACAACTGAAAAATGACTGAACAACACCAAAAACGACCAGAGAGTGAGGCAGCTAGGTGATGCAGCGGATAGAGTACTAGGTCTAGAGTCAGCAAGTCCTGAGTTGAAATCGGACCTCAGATACTAGTTGTGTGACGTTGGGCAAGCCACTTAACATCTGCTTGCTTCAGTTTCCTCGACTATAAAATGGGGATAATAATAATATCTACCTCCCAGGGTTGTTTTGCAGATCAAAAAAGATAATATTTGTAAAGCACAGTGCCTGGTATATAGTACACAATATGTAAATGCTAGCTAATATTATTGTTCTTGTTGTTATTAAAAATACTTGGCACAGTCCCTAGAACACAGTAGGTACCATATAAATGCAACTTTTTTTATTATTATAGCTAGAAGGAGCCTGAAAGGAAACTGAGATCCAGAGGTCACAGAGGTAAATGTAAATTACTGGCAAATGTCACGCTAGAAAACAGATCTCCTGATACCCAGTCCAATAGTATTTCTATTATATTATGCATTACATTCCTATGTAGCAGATAGGTGGCATAGTGGATAGAGCACTCAGCTTGGGTTCAAGAAGAGCTGAATTCAACTCACATCTTAAACATTTTGTAACTATGCAACCCTGGGCAAGTCACTTAACCTCAGCCCGCCTCAGTTTTCTCATCTGTAAAATCGGGATAATAACAGTACCTCATCTCCCAGAGTTTTGAGAAGGATAAAAATGATTTAATATTTGTGAAACACTTTGTAAAATTTAATGCAATATATAAATGTTAGCAATTAGTAAGAGGAAGAGAAGGGGGAGGAGGAAGAGAAAGCGGTCTTAGTATTTGTGAAGGCTTTTTGTGCAATAATAAATGCTAAATGGGATATATTTGTGTGGCGATAGAATTTGAAAAGACCACACCAAAGAGGAACTAGAGATTGTTTTTCATTATTTCATGTGTTTCATGGTAAACGGTGCTCGTATGAAGGGAGAGAAGGAAATTTTCTGTTCGTATGTATCCAATTCACCAAATATTTATGAAGTGCTTACAGTGCTTAAGGCGCCATGCTGAGGGTTGAAGCACAAAGATGAAATTGTATTGTTCCTGCTGTCAGAGACCTCACAGTCTACACAAACAAGTTTCCTAAAAGGGAGAGCAAGACGAGAGTATAACAGAGGCTAAATTGACCTATAGGGATGATTCTGTGGAGTACGTGCCCAAAGTTTCCCTTGAAACTCCCAGGGACTCCAAGGACATGCTTTTTTAGTTTCTTAGAATTTTCAGAAGTTTCCAAAGGAGCTCTAGGTAGAAGAACCCTTATAGGCAATCCTACCAGTACAAAACAGAGGTTCAGACAACCTGGAATGAAAAATTTGAGGAGGGTAAGGACCCCTTTCTTCTGGTGGGGTGTGGGGGTGGAGAAATAAGGAAACATCCATGGAAAAGATGGTATCTGAAATGGCCTTTGGAAGAAAAGAAGTATTTCAACAGTGGGAAATATGGAGAGAGAGCATTCCAAGCATGAGAGACAGAGAACACAAATGAACAGATGCAGGAGCATGCCAAGGGATTAGAGAAGGTTATTATTTCAGTTTGACTGGAATGGTAACTAGGTGATGCAGTAGAGTGCCAGACCTAGAATCAGGAAGGCTCATCTTCCTGAGTTCAGATCCAACCTCAGACACTTACTAGTTGTGTGACCCTGGGCAAGTAACTTGCCCTATTTGCCTCAGTTCCTCATCTATAAAATGAGCTGCAGAAAGAAATGACAAACCTGCCAGGAAAACCCCAATGGGGTCATGAACAGTCAGACAGACATGACCAAAAATGACTGAACAACAACAACAAAATATGTAAATGAGAAAAGAGTGATAGTATTTTGAAAAGGTATATTGGGGTTAGATTGCGGAAAACCTCAAATATTAGACTAAAGATGATGTAAATGTAGACCAAATAGGGGCAGCTAGGTGACGCAGTGGATAGAGCACTGGCCCTGAAGTCAGGAGGACCTGAATTCAAATCTGGCCTCAGACCAAACACTTGACACTTACTAGCTGTATGACCCTGGGCAAGTCACTTAACCCCAATTGCCTAAAAACTAAAAAAAACAAAAAAACAAAAACAAAAAAAAATGTAGACCAAATAAAGATTTGAGAATCTTCATCCCAACTCTTACTCAGGCTCTTAAGTTAGGTTCTCCAGAGCCAAGTTACATTTCCCTGACTGCAATCAGAGAATGACCCAGATTCCATCTCTGAATTTACTACCTTAGACATGTCAGTTAACCTCTTTCTTTACTTGTAAAGTGAGGGGATTGGCCTCTTAAATTGACCTCTGAAATGCCTCCCAACTTCAGATCTATGAATATGCAACTCCAAATCCATTAGATTTGGAGCCTGGAACCTTGGAGGGATAAGTTTAGTAGACTGGTGTGGCCTATAGTGAGGAGTGAGTGGGTAGTGAGAAAGTAGAGGTTTCAAATATATACACATTACTTTTTATAGAAGTTTAACAGTGCGGAAGAGAAAACAGAGGGAGAGATGTTGATAATGTGAGGTATTATAAGGATGAAGGGAAGGTGTTTTCTTTTTGTTTTTAGAATAAGGGAGATCTATATTTATAGTTAATTCTAAAAATAATCGCTAGCATTTATATATGTATGCATACACATATGTATGTTTTTTTTAAGGTTTAGAAAGTGTTTTACAAATAGTGATTATCTCACTTTATCCTCACAACAAACCTGGGATGTAGGTACTATTATTATCTCCATTTTACAGAGGAGGAAACCTGAAGTAAACACTGTGTAAGTGTCATCCAGAGTTGGATAGCCAGTGAGTATCTGAGTCAGGATTCAAACTCAGGTCTTCCTGACTCCAGGTCCAGTACTCTCAGTCAGTCATTTTTCAGTCCCGTCTGCCTCTTTGTGACCCCGTTGGGGTTTCCTTGGCAAAGATACTGGAGCAGTTTGTCATTTCCCTCTCCAGCTCATTTTACAGATGAAAAAATTGAAGCCAACAGGGTTCAGTGACTTTCCCAGCATCACACAACTAGTAAGTGTCTGAGGCCAGATTTGAATTTAGGAAGATGAGTCTTCATGACTCCAGAACTAGCACTCTATCCACTGTGCCACCTAGTCAACAAAAGAGGCTGAGAGGAAATGAGAGAAAATATAAGATCAATGCCAAAGTACCTAGGTCTTGGTGTAGATAGGAGGCTGTGGAATGAAGGGCACAAATGGAGACTTAGCTGAGACTTGAGGGATAGATGAAAAATAAAGGTTTGAAGTATTCCGTTATGGCACTGAAGTTCATTATGGAGATTAGGTAAGGATATATAGATTTGGAGATCACTTGCAAAGAGATAATAATTAAACCCTGGAGAGTTGATGAAATCACCAAGGGAGAAAGTGCAGAAAAAAACAGGCCAGAGCCTTGAGGGACATGCACACAAAGAACATGATGGATGGGGGATGAACTTGAATAGGATTAATCAGACAAAAAGGAAAAGAAATTGGAGAAAGCAATGTCACAGACTTGAGAGTGTCCAGGAGGAAGGGATGGGCTGCACTGTAAAAAGCTAGAAGAAAGCTGAGTAGAATAAGGACTGACAAAAAGGTACTATTTTTACCATTTAATCGAGTATGGTAAGGGAATACTTTAAGAGAACACTTAGTTCAGGAGTGGGTAAGATGCCAAATCATATAGGATGGAGAAATGACTAGGTGAGGACACAGAATTAGTTTAAATCAGGGATTCTGAGCCTGAAGTCTGTGAACTTATTAAAACAAAATCTTAGTAACTATTTCAATATAACTAGTTTCTTTTGTAATCTTATATATGTTATTTTTATGCATTTAATAACATTAACTGAGAAGGGGTCTTCCCCAGACTGCCAAAGGGGTCTACAACACAAAAAAGGCTGAGAATCCCTGGTTTAAATAGATGACTCTAGGAACTTGGAAGTGAAAGGGAGATAATAAGGGGATGATAGGGCCAGATGAAGACCTGGGATGAAGCCATTAGATAGAAACAAAGATTAAAGATGAGAGAAATGGAGGGAAAGAGTGATAGGGCAAGCTCCTGGAAGAGGTAGGAGGGGATAGGATCAAAGGCGTAAGCAGAGGTGTTGGCTTTGAAGAGAAAAGAATCAACTCTTCCTCAGGGACTGGAGCAGAGGAAAGTATCAAAGAATATATAGAAATTCTGAGATGTAGAGTAAGGGAAATGAGAGGTCTCATGACAGAGAGCCTTAATTTTCTCAGTAAAGAAAAAGGTGAAGTCATTTGCTAAAAGAATGGAGGTGGGGGGCGGGGCATAAGGGACTTGAGGAGAAAGAAGAAGCTTTGGAATGGCAGCTATGTGGAGTGTGATTTTAAGTCAAGGAAAAGGAAAGTTTTCTCGAAGTAGTGAGGGCCCAGTTAAGGTTAAATTGCATGAATTGATAAGTGGACCCATTTGGAAGAGCACAGTTGTGTGCCTTCTGGATGCATTCAATAGCACACAAGTAGGAGCAGAGAAAGAGGATATGGGGGGATGGGGGAGTAGAAGGTGGTCCAAGTTTGAGGACTGGATAGACATGAAAAGTGGCTGGACAAGAAGGTAATTCAAGGGAAGAGGAATTGATCAGCTATGAGGTCCAGATTGTAAGAGAAGAAAATGAGGCCACAGCAAAGCATCATGATGAATTGAGGGGGGCGGGCAGAGAAGGATGGATAGACTGAAGATTACACTGAGGATAAAAACTAGGAGTATTGAAGAAGAGGGAGAGATGGAAGAATAGAAGATTACAACCAGAGAAAAGAATTTCATAGTTGGTGATGATAATGAAGATGATGATTATTATGGCATTTATATAACACTTTATGGTTTGCAAAGTGCTTAACAAATATTTCATTTTATCCTCACAACTCTGAGAGATAGGTACTATTATTATCCCCATTTTAAAGAGAAGGAATTTGATACTGACAAAGATTAAGTGACTTGTCCAAACTTAAACAGCTGGTGGCTGAGGCAAAGTTTTAATTCAAGTCTACCTGACTCCAGGTCCAGCACTCTATCCATTGTGCCACCTACCTGCCCAAAATCCTAGAGGTGACTTAGTAATGGTGATGATTAGGTCCATGTAGTGACCATTACTGTGGGTGGTTGAGGTAGAATGAATAAGTAGGTGAAGCAAGTGGAGGAGGTCAATGAATTGCAGGGTCATAGTGTTCTCAGGAGACATCAGCATGTATTTTGAAGTCCACAAATATGAGGGCAACTTGGAGAGGAAGACTGAGAAAGATGCTGATTTTTTTTTAGAAAGTACAAAGAGTAATTTAGTGGCCAACCATCAGGAACAAGGATTATCTGTATGTGGCAGCAGAGGTGGATGAAGTAACTAACCTTCAAGGTAGGAGCGGGGATGGCAGCAGATGGTAGGTCTGGAAGCAGCATTGGCGAGCAAGGCATTACATGACCACTCATCATGCAAGCATTGCATTATTATTAATAAATTAACCGGTAAACATTTGTTAAGCACCTGCAATGCGCCAGGTGCTGTGCAAAGTGCTAGAGAAACAAAAAAAAAGACAAAAGACAATCCCTTCCTTCAAGGAGCTTACAATTTAATTGGAGAGAAAACATGCAAACAAATATATACAAAGCAAGCTATGTAAAAGATAAATAAGAAATAACAATGATAACTAATATTATTACTAATATTACTAATTACTAATATTATTACTAATTATTACTAATATTATAACTAATATTATTTACTAATAAATAATAACTGCTAGTATTTATTTAAGGGTTGCAAAACAGTTTGCCTGTGTTAACTCATCTGATCCTCAAAATTACCCTGTGAGTTGGGTGCTATTATTATTTCCATTTTACAGATGATAAAACAGAGGCTGAGAGTGGTTTAGTGACTTGCTTAGGGAAACACAAAGTTCTTAACCTTTTTTGTGCCATAGACCCCTTTAGCAGTTTTCTGAAGCCCATTGTCTCCTAAGAATAATGTTTTTAAATGTATAAAATAAAATACATAGGTTTTCAAAGGGTCATTTATATTGAAATAAAGATGTAATTTTCCCCCACTCCAGTTAACAGACAATACCTCCCCCAGTCTAAAGGAAATATTCAAACTGCACCACTTACTATTATTTTTCTTAATTAATCAATAAACATTAAACATCTACTAATGTGCTAGGCACTCTGCTAAACACTGGGGATATGAAAAGACGTAAGAGTCGCTGTCGTTTGCTACCTAACCTAAAACAGGTATTTTCAAACTATTATCTTAAATAACATGTGCTAGTTTTTGCCAAGAATTAAAAGCCAAATGCATTAATCTGTAAAATTTACAGGCTACTCCCATTCCAAAAAAAGGAGCTATGAAGTAGTCATTTTTAGTTTCCCATAATTATCATGTAGGGCAAGTAATTAGCTCCTAAGACCTCTGTGACTCGTGAACTTTCTCCTTGAATTTATTGTTGTAACCTGGCAAACACCACTTCCCCCCCCCCCCCCCCCCTTCCCTTCCACCTCAGTCTGTTTCCTGTTGTGGTAAATCTTTTTTTTTTTTTAACAAGTACATTAAAGAGTTATGTGTTATAATCAAAGAACAGGGCAAAAAAGAACAGAGAAAAGAGGTATATCCTATCCTGCAGAGTGGTAGGGAGTCCAGTCCTAAGAAGAAAGATGGCGGCAAGGATAGAAACTAGCAGGAGATCACAGCAAGCAAAATTCTAGGGTTTCTTGGTGGAAGGAAAAGAAAAAAGGTATCAGATGAGGGTCAAAGTGGGTTCATGTGATCACAGTGTATATCAACTTTGCAGCCCCCAAAAGACCGTGAGGTCCTTGAAATCAGAAGCTGTCTTTTTTATTTCTTTTCTACCTCAACCCTGCCCCCCCCAAAACAGCTAGCACAGAGCTGAGTTCCTAATAATTGCTTGATAAATATTGTTGATTTGATTTGAAAATCTCAAGAGAGGAAAAAATGGGTTTTGCTTAAAGGAGGATTCTAACTTTATTTGGTAGTTGGGTCATTTTTTTAAAAAAATCTATTTTACAGAGCTGATGATTCACAGTGGGAAAGCTGAGGGTGGAAGGGAGGGTTTTGCATTTAGATGCTTGGGTCACTTAGAGTTCTCAGAGCTGTCTTTTCATGGTGCATGTTTTGATTTCTTTGGCTTCCTGTAAATCTTGTTTTGCCGCCTCATTGCTGTCCTGCTGTCCCTCGCACAGCTGGGGGGCTAGCTTAAGCCCAACAGAGGTGGTTCCTCAACTGTGAGTGTATTGCTGTCTGCTCTATAGGGGGCTAAGTCTTTCCTTACAAGATAGAGAAGGGTAAACCAAAATCTGTTTCCAGGTGTACAGATAACCTGTTGGTGATAGCTAGATGGCACCCAATTGGGCCAGCCCTGTGTAACTGTGGTTATGACACTTTTTACCTCTACCCACTCTTTTCCACAGCACATGCCAGAAGAATGAACCTCCTTTAATGTAAACTATGCAAAGTTATAATGCTGTAGTATTTCTGAGAAGGGAAGAAGTAAGACTTAAAGAAATACTCACGGATCTCATCTCCTAGTGAATTTATTTAAATCCTCTTTTTGGGTGTTAAGTCAGCTATGCAGAAATCTTCCTCCTCTACCCTCCCTTTGCTTAGCTTCCAATGCCTGATGTGGCACATTCTTTCATCCCAGTTGCCCAAGAGTTATATACTCATATTTGTGACTATCAAACATCAGTATGTTTAAATTCTCAGTAAAAGAGAGAACCTTTTAGATTATATTTCTACAGACCCTTATCCCACTCTCTCCCAAATCTCAGTATGACCCAGGGGTGGGGAACCTGCAAGTTCAAGGCCCACATGTGGCCCTCTGACTGAATCCAAACTTGAAAGTGACCATATTTGAACTTGATACGTTCCAAATCTCCCAGTGATCTATGATTAGATTAAGTAATGGAGGCTCAGAGAAGGTGACTTGGTCGAGAATTCGTAAAACTATCCTACTATTCTGACTCATTTTAGTACACCCTGAGAGCAACCCCCCCTACTCTACATAGCAAATAAGATTGGGGCTGAAGCAAATCCTCCAGAAAACCTTCTAGGAAAGACATCAACTTAATAATGAGCCAGGTTAGAATTTTCCTTGTTGTAATTGTGTTGGAAAGGAATAAGTGGTTAATACAATGGCCACTGGCATTTTGGATGTTTTATTAAATGCATGTACACTAGGATCTGATAAGTTTGCCTACAGATTACAGAAGCAACCACAAAGACCAGATGACTTCCTTTACCAAAGGTTTAGCTTGAGTGTAGGACCCTGCATTTTCCCCATATTTTCTCAAATCTGCTCTTTACTTTTTGGGGGGGGGGCTGGGAGGGAGGCATAATAAACTCTGATACTTCTGCTGTGTGTGAAAAAGTGCCCTAAGTAGGAATGACATGCATTCCACTAATAAGAATAAAAATAATAAATGACACATATCACATTTTAAAATTTGTGAAGCACTTGAAACATATTATCTCATTTGAGCTAACAAAGATTTATTGCGATGATACTATGGGCTAGACGCTGGCTACGGAGGGGTGATACAAAAATGAAAATGACAGTCCTTGCCCTCAAAGAATTTCTAATGTATTCCTGGGGAGTTATGAATGCTCAGAGAAAAGGTCATAATAACATCTTATTTATTCAGAGGTCACTTTTCTATCTATTGTCTAGCTAGGTGGAATACATCTAGGAACTAGGAAGTAAAGAAAAAGGGAAGTGGTGGTCTGTGCGGCCAGTGCAGAAAAGCCTATACCTACAACTATACCTATGCAGGACTCCTAGCTGAATTCCTATTTATTCTCACTTTACACATATTTTTAACAATCTAGGTCAGGGGTGGAGAACCTGTAGCCTCAAGGCCACATGTGACCCTCTAGATTCTCAAGTGTGGCCCTCTAGGTCTTCAAGTGCAGCCCTTTGACTGAATCCAAACTTCATAATAAGATTTGTTCTATAAAATTTGGATTCAGTCAAAGGGCAACACCCAAAGACTTAGAAGGCCACCTGTGGCCTCAAGGTCACAGGTTCCCCATCCCTGAGTAGGTGATATAAAGGGGAATTTATATTGGTCATACAAACTTTTCCTCTCCCAAACTCTTCTAAAATATATGTGCTAATAGAATTTCATAGTTAGTGCTCAGTCTTCTTTGTTTTACTGTTGTATATGAAAGTACTTATTTTAGTTCAGGGATTTTTAACCTGTAGTCTGTGAACTTGCTTTTTATAAATTTTTGATAAATGCATTTCAATATAAGTTGTCTCTTTTATAACTCTATGTATTTTATTTTATGTATTTAAAAATATTTTTCTGAGAAGAGGTCCATAGGCTTCGTCAGACTGACAAAGGGGTCCATGACAAAAAAAACAAAAAGTTAAGAATTCCTTTTAGTTGGTGTTTTTAATATCATAAGAATATTTTTAAAGGCAAAATGCATATACTTCCAGATTCTAGGATTCTAATATGTGTTACGAAGATTTCCATGAACAGGGGTTAAAATAAAAGTTTCAACACAGGAGTAAGCCAATTATCTGGAAAAATCACTTATTGGAACATCTCATGGCTTATAGTTGCCAGATAAATGCAATTGTAAACCAAGGGGAGTGCAGAGGTTATGCAGAAGGGTGGAGCAAGAGGGAGTTATAAGGCAAAAACAAAGGGAGGAAGAAAGCTGGCTCATGGCTGCATTTGTTAACATTATTTGATTTTCCTGCATGCTAAAATGGTATATGGGTCAAAGCAGTGGGATACTTTGGTGATAGAAGCCATATGGAGAGATTGATAGGCCTTGTAATGTTACATGGAAAAAGAATCTCTCTCTCCCTGCATCAAAGCAGCAATCTAACCAATAGAAATCAGGATAAAGGGCCTTTGGGAAGAAAATGGGTCTGGAGTAGGGGATGTAAAAAACCTACACTTAATAAACAGGAAATGGAGAGAGATGGCGGTAGGGTGGGGTGATGAAATGGAGACAGAACAATTTTGTTAGGAATAAAAGATAGGAACAAAAGAAGAAGTGCCTCTGTGTGTGTGTGTGTGTGTGTGTGTGTGCGTGTGTGTGAAAGAGAGACAGACAGAGACAGAGACAGAGAGACAGAAAAATTTTATTCACCACTTCACTGTGGTAGGTAATTGTACAGGTAATTGAAAATACATTCTTTAATTATTTTCCTATCTTCTATTTCCCTTAAGACTTTTCCCTCCATCACTCAGTTTCAAAGAATTTGCAGGTGAAGTCTGACCTTTTATATTCCCCTAATTCATCTCCTGACATCTTTTTCTGGGCAAGGACAACATTAATTTCCAGATGCTCAAGAGTTGGGGTACTTCGTGCCTCATCATCTCTTGGTATATTAAACAATTTCAATTGTGTAGTGATGACTTTATGTGCATGGACGGATACACTAATTAGTGATTAGAAAGTATGAACTCACCTAATATTTTCTGGTTGTCATATTCTCTGAGAGGTCTGAACCTGTCTTACTGCATAAGATCTGCTAATCAAAGAACCAGGGATTGCTAAATTTCCCTTCCTTAACACCATGCTAATTTGCCTAAGTAGTCCTACCCCTGCTGGGTACTCTTATCACTGCATTATCCAATCCTTTGTATTTTCCCTCTTAGTTTTGATTTTTTTTTTCAAACTGCACTTCCCAAATAACTTTTTAAAACTGGAATTCCTTTCCTCTCCCTCTTTTCTTCTCAGTCTTCTTCAATCATCCCCCTTTCCTTCAAGTCATTCCCATATCCTTGAATGTTTGAGGTCATGAGATCATAGATTTAGAGCTAGAAGAGACCTTAGAGGCTATTTAGTCCAAATCCCTCCCTTTACAGATGAGGAAACTGAGGCTCAGAGGATTAAGTGACTTGCTCGGCTGCATAAGGGAGGATTTAAAATCAGATCCTTTAACTTCAGATTCAGTGTTCTTTCTGACATGCCAACTACCTTGGTCATGCCAGCATAGCTGCCCTGCAGCCGCCAGCCAGCTCACCCCACTCCCAATTTGGTTCCCATGGAGCTTCATACCACCACTAGCACCAGGGAGCTTTCTCACAAGGAGGAAGAGAACCAGGACTTGGTCATGAGATTTTCCATCGTCTTCCTGGAAAATGGAACTCCATTTCACTTTTTACTTTCACTGAAGCCTAGACATCCACTTTATTAAACCCACAACATTGTCTTTGTTGGGATAAGCCTCAAACATGTTCTTAGCCAAACTCTTGGGCCTTTTGAGTGTACTTGCTACCAGTTGTCAAAATTCTGATGGGAATTCCACTTCTCATTTCCAGTATTATTCTAAGCCTGCCATGCTTTCAGGCCTCCAGAATTATATCATTGGTTGCTTTTGCTTATTGAAATCCTGGCAATGAATCGGTTGTATCATTTTAGCCTGCCACTGTTTACTTGACTCTTTCACTCTCCTCTTCTTTGAGCCCCACTTAAAAATATTTCATATTGAATGGAATATTTAATGGGACTGTGAATGTTTCCACAAAGGGTGACGTTCCAAAATAGTCCTACCTCAGCTGAGTGTTTCATAAGCTAGTGTTTTATTTGCTTATTAAATGTCCCTGTACTCCAAATAACCCCAACTTTGCCATAAAAAGTCAGAAAGTCCATTGGAACTTTTCCTTTGTCCCTTGCTTCTAATCCTCAGTTGACCTTCTCAGCTCTCACTCCATTCATCCTCACTAGTAACCTTTAGTTCTCAACTATTTCATGTTCCCCTATCTCTCAGTTCTCAACCACTTCAGCCCATCACTTTCTCTTCTCAGTACTGCATTTCATCTCCAGGACTTGGCACAGATTCTCCAAGCCCTGCTAGCTTAATCTTTGGGAAGTAGACTGAAGGACCCTTCCTGTTGCTTAGCCTAGCAACAGAGAATAAAAATGAGATCTAGCAGGATACTATTCTGGGAGAACAAAAGCAAAAAATCTTGGACTTGGAAGAGAAGGCCAACATAGGACTTAAACCACATAGCCTAGAAATGCTGCATTACAAGAGATTCTCCCTGCCCCAACTGCTTCCTGAAAGTCTTCTCTTCCCCCTCCTCAAATATTCCTAGGGCACTTTGGATCTTCCATTGCCTTCATCACTGCTTACATCATAGCATAGCTACCTGTAAACACATTGTATACTTCCATTAAATTGTAAGCTTCTTGAAGGCAGGGGAAGTGACATTTTTTTCATCTTTGTACATCCATCGCCTAACACAGTACTTAATATCTCTGCTGATGTTGTGAGAATATTTTGAGGTCTTTCAGAAAATGGCACCACATGAATTCAATTTCTTTATGTCTCATTTAGAGCACAAGTTAAAATGCATTAGTAAGCAAATGCGATATTTAACTGGGCCATCTCAGTGCTCATGGGAAAGCTTTCTTTTTAAGATGTTTTGCATATTTATACAAAGCATGTCGACTGTTTGTATAAGACATAAGTCTTATCTATGTATCTATGTCTAACTTGAAAAGATTTTTTTAAAATAGGTTACTTTGAAATATGGGGAACTAGAGGCATTCTTAGAGACTATCTAAAATGATGACTCTAATGTAGTTTTCTTTATTGTCATTTTAATGCTTTCTATGAGGGAAAAAAAGTACCTTGTGCTTTTTGTTAGGGTAGGGAAAAATGTGAGATGCACAAATATGGTGACATCCCCAATCCAAATGGTCATATGGAGTATTCATGCCCGACCTGTGGTAGAGCCTTCTGAGCTTATATTGGTCCAATCTGCCAGTGAGACACACTGTATTCTGACCTCAACACAGTGATGTCGTTTTGGTCCTCTTCAAGAACAAAGGACAATAACTAGGGTGGGAAGGGAAGGTTCAGACCTGTGATTTCATCCATGAGGGGAGCTTCTGGTATGACAATTCCTTTCATCAATGCAGATTGGCAACTGATGGTCATTGACCCTTACTGGGACTCTGTGAGTTTAGGTGACACATTCATGGTTGGTCATAAAACTAGTATGTTTCCAACTCCATGAGTGGTTCTCTATCCTACCATGTTGCGTATCCCCTTGCATATAAATGTTGCATAATAAATTTAAGGAGAATATAAACTCCTTGAAGGGCAAAGGCTTTTTTTTTTTCATTTTTGCATTTGTATTCCTCTATTACCGAGTACAGTACCTGGCAAAGAGTAGGTGCTCAATAAATGCATATTGATTGACTGCTTCATGCATTTGTCTAATTGAGTAGGAAATACCAGATGTCTACAACTCTTACTTGTTCCTCTTTGTGTGTCATAATCATATTCCAACTTGTCATTTTTATTGTGTTTTAATAGGGCCAGGATTTAAGAGCTTGGGAGGCAAACATTAGGAGTGAGACATGCATCATAAAAACAGAGTCCTCAAACTGTCTTAGGAGAGGAAAATAAAAGCTGTATAAAATCTGTTCCTAGCTGATCCAAATGAATTTTCTATTTAAAGTATGACAACAGAATGTTAGAATGGCTGGTGGCACTGTTTACTATCAAGGTGTCGCTATTTCCATCACATCTTGTGTTCTTGGGTTTTAAATGTGTCATTTCTGCAAACACAACTGTTCTGAAACAAGGGAGGGTTTCTGCAGATATCTCTTTTTGTTGATTGTATTTGTGGGCTTTGGGATTAAGAAATCCATTTTTCCACCCACCATTTCTTCCTTCTTATACATGTATTCACACAAAGGAAGAACAAGTTTTTAAAAAGGATTGTCTGATGTCACTGTTTAAAGTCCTCAGCTTAATACAGCAAGCTTCTTCTATGTGCCAAGAACTATACTGTAATGTGGGAATACAAAAGCAAAAATGAATAGTCTCTGTCCCAAGGAGCTTATATTCTACTGGGCAAAAGCCAGCAAGTTTACAGATAGTTAACATGAAATATGGGGGGGGGAGATATTATCTCATTTGATTTTCACAACAAGCCTGGGAGGTAGGTACTATTATTACCTACATTTTACAGGTGAGGAAACTGAGGCAAAGAGAGGTTAAGTGACTTGCCCAAAATCACACAACTAGTAAGTGTCTAAGGCTGGATTTGGACTCAGGAAGATGAGTGCTTTACCCACTGTACCACTTAGCTGTGTAATGTACCAGATAAGTGCAAAGTATCTTTGGGGGATTTGGAGGGGATCTAACAGCTTGAATCAACTAAGGGTTTTTATAGGAGGAGGCAATTGATTTGAACTTTGAATGGAGCTAGAAATTCGAAGAGGTAGTGATGAGCACAGGGCAGAGAGACTCTGCCCCAAGGTTGGGAGACTCAATGTCATTAATAGAAACAGCAAGCAGTACCATTTGGTTGGAATGTAGAGTGTGAGAAGGGGGTGTCTGGGAAGGAGGCAATAATGTGTCAATCTGGAAAGGGAGCAAGTAGCCAGGTTTTAAAGGGTTTTAAGTGCCAACAAAGGAATTTGTGTTTTATCCTAGAGGCAATAGAAAGTCAAGGAAGTGTTTTGAGAAGGGGTATGTCATGGTAAGACCTAATCTCATGACTGTGTTAAAAGTTTGTGAGAACAATATCCTCGTGGCATACTGATTTATTTGAAGTTGTATACTATAGAGGTAAGAGCATGGATTGGGCTATTAAGACCCTTTGGAGAGCAGTAGCTTTTTATGAATTGGGAATTTTGAGAAAGTAACTTCTCAGATTGACCTGGTGATTGGTTTTAGTGCAATTTGCAAAGCAAAAGAAAACACATTTGACGAAATAGTTTGAGTTGTTGCTTTTCTTCAAAATGTCTATCAATTCCACTGATCATCAGTCAATAAGCATTTATTAAGAACCTACTATGTGCCAGGTACTATTCATATGCATACAAAAGTCTCTGCCTTCAAGACCTACATTGTACTAGGATTTACTATGCAACATTTATGTGTAAGACAAGAGGTAGAAAAGCAGGGTGGATAGAAGGCCAACCTCAGAGTCAAAAAGACCTGTATCTATAATTCCTGCTTCTTACATGTGCTGACTGTGTGACCATGGACAAATCACTTAACCTGGTTATGTCACTCAATCCTTTTTTCATGAATAATATTAGTAATTAGTAATATCAGCAGAAGCATTTACTACAGAGATATGGCCGGGAAGTCACGAGGATCATGGAGGGTCGTGGAGGGCATGAGGTCTTTAAGACTATTCTAATGGAGTACCATCTCTGGTGGTTCCTACCAACCTGGAAAGAACTTGGAATACAGGTAGAGGGTTGGACTTGCCCAAGGACCTGACTTTGCAGCCAAATATGGAAATGCTCATCAGCACATGTTGGCTTCCAAGGGATGGATTTTTTTTTTCAGTCACCACAACTTATACTGAGGCACAATAAGGTTGCAGTCTACATCAACATAGGAATCATCCACACTGATGAAATTAATGGTCATGAATTACTTATGGGTTTCTGTTCAGAAAGCATCATAAATAGAGAAGCAGAGAATAAATATTGCTATAGTGCCTACTATGTGCTAGGCACTGTGCTAAGAGCTTTACAAATATTATCTCATTTGATCTTCACAACAACCCTGGGAGGTAGATGCTGTTATTACTCCCATTTTACAGTTGAGGAAACTGAGATTGTCAGAGGTTAAATTACTTGCTCAGGGTCACAAAGCTAGTAAGTAGCTGAGGCCAGATTTGAACTCAAGTCTTTCTAACACCAGATTCAGTGCTCTATCCATTAAGCCACTTAGTGCCTCATCTTTCTAATATCATTTTTGAGAGTTAATTATAAATTAACAATCTGGTTTTTTTTATGCCCAATTATATGATGAGGGGGCTTTATGGCATTATGAAGATTGTGCCAATCTCAGAGTCTAGAAGACCTGAATTCAAGACCGGTCCCTCGTGTTTATTGCTTGTATGACCATGGGCAGCCAAATAACCTTGCAGTGCCTCCAGGCAACTACCCAAGACTCTGAGCTACAGAGAAGTTGCCAATCTGCATGGATGGAGGGCATTTCCCCACAGACAGCTTCCTAGACCAGTGAAATCATAGGTTTGGACTAAAACAAAAGGCAAAAAACAAAAACAGACAAACAACAACAACAACAACAACAAAAAACAAAAAACAAAAAACACGGCACTTGATACAATGCTGTTCTTGTAAACTATGCCATTGGAACTCATTATAGTGCCATAATGGAGCTGTCACAGTGTAACCACCACTGCCATTCTGCAGATAATGGTTTGTCTGACCAGACAAAAAGTCTTCCTGAAAGCCTCTTGTTGAAAAGGGGACTGCCTGGGTCAAGTAGTCTCAAATCACTCAGCATGTGAGTCATCGTTGTCATCATTATCTTTAATCACTGTGTCTCAGTACCCTCCCTTATGTAGAACCTTTCCTAAAGTAACCCTAAGGCATCATTCTATGAATTTAAACTTCTCAGGGTTGTTGGCTTTTTGTGTGTGTGTGTGAGGCAATTGAAGTTAAGTGACTTGCCCAGGATCATACAGCTAGTGTCAAGTGTCTGAGGCCAGATTCGAATCTTTTTTGTTTTTTGTTTTGTTTTTTGAAAAAAATAGCTTGACCTCTCTAGAAGATAGACACAGAAAGTCTAAAAGTCAGTGCTACTTTCTAAAACATTAAAACATTGTGGAGGGCTAATGTGGGCCAAGTTTAGTACTATAGCAAAGCATGTAATAACCAGTCCCCATGCATCTGTTCTTTGTGTTAGAAGATGCTCTTGTTATGGATAGTGATAAACTTCTCAGGTGTGACTGATGAGCACTTAGCCAATAGCCCTTTCAATGGTGAGCTATGGGTGATGTCTTTGATTTGTTTTGCTGCAATCCAATTTTATTTGACATGTTACTATTTGCAGGCTGCTTCTCATGTTTTCAGCACAGCCCTGAAGCCTGCAGTCAATAAGAATAATCAGAATAGTATAATAATAATCATTAGCATGTATATAGTGCTTTAAAGTTTGCAAAGTGCTGTGTTATCTCATTTGAACAAGAATGATTCCTATCAGCTGAAGGATGTAGGCATATTCAGCAGGTAGATGAGAAGACTTGGGGGAGGGGTGGAGACATTACAATTGTGTCACCGCAAATTTGAAAGGCTGTCACATGCAGGAGGCTTTTGACTGTTTCAATTTGGGTGCAGAATAACAGAAGTTACAAAACGAATAGAAATTACAAAAAAGTAAATTTAAGCTCAGTGAAGAGGAAAGCTTCCTCCCAATTAGAGCTGCCTAGAAAGAGAATGGGCTGCCCTGAGAGATGATTGTTTCCCCCTTCTTTCTTCATGTTACAAAGCACAAGATGGCCATTCCACTTCTTGGGTATGCTATGTGTTCGGGATTCCTTTCATGGATAGTTGCACTAAGATGACCACCAAGATTCTTTCCAATGCTCACCTTCTGTGATTCTGTCATTCTTTATCCCTTTATTTCAGGCTAGTCTGTCCTTACAGTATACTAGAAGACCATAGCTATGACAATGGCCAAACCATACTTCAAACAGTAAGAGCTTAGTAAATGCTTATTGACAACTGACTGACTGACTGGCTATGCCATACTGAATTGTGATGTTACGTGAAGAACCTTGAAATGGGATTCAGAAGAATCTGATTCTAGTCTTTCCTTGGCCACTGACTCAGTGGATAATCTTGAGTTTCCTCATTTCAAAACTGAAGGGGGTGAACTCATATATTTTTGCAACTCAAGAGTTCTGCATTTCTGATATTCTTAGGTAATGTTCAATTATATGTTGTAAAATATTATTTCTCTTTCTCTTCTGGCTTGATGCATTGCCTACTTTGTTAATATCCAATTTCTAAGAATAATATCTAACATTTATATAGTACTTCAAAATTTGCAAACCTCTTCAGATCTGTTCCCTCCTTTAATCTTCACAACAAGCCTGCTATTGTCTCCATTTCATAGATAAGGAAACTGAAGCTTTAAAAGCTAAGTGACTTGTCCAGGGACACACAGTCAGTACATGTCTGAGGTAGGATTTGAACTCAGGTCTTCTTATCTCCAAAAGCCCAGCATTCTATCCAGTAAGCCACCTAAAGACATCCCTTACCTAGAAAAACTCTATTGAGGACCATAATGATACCTATGTGTAGAGGTAAATAAAATATGAGAAGAATTAGATTTCAGAAAGCCTAGTTCTGCTATGGTTATGGGCATAGGGCAGACTTCTCTGTGTTAATCTTTTTGTTGGTGTAACTTTGTTTTTTTTTTTTAAACAAGGCATAGTCAGTATTTTATTCCCTCTATTCCTAAAGGACAAACCACGGCAAAGACTGAGTGACTTGCCCGAGATATCAAGGTACCCCAGGGCTTAACTGCAATTAGAGTAGGAGACTCCCCATGCTCAGTCCCCTCAATGTCTGATTGCTGTTGCTGCTTATGTTTAAATACAAGTTGCCGTGCTAAGCAAAAAATAATTATAATAGATTCATTTAATCATAATGCGGCAAAGTTTAACTTGTTAGAACCTTAAACTTGCAGATGAGGCATTCCCTGGGGCTGCTTGTCTGATTGTAGCTGTTATACGTGACCTACTTATTGATGTCCTCTGAAGGTAGCTTAAAACCCTCCCAGGATACTCTATACATTAAAAACCCAATGATGGAAACATTGAAAAACCCGTGACTCATTTTAATGACCTTTGGGGGCTATATGTTTTATAAAGCAAACTTTAGCTTTATGGTTTCTGACTTCAGTTTTCATCTAAACATGAGTCATCTTGACTAAAGTTGGTCCTCAACACTTAGAGAACACGTTAGCAGCAGAATAACAGCAGGTGTTTATTGTATCTCCAGAGTGAATCAAAAAGGCCTGTGGTAAAGTATGTTTAGGCCTGGATGAACAGGTCCATATTATATGACCCCACTTCTTCTGACTTTTGCCTGAAACTCAGGTTTCTATATATCTTGTTTAATGTTAACACTTCTGGTTTTCAGCTTAGTTTTCCACTCTACCGATAAATGGTGGTAGGGAAGAGAATAACATGTTTTTAAAGGATCTTACTTACATAATAAATGTAGCATTTGGAGTGGCAGTCAGGAGTTTTATAGAATTATGGAATCTAAGAATTGGAAAGAATCAGTCCATATCCGTATAGGAATCTCTCCTACTAGATCTTCAAACATTGCTTTCACTTAAACACTGCTAAAGAGGGGCCACTTACTATCTCATTGAACATTCTAGTCTGGGAAAGCTCTAATTATAACACTGGTGGGTGATAATACCAAAGTCACTCACTGAATCCTTTTTTGCTCCAGCTTCCCTTCTGAAAGGGGCAGAACAGAATCATACCTAGACCTCATCTGCCCTTTCTAGACCTTGCCTCCCTTTCCTTTCTCCTATCTGTCGTGAGATGTAATTAGGCACACCCCATTACAAAAGGTAGCTGACCCTTAGCCTATGTGCAATATAATGACCCTCAGGCCCATGAGGTCCCCTTCCCTGCTATTTTATGTTCTTTATACTAGATGGAAAGTTATTAGTACAATAAAAATAGCTCATAGCCCCCAGTTAGGAAAATCCTTAACATTTAGACAAGAGGTTCAGATCTCTGACCTAATTTAGTTTTGTGCTCTTTTTGTTTGAGGCAAACTGAAGGTGTAGGAAATGTTTAGATAAAAGAAGCAAGCTGTGTATGTTACAATGTTGGTTATTCGACAAGCATATAGAGGGAAAACTGAGAAAAGATCAGACCTTTTGGGGGGAACTCTGCTCAATTTTTGAAGAGATCAATAAAACCAATAACTCTCATCCAAGTCATCTGTTCCAAGCTTCTTGCAATTCCCTATGGTTCATTGTGATCTGTCCCTTCTGTTTTGCAGCTCAAACCTCCTTTCATTTTCTCCTTTTCACTTCTTTCAGTCTTTGCCCCTGTGCCAACAATTCTTTCTAGTTTGGCTCATTAATTTCTAAGCAAGGATTACAGCTGCTGCCCAACTTTTACCTTCCCACTCCTTGTGTCTCAGTCTATCTCAATCTACCTCTCACAGCTGCATGCATTCCTTTAAGAACTCCTAGGCATTCAGACACTTACTAGCTGTGTAACCGTGAGTGAGTCACTTAACCCTGATTGCCTAACAAAAAAAAAAAAAAAAAAGAACTCCTGGGCATGACTCAAGCCCACGTTTGTACTTAAAAATTGTAGTTCCAAATCTCTTTGAGGCTAAGAACCAATTCTTGTCCTCTGGACTACAAATCCCAGGATTCCCTTCTGTACTCAAACACTTATTACATAAATGTTTTCCTTAGATAGAGTCAAAATCTGCTGCTTATCTGCTTATGCCCATTGTTCCTAGACCTGTCTTCTGGGGCCAACTAGAATGAGTCCAATGCTTCAACCACATGACAGCCTTACAAATGCTTGAAAGACATTTATAATGACTGCTGCACCACCCCAAAGGCTTTAGAGCCTGTGAATCTGGGTTCTGTATCCAGAATTGTCTGCGTTTGAATGCATAATCTCACATAAATCACTCAACCACTCAAAATGAAATGGAAAGGACAGGTCTACGTCATGTGAATCTTGGAGGAATGGAATTTTTAGCTAATGTAATATACAGCACCAGAAAAAGGTCAAGTGAATCCTTAACCCTCTACCCCTTATTCCAACACAGAGTGGCTTCAGAAGACCAAAATCGGCCCCAGAATTAAATCAGAACTATCGATACTCTGAAACTAGTCAGCAGAAGTATAGTGTTTAGGAGACTTTTAAATAAAAGTGTTCATATCTCCTTTTCTTCTTCCACTCTCCTTTTTTCATTTTCTACCCGTCTCTAGAGCTAGTATCTCCCTTCTCGCTTCTTTTTTCTCTTCCCTCTTTTTCTTCTCCTAATCATATCACCAAGAACTCTTTATAACTCGAAGTTTATAATGTCCTAGGCAGGTGTCTGTGACAATGATATATTCATATTAATCCTACGCCTGTCCCTTGGCGAACCTTTTTAGGACTCTTCTGAGTGTTACCTACTATATTCTATTCCTTGCTTATAGCAGAAGCTTTCTACTGGTTTGGGGTTTACTGTTATGTTCTAGTCCTTAGTCACAAACTTTGATTCTTCATTGAAGTACCTACATGAAATTTATGTCTGAGTAAGTATGGTAAGTGTAAGGCGGTGGTTTTGGAAAAGGCACTAACCAACTCCACTTTATCCCATCTGCCTTCCCTAAGAAATGCTGAAGTCCCCAAACCACAAAGTTGGCCTTTCAAACAAGAGTGGGATCATCCCTCTTCCTGAAACCTTCCTTTTTTTTATTATAAATAACAAGCTCCAACAAACATGAGCATTTCAATACTCAAAGAAGAACAGAAAAAGAGAATTTATATGCAAAACTGTGTACATCTTCTATATACTTTTTAAAGGTATATATTTAAATTAATACAATGATTGACCAAACTTCCCTGTTTGCCCATGTTTCCTTCCAAACTTTTTGCTCCTTCTATGTATTTTTAAATTTTTCATTGACACCTTTTTGTTTCTTCAGTTATTTTTGAACATTTCTTCACTGGTCCTATTTTCCAATGCCTGAGTTATTTTCATTGTTAATAAGTATTTATGATAGAGGAGCTGGTGTTTCTCTGAAAGCTTACTGTGCTATGTAGCAGAAGCAAATTAAATTTTCAAGTGTTTTTTTTTTTCATAAGTGGTATTTTGTTTTCTCATATACTAGCAAGTCTGGGAATGAAAACACAACCTGTCACTTGCCTTTCCCATTATTGATGAACAGAGCCTGTGAAGCTTCTGCCTGTAGCCAGAAGTGACAAGAGTATAGTTTCCCATTCTGGTTTGATAATCCATTACCACAAAGCAAGTCTCGAAACCCAGTATACTTCACTGCTCTGTTACTCTCCTGTGACAGACTTCATGCTAAATGTTCCAGCCTGTACTGCCGAGCATCTGGTAGGGATTCGGTCAGATTCTCCACAAGGTTATCCATTCTCGGCCCCATCTCTCCTCCTCTTTCTCCCTCTCACCTGTTTTTTTTTCCCCTTTATGTTGGCATACCCAGCAAATATCACACCTCCCATGTTCTACCCTGGTTTTCTAAAATACTTTGCAATTCGTGACTCAGTGGTCTGCGTTTTGGTTTCCTTGGCAAGAGCAGCTGAAGTTATGAAAGGAAATTAACACACAAATCTCAACAGCTTCTGTGATGATTAAGTTGCATATGGATTTAGCTCTAAAAGGCTTCATTTGAAAGGAGGAAGTTCTGCCTCCAGAAATGTCTGTTCACCAGCTGTGACTGCTCCCCCTCCCCTGCCCCATAGCAGCAGAGAGATATGGTAGAGCTGTTGCTGCAGCAAGCATGAGAACAAGTCTTACGTGACATAGGGGTGATCCTGATCAGTCTATCATCCTATTTCAAACTGTCATTAAATAATCAAATCAAGTATAAGAGAAAGGAAAGGAAGGTGTGAGGTAAGACCCAGCAGGAGGGAGATCACTGTTTTACTACACCTTACTAAAGATGAATTGCTCATTCTTTTTCCTCTTCTACATCTCCCACAATCCCTAATTTCCTTCAAGGCTAAGCTCAAGTGCTATCTCCCACACGAGGCCTTTCCTGGTTCCCCCTGTTACTAATACCCTCCTGTCCCCCCTTCACCTTGTATCTATTTTGTATTACCTATATATGTATCAATCAATCAAGAAGTACTTAGTAAACACTTAATGCCAGGCACTGGGGTAGTGCTGCAAATACAAAGAAATCTGATCAGGATCAACTTAAATTCTTATAGATGAAATGGCTACTTATAAAGCATCGTTGTTATTGTCATGCCCCACTCTTTGTGAACCCCATTTGGGGGTTTTCTTGGCAAAGATACTGTCATGGTTTGCCATTGCCTTTTCCAGCTCATTTTACAGATGAGGAAACTGAAGCAAACAGGGTTAAGTGACTTGCCCAGGGTCACACAGCTAGTAAGTGTCTAAGACCAGACTGAAGTCAGCTCTCCCTGATGCCAGGCCTGGCATTCTATCTTCTAGACTACCTAGCTGTCCTTTTAAGACATAAACAGTTTCATAAATATAACTAATATGTAGTTAAACACAATTCACTATATGTAGTTAAAAAGACATATACACTCACAAAGTGGTTGAATACAAGGTAGATATTGTCTTAAACTCATTAAGGGCAGGGACTATTTTTGCTTTTGCTTTTGTGTCTACAGTTTCTCCACGATGCCTGGCACATTTCAGTCATTGTCAGTTATGTCCGTGACTGAAAACATGACCCCATTTGGGGGTTTTCTTGGCAAAGATACTGGAGTGGTTTGTCATTTCCTTCTCTAGCTCATTTTACAGATGAGGAAACTGAAGCAAACAGGGTTAAGTGATTAGCCCAGGGTCACACAGCTAGTAAGTGTCTGAGGCCGGATTTGAACTCAGGTCCTCCTGACTCTAGGCCCAGTGCTCTCTCCACTGCATCACCTAGCTGCCCTGTCATCTATATGCCTGGCACACAGTGAGTGCTTAATAAATGTTTATTAATTGATGGATTGACTTATGTGAAGTTATAGTAATGCTTCTACCAAGGATTCTTTATTGTCTTGTTACTGGTATTGATGTGTTTGTTTTTCTTCCTTTGCTTTCAGCTTGGAGACCTGCTTCACAAGCTGCAGTTTGTCATGACCTATGTGGCTCCCTGGCAGCTCGCTTGGGGCTCATCCTTTCATGTGTTTGCTCAGCTCTTTGCAATACCTCGTATCCTTTGTGCTTCTGACATACTCCCTCATGGAGGGTAAATGGTCCTGCTCTCACCAAACTCCATCAACGAAGAGGTTGTAAAGGATTTGATGCCACTTTTAATGAGGACATTGGGGGGACATGGTGGATTCTTGCCAGATTGCTTGGCCTTAAAGAGGTTGCTTAGTTTTGAACCATTCTACATTCTTAGTGCTTGCTGAGGAGGTATTCTTTTCTTTCCTCCATCCCACTGCAATATTTTCATTTCCCATACTTAGTAACTGCATTGAGATGTCTTAGTCTCTAAGTTGAAATGGATGCTTTGGCATTTTATGCCTGGCCCCATTGTCTGAGTTAAGAAACATTAAGTAACATAAATCATACCCTTTTAATAATACTTGGTGGCAGACTTGAAAAATGCTGGTCTACATGGTTAAGATGGAAATTTGTTTTGCACGACTTCACATGTATAATGAGTATTATATTGCTTGCCTTCTCAATGGATAGGGGAGGGACTGAAGGAAGAGAGAGAATCTGGAACTCAAAGTAAAAAAAATCAATGTCAAAAAATGTTTAAACATTTTAAAAGCATTTGGAGAAAAAAAGAAAAGAAAAATATTGCCATAGGTTATTCAATATTGCATCATAACATAGCATGAGAGAAAGTGAGGCACAGTGAAGATAGCTACTCTTGGAAGCATGAAAATGCATGTTCAAGGCCTGCTGTCTCCGGCACTGATTAGCTATCTGACTATGGTAAAGTCACTTACTATCTCAGTGTCCCAGACAGCTCTCTAAAACTATGAATTTCAAAGTCACTAATCTTCATTGGCAGAAGGAATTTCCACACCAGGAGTTCCTTATGCCAATGAAACCACAGATTAAGGAGAAATCTTTATTCAGTTATCTTAACACTAAATAGAGCATCTTCTTATTTTATCAAAGATGTCTCTAGCCAGTTGCCACTTGACTTCATTAAATTTTCCTACTCCATTTGTCCTTGCTTAGCCTTCCTAGAATGGTTCACTGGAAAAGATGGTGGATTTGGAATCTGAGGGCTAGGTTCAAATCTTAGCTCAGCTACTTGCTAGCTGTGTGACTCAGAAAATTATGTAACATCTCTGGGCCCTTCAATTATCTCTTCTATAAAATGAGAGGGTTGGTACAAATAGATCATGTAACTTTCCCCTCAGTATCCGTGATCTTCTAGTAACTTTAGCTTGTTTATTTTCCCTTAACTATCTGAGTTGTCTCCATTTCTAAATAGCCTACTTTTTTTATTTAGATTGTTAACTGGGTCCTCTTTAATCAAATGAAAGATGTCCTTGAGTTTGCTCTGAAACTTTGTTTTTTCTCGAAAGATTTCATCTCCCAGTTAATATGTTCTTTTGGACAACACTGTTCACACATCTGTGCTATTGGTTCAATTTGATAGCATTTTTAATGAATCAAGGTGCTACGCAGTACTCTGCTAGTCATTTTAATGAGCCCTGTGTGAGTGTTCAGAGGAAAGAAGGCTCTGTGATCTGAACTTTGTGCACACTGATGGAAGCATACTCTGGGTAATCACTAAGTGATAATATATTCCACGAAGTCATCATTTGGAGGAAAATGCTTTCCTACTATGTCATTTGTAACACAAACCATAACAGGAGCCAGTCTCACCATACATATTGTTCCATGGGTCTATTTTTAGACCTCCATTGATATAAAAAAAAAAAAACTTTTTCAAGGTTATTTGGCAGAAAAAGCTGACAAAGGGGGAAAAAAAGAAATTGTGAACATGTAGATTCTGTATCTTCCTTTCTAGTGCATTCATTCTGTGCCTTCCAAAGAGCTTTAATTTCCCTAAGCAGATAAGATAGAAAGGTGAGCAAATGAGGTGATTTATAGGGCTATATCTTAAGCGTGTATGAGGTTCAGTATCTTGAATTTAAAGTGTATTTATTAAATGCAAATCATGACATTAATGCATATTTATGGTAGGGAATTTGCACTGTGAATTTAAAACTCAAAGTTATGGCTCCCACTTTCCCTATAATTTTGTCCTCTTGTACATATACAGCCTTTTCTATTGATGTTAAGACATTGTAAGTGAGTTCAGTAATACTAATTACTGGATATGGCTAGACAGCTGAATTGAAGACCATTCTGGGAACCTTAATTTTGAATTACCTGCCCAGCATCCGTGTTCAGTTTTCAACCATAAGCACATTAGTATAAAGTTTTGCATTTAATTCTTCCCCTTCAATAGAAAAGAACACAAGTAACCCTCTACTGGAATGTATGCAGCGTGCATTTAAGCCTGAGGTCTTTTGTGCATATGGAGAGTAAGTAATTGAATACATCAGAGATGTACATTTTATTAGGCATTTGGTAATTCTATTTTAAAACACTCATTCCATCTCTATGCTTTGTCCTCTAAAAATACAATGACCAATTAGTGACATCTGTTTCCTCTGCCCTATTAAAATGTCATGCTTTAGAATTTACTGTGCAGATTCTGAGTACAGTACTTGAACTTCAGCCTGTAGAAAATCCTCTCTCATGTTACCCCCACAAATTAACCACAGAGGGCCCCCTGCCCAAGCATGGGTCAGGGTAGAAACTTGCTCCCTGGAATCTACCACTGTATTTCACATGGCAAGAATTTTTATGTTATGTTGAGCTAACTAGATATAAGCTGTTGGATTCCCAACTGTCATCTACAGATAGTGACTGTTTTTGAAATGCTAGTCATTTCATCACTCTCTTTAGGGAGACTGGGGACATGATCTTGCCAAAGAGAAGGAACTCATTTCTTCAATTTGGGGAGCAATATAATGCACACTGACTCTCAGGCCATTAGTGTACTGCTTATAAATTGCTGTGTCCCCCACTAATACACTGTCTCCCTCTATCGACTCCTGAACTTTTAACCTCCAAAGGGAGATGAACATGTTCAGCCTTTGAATGTGTGGAGGCACCATGCAAAACCATTCTCTTTTAATAACTGTAGGAACTTGCAGGGTTATCTCTGTTAAATATTTATATTAAGAGAGGCACCTTATTGCTTTGAAAGTGAGGTTGGGTTTCTAATGGAAGCCTGTTCTGTAACTGTGATTTTTCTTTTTCTCCCTACCAGGTTCCCCATACCCCACTGTCATTTCAATTTTAAATGTCTGTCATTTGATTCTGCAGTTTTTCAAAGGTGTCCATATCTATAGGCTTACCTCTTACCAAGACAAACTAAAATGTGACTTTGAAGGGCCTACATCTCTTTGAAGGAATTCTTATTTCCTAGCTCCACCATGGGGATCATGATTATGTTCTTTAATACTTACACAGAGAATTTTGTATTTCTTCATTTTCCCTTCCTAAGCAAAGTAAGAGTCTTATCCAAGAAGCTACACTTTGTGAGTTCAGCCTTTCTTTCAACACTGAAACTAAAAATAGACTAATATGTATCCTGTTAAGTTTTCTATCTGTATATGACCTGAGTTTTATTTTTTTCCATTATCATGCTGAATTTATAACCATGTTATATCATTAGTAGGTTAGTATTGCCTTCTTTTCACTTCTGAGACTTAACTCCTAGATAATTAATTATGTGGCACTTAAAAAAAATAAATTATCATCTTTGCATGAGGGAACAAGCACATTTAATGGTTTCCACATTTTGGGGTGCTGTAGGACTGAAAGGTTAAGTTGTGCTATTTTTGATGACACTTCATCTGGCCCCTACTTGCTTTAGTCTAGCTTTCACCTAAGTCCCTTGTCCCATCCATCACCATTATACTTGAACTCTACCCTCTTTTCTCCTCTGTACTCCACAGCCCCTTTCTCTCAGATAAAAACCTTAATTGATTAGGTGCTTCTTTGGGGAAGTAGCTCTGATATCTTCAGCTTTTCCACATCTTGAAAGACAGAGCAGATGAAGAGAAATCTGAAGAGTGACCTCATAACTGACTGGAACAGTATGAAAGGAGATTATAGAAAAGATTAAGATTATTACCCAACAAGGAGAAAAAAAATAGATTTAAATCATGCTAGAAGGTACTTAGCTAATATAGAAAAAAACTTCCTGATCATGGAGTGATTCAGCACTAGAATAGGATTATCAAGAGAGGCTGTGGAATTTGATTGCCCAGAGATGTTCAAAGATAGGATATAAACATTCATCCATTTGGAATAATTAAGACAAACAGCCAAATCAGGGAAAAAGTAATGGATGAGATAGCCCTCAAGTCTATGTCTACATTGTTGTTGTTACTTGTTCTTTGATCTTGAAGACATCAGTTGCAAGTGTATCAGATTTAAGTGAGGGAGGGCTCTGCAAAATCACCAGCCTCACTCTCTCCTCCAGAGCCATCTGAGTCCAGTGGCAAGATATAGATCAGGATGACTGGGGATGGCCCTGATACAGTGGGAGACCTTGGCCTTTTTAAGCTAAAGTCTTTCCCAGGTCTCAGTTTGACTAAGACAACATTCATTCAGTGATTAAGGCTAGGTAAGAAATGAAGAAAGAATGGCCTCTTTTACCTAATCAAAAAAAAAATCAATCAGGGAAGGGAAGATCCTCAGGGTTTCTGGCCAAAACAGAAACAATTACTATTTACATTCACGATGAGCCATCGGGGCCCAAACAATAATTCAGTGGGCTTGGGCTGGGACCTACTGTTGGCCAATCAATGAGAGCCAGAGTGAATTGGGTTTCAGGCATGGTTCTTAAGAAAGAAATCTAGCCTGTAAATCCCAAGATATCTTGCTGGTTTTCAGCTATCAAAATGTATATTCCTTTGGGCAGAGTACCCGCAGGTAAGGGTATGATTCCCTATGTGAACAGAAGGAGAGGAGGGAGAAGAGGGAAAGAAAGCAAGGAAAGAAGGAAGGAAGGAAGGAAGGAAGGAAGGAAAAAAGGAAAGAAAGAAGAAAGGAGGGAAAGAAGGAAAGAAGGAAGGAAGGAAAGAGCAAGCTGTGCTGCCCAACTGGAACATACAGTATATGAGATACCTGCTGCTGGTGATGGCGGTAGTGATGGCAGCATGCTCATATCTTGTTTTCCAAATGGCACCAGAGACATATGAAGCAACCTTTGGCCACATGTTCTATGCCAATGAAATCTGAGGAGGTATGTTAAAAGACCCTGAAATCTGAGTCAGTTTGAAGAGAGAACATGGCAGCCTTCTACTTGCAAAAATCCAATCTAGATTCCACTGTTGAATCCTGTGCACCCTAGTTGCCTAAGATGATTGGTGATCATTTTGGATTTATAAGGATTTAAGTAGTTTGGCATTCTCTGGGACATCTGTTCCTTGTGATTACATTGCCTACTGCCTTCTGTCCCACTCAACATTCCTCTCACCTTTTGGTCTTTCTAGCACTATATATGCCACTATGACAGTGACTGATAGAAGGGATATAACTTGGACTCAAAAGGCTACACCCAAGGGTGCAGCCTTTTGACTGAGTCCAAGTTTTATAGAACAAATCCTTTTATTAAGGGGATTTGTTCTGTGAAGTTTGGATTCAGTCAAAGGACCTCACTTGAGGACCTGTAGTGCCACATGTGGCCTTGAGGTTTCAGGTTCCCCTGAAGGGAAATCCCAGAACCTGGAGAGGTTAAATGATTTTCCCACTGTCCCAGAGGTAAAAATTTGAACTCAGGGCTTCTAGCTTCAAAGCTGGCTTTCTCTATCCACTATACCACAGTTGCTTCTGGCCAAATGTTAGAGATCTCAATAGCTATGATAAAGTTCTGTTCTTTTCAAGTTCCTAATTGAGCATCTCTGGATGACAATACTAAACTAGTAATTGGGAAGAATCTTAGTGCTGAAATTAACAAAGCAGATGAAATGTGATGATTTAGCATCAGAGGTGTTCTGGGGCCATCTTTTAGAAGCTTATGAGAGTAGATTGTTAAATTTTCAGTGTGAACATTTACACCTTGGAAATCTGAAAATGCCACAAATTGGGGATTGATTTGTATAGTTTTGTTGATGATCTATACTTAAAAAAGTGAAAAAGAAAAATTTTAATAAGGGATGTTAAACTTAAAATCATGACATGCATACTTTTTTTTTCCCCTAGAGAGATGTTCATTATTTATCAGCATACCACTCCTTGTTGTTGTTCAGTCATTTCAGTAATGTCTGATTCTTTATGACCTTGTTTGAGATTTTCTTGGCAAAAATACTGGAGTGGTTTGCCATTGTCTTCTCCAGCTCATTTTTACAGAGGAGGAAACTAAGGCAAACAGGGTTAAGTGATGTGCCGACAGGGTCACAAAGCTAGTTAAGTGTCCGAGGCCAGATTTGAATTCAGGAAGATGAGTTTTCCTGACTCTAGGTCCAGCACTCTATTCACTGTGCCACCTAGCTGCCTCATACCACTGCTATGAATACCTGCATTCCTGGCCTATAAAACAGGCATGATTATATTAAGACTCTGAATGGAGGCATTGGAACTTGATACAAACGAAATAATGAATATCGTACTAGTAATACTAATGGGGAAAAAAAATCTTTAAAAAAAAAACAAGGATACTGACACACAAGACAATGGTATTCATTTATTTTGAAAAGTGTAATTTAGTTTTAATTATTTATAATGCTCCTTAGTACTTTAGTAAACGTATCAGAGTACATTTTGTAAAACTAATGATATCTTTGTAATAAGATACTACTTCTTTTCGGTCCTCAGATTCTAAATCTTTGCTGGGAAGCAAGCGGAGTGAGACTTGGGATTTTTATAAGAATTATTGGTCTTGCATGTTAGGGAAATGAGAAGTAGCAGGGTACTACTGAAAGTTTTATATCCCTATCTGCATACATGTTCAGAGAAAGGATTTGTTTATGTCTTTCTTTTTTCTCTTTCCTCTCTTGACTTGGGAGGTATTTGAGGAGGTAGGGAGGCAGAGAGTTTGCGGGTCAGGACTTACCCAAAGGAAAGTTTAATGGAGAAGTCATGAAATAATTTCTTTTTACCTTGACTCGATACCTCAGACTCTGCTATGCTTTTCTTCCAAACTGTTGCTACTTCCATCTTTTCAACTCCACTGAGTCCATTCCTGGGGAGTGTCATTTTCATCACCTCCTATGCCAGGCCTGTCAAGTTTTGGGAGAAGAACTACAAGTAAGACCTTCACACTGATTCTATGCTATTTTTCTGTCTCTTTTTATATCCCTAGTGCTTAACACTGGGCCTGGCACGTAGTAGATGCTTGATAAATGTTTATTGACTAACTCATTAACTACCACATGGAGAAATAACCTTCAGAGGCCTCCAAACAAAGGTCTGTGCCCTGTAATTTTATCAATTGGATTGGTGAACTTGTCGAATTGATCAGGAGCTTCCCTAGCTCAACCCCTCAGACATGAAAAAAAAATGTCTAATGATGGTTATTTTCCTTTTGTGACTGAGGAATTTTTCTGGTTTCATGATGCTTGCAGATATGGGATATAGCCGAGTACTTGTTCATTGACATGATTTTTTCAGGTTGGTGTTTTTGCCCAGTGGTATTGTTTAGCTTCTTCTATAAGGGTTATGAACAATTGTGAAGAAGTTACAAATGAGCCATCAGACAATATTAACTCTTCAGCTAAGAGGGAGGAGGAAGGCAGGAAGAAGGTCACAAAGTACCCATTGCCAGCTCTGTGCTCTTGTAATATTCTGTGAGAGTAACTAAATGTATTAAAATTCATGTGCTGACATAGCTCCATGTTTCTTCTGTGGTAAAGAAATAAGGAAATCTTATTGCTAAATATTGACAGGTGACCTGGGAAAGGTTCTTGTAAGTCAGCTGTCTTAGTGGTTCATTTAGGATAATTCTTTCTTGGTAGATTTGCATATTTGTATCTCTTCTAAAAAGATGTAAGGTATGAGAGAAATGATTATTGGAGGCATTCAGAGTTCCTGCTTTTCTTAATCTTTATTTCAAGACCTCAGTCTCTAAAGGTTGAACTGACCTTCTGAATCTAGTCCCCACCTAGGTAGGACAGCTATTGTGTTCTGTTCAACTTTGGGTGGGGCATAAAATCTTTGAATGGATTGCCCAAGGCTGGGGGGAACTTAGAAGTGGATGACATAATCAACGTTCTGGTCGAAAGTCCTTCATTGTAATGTTCATTCATTAATTGTTAATGATATCAGAGTTGATTGACATCCTTTTGAATACTTCCCTTCCAAAAGAACATATAAGCCATAAGCCCACCCACCATGGTTATCTTTGGACTATGAGAGAGATGGACAAATGACCATCCTTTTATTAAAATTTTGGCATTATTAATAAAATGATTAAATTACTCAGAAATTATGTCTCCCAAAAACTTTTTAAATGCCACAGATATTTGTCCATAACCTCTCCTCTGCCTCTACATAAGTATACACATACTTCTACACCAGAATAGAAGAACTCTTTGCAGGAGATAGATTTACCTCAGAAGACAATATCTTATGCTGTCCTTAATACAGGGAGCACAACAGGGATTTTGTTTGCTATTTAATAATAATAGTGATATAATATAGAAAGAGCACTGGAAACTTCTGTTTAGGATCATGATAAGGAAAGTCACAGAGGAACCCAACTTTCCCATATATACTCCAACAAATATCTAAAAAGGCACCAGACACAATCAAGAAGACAAAAGAGGCATCAGTCATCTCTTCCATCCAGTGCAGAAGAAGACAGCTAGAGTCCTACAAACCCTTGAAGACAGGTTGTCAGAGGGGAGCTAGAAGGCAGCACAAGTTTTGGTAATTAACCCAAAGTCCACAGATACTCTGAGCCCCCATAATTAGTTCTTTTCCTTTAAGAGTGCCTTCCATTTACTCTTTATGTGTGTTCGATATACAATCTTTTTGCCTGTTGTCTCCCTCATTAGAATGTGAGCTTCTTGAAGACAGGAATTGTGGTTTGTTTGTTTTTTTGCTGTTGTTTTATATCCCCAGGACTTAATATTGTGCCTGGCACATAGTAAGCATTTAATAAATGTTTGTGGAGTAACTGAGCCAGAATGGAGTGAACCTTATCCTCTCATAAGGTCCAAAACATGCGGTTACTCTGAGTAAGGATGTGCTGGAAGAAACAGATAGAATCATGAGCTATGGTAATAGAGGTGTGAAAACAGTGGAATCTTGGCCCTGACCTATCAAAGTTACAGTGGGGGACATATTCAACAGGAGTTGATTTTTAGGTAGATAGGGGAAGACAATGAATGCTTTGGAACACTTGCAGTCACAACAGGAGACAGATCCAACTCAATGTCTAGATATGCGTTCTAGGCTTCCTCACAGAAAATCTGAGCCCAGCATAATCCCAATACCTGATTGGAGTCTGTTAGGGTGACAGGAGGGAGCAGAATCAACTCCTGATTAGGGGTTGTACAAGCACAAGGAGACCAGAAAAGCCTGAACCCTATATCTGCTTTGGGCCACCAAGAGAGGAACAGAAGTCATGGCTTGCATCAGAGGGTAGGGCCTAATCCCAGACTACAGTGGTATCCAGACTCCATAAGGGGCAGGACAAAACAGGCCCTGCCCATCGAGGCAAATGGCCTGTGAAGGTAAATATAGATATTATTCTTGGATAGGATAGCTAATGACATAAAAAGCTGATTTATGAAATAATCTTTCCCAGGCCACCTGTCACTGCTCCACTTCCCATTGATTATCAGCCAGTAACACCAGTTACCTCTAAGCAAACTATTTACTGAAGTGGTATAGTAAGAACAGTTGGTACAAAACATTTTTCCTCCAAAGTCTGATTCACAGTCTCACATAAGTATACAGAGAGTCCAGGGTATGAGTGGGATTAAAGTTAGGGTATATTAACAATGAGGCAAACTTGGAGAGAACCTGTGGGATCAAGGGGTAAATTCCCAACTCCTGTTATCAGAGGTCCTTTCCTGAGTCCACAGCCAGAATTCTTTTCAGATTCAAGGGGTTATATTATACACTTTAAGGCTGCTTCCAACATTGAGTAGCTGTCCTTGTGCACCTTTCTGTGTCCACGTGTCCTCTGTCTTTGTCTCTGCTCTTGGTTGGAAATGTTTGTCTCTTATTAGCCCAGTTTTTCTGGTGATATGGTCAAAAGTAGAGAGAAGTTTGTAGCATTCTCTATATGTTCACTCCTCTCACCTCTTGTTACCCTCTGGTATAGTTGTAAGAGTCTACCTCCTCATTATGCTCCTTGAAACTCCCAATGCTTGATTGCTTCTCTGTCAGTTTGAGTTACTGCTGCAATTCCTCCCCTGTTTAAACCTTCCCAGAGGCATGGTCAGCTTGCTTGGTTAGCCAATCAAATTAGTCCTTTCATGACTCAAAGATTCATACCTTATGAGGGATCAAAGTAAAACACATTTAAGACTTCCTCGTTCCCTTATCCTTATTATATGATACTAATTTAAGTGGTGGGGGGAGGGAGGGGAATGTGGAACCCTATCCCTGACATTACTTTTTTACCACCTTCTTTATAAAGAAGGGCAAAGAAAGGTAAAAGTAAAAGAGTAAAAGATGGAAGGAAAAACACAATTAATAAGCATAACCATGCATGTGAATGGGATAGAAATATTGTAAAAGGGGAGAGTGGAAATCTTTGAAATGCTTAAGAACTCTGATCCATGTAAAGACTAATTACAACTCCAGCAAAATGCTAATGAAGTATGCTTTCTACCTCTTGGCAAAGAGGTGATGGACTAGAGGTTGAGAATGAGGCATATATTTTCAGACATGGCCAATTTGTACCTTTGTTTGGCATGACTATACTTATCTTTATAGGGGCTTTCATTATGTATTATTTTTGGTGAGTTGAAGAGTACAGTGGTGGGGTGGGGATGTAGTAATAGTGATGCCATATAAAGAAGAAAAGAAAGAAAAATGCATCAATGAAACATTTTTAAAATACACAGAAAAAAGCAGAAGGAAGTTCAGAAAGGGGCACAGACAAGAAGGATACTGCTGTTACTATCATATCTAATTTAATATGTACTTTACAAACAAGTTATACTTACTAGAGATTCATGGTTTCATCTACAATCATCTTTTTCTCTTTGCGTATGGAAATTTTCTTGTGTGTTGATATTTGTCAAGTACAAATTTTTTTTTGAAGTTGCAAGAGAAAAAAAAAAGAAAAGAAAAGAAAGATTTGGTTTCAAAAGACCTAGGTTTGAAACCCTGCTTTCTATTCCTTGCTATGGGTATGACTTTGGACCAGTCCCTTAAGTTTTCTTAGGGTTGAACTAAAACAAAAAATATTATAAGATCCCTTCCATCTTTAAATTCTCACAGAATCTCAGAGTTCTAAGAGCCCTCAGAGGTCATATATTCCAACCTAGACCTGAACAGGAATTCTTCCTATGACATCCTCAGTCAGCATCAATCTTCCCTCTTTTTGATGAACACCACATTCAGGAAAATTCATTACCCCTCAAGTCCTCTGCTTCCACTTCTAGGCAGTTCTAATTGTTAAGAAGGTTTTTTTTTTACTTGTTTTTTGTTTGTTTTGTTTGTTTCTGTTTATCAAGCCCAAGTCTGCTTCTCAGAAACTTTCACCTATTATAGCTGGCCTGCCCTTGGGAGTCAAGGAGAATAAGACAAACTCAGATTCATATGACAGCCTCAAAATGTTTGAAGGCAGGGGCAGCTAGGTGGCGCAGTGGATAGAGCACCGGCCCTGGAGTCAGGAGGACCCGAGTTCAAATCTGGCCTCAGACACATAACACTAGCTGTGTGACTCTGGGCAAGTCAACCCCAATAGCCTCACTCCCCCCCCCAAAAAAGAGCCACTAAAATATTTGAAGGCCAATATGCTGCCTCAACTTCCCTCTTCTCCAAGTTAAGCACCCTTAAGCATTCACTGATGTTCAAATTGGCATGATTTCTAATTTCCTCAACAACATGATTGCCCATTTGTTTGTCAATGTCCCTTCTTCAGATGCCCTTAAAACAGTCCTCCAGATGTGATCTGATCAAGAGGCAATCTCTTTGTCACCATGCCTCTCTTAACACAGCCTGTTATTTTATTAGTACTTCTTCAGGGCTATTGGTTAGCCCTCTTGGGTCTCACTAAGTGTTTGTTCAGTCCTTTCAGATGTGTCTGACTCTTCGTGACCCCATTTGGGGTTTTCTTGTCAAAGACACTGGAGTATTTTGCCATTTCCTTCATCATCTCATTTTATAGATGAAGAAACTGAGGCAAATAGGGTTAAGTGACTTGCCCAAGGTCATACCTCATAAGTGTCTGAAACTATATTTGAACTCAAGAAGATGAGTTTTCCTGACTGCAGGCTCAGCACTCTAGCCACTATACCACCTAGCTGTCCCTTACTAAGTATATAATCCACTAAAATTGTGCTGTGCTAGTAAATGTTTAGCAACAGGTTTTCCAAAATGCATGCCATATTTTAAAATTTAATCTTCATTATTAACATTTTATCCATCACTTTTTAAAAAAAATCTGGGAGAGTGGTATCAAACTCAAAATAGGGGTCACTAAACTATATATATGCGGGCCATATATTGACTTAGAAAACTATATATTCTTTTTTTTGTATTTTCTTGCATTTTGATTTATTTTATTAAATATTTTCTGATTAAATTTTAATCTGATTCAGGTCACACTTGAGAGTATTGTGGGCCACATGCAACCTTTGGTCTGAGGGTTTAACACCTCTGGTCTAGATAATCAACCATACAATAAACTGAGCCCTTATTTGTACCATTTGCTGATTTCCAGGGTGTAAACACTTATGCCTAAAATTCAACCATCAGTCTTGAGAGCCAGTAAGAGATGGTTCCAGCACATTCCCATAAAACTTCCAGATCTTTATTTACATGAGACTATTGTCCAGCCATATCTCCTCTATCTTATATTTATGATTGCTTCCTTGAACCATTGCTATGATATTTGCCATTTCTTTCAAGAAACAGAGCCAAGGGAAAGAGTTTGTCTGGACTTGGTGTTTTGAAAATATTGAGATCAGTTAGATACTCTCAAACTATCTCCTAAAATCTTATATGTTTAACACTGTGAAGTTTAAAACATCCTTTTTTTTTGTTTGTTTGTTTTTGGTGAGGCAGTTAAGTGAGGGGTTAAGTGACTTGCCCTGAGTCATACAGCTAGTAAGTGTTATGTGTCTGAGGCCGGATTTGCACTCAGGTCCTCCTGACTC
>NW_020954576.1:61911019-61948686 GCF_900497805.2 Vombatus ursinus | reverse complement strand
CTCCCACTTTTTTTTGTTTGTTTTGGTGAGGCAATTGGGGTTAAGTAACTTGCCCAGAGTCACACAGCTAGTGAGTGTTACGTGTCTGAGGCCGGATTTGCACTCAGGTCCTCCTGATTCCAGGGCCAGTGCTCTATCCACTGTGCCACCTAGTTGCCCCCTAAAACATACTTTTTATATACATATTATTTCTTTGTATCATTGTAACAGGCAAAGTAAGGAGTAAGTATGACCCCTGTTTTTCAATTAAGAGAGTGAGCTCAAGAGAGTAAATGCAAAGTTGTTTTTAACCCAGATCTAATATTCTGTGATTCTTTGATTCTATGACTGAAGTCCAGTGTTCTTTGCGTTGTACCACACTGCCTCTTTCCCAGGCATATTCCAATACAGTAACTTAAAGTGCTGTCACATAGTCAGGGAAAGGTGAGAAAGAAGTAAATAACAGAGTTCAGCAACCTAAGAAAAATCATTCTGATATTCCATGGTTACAAGAACTTCCTAGCCATTGTTAGAGCTAGCGGAAATTCTGGGGAAGCAAAAAACAATTTGATGAGCCAGTTTTAACAGGACCTTAATGCAAAGGGATAATTAGTAGCTCATGTGTCTGCATTAGTAGAAGATCAGCTCCGTAGCTTATTTTGCTTTAGTCCCATTAGCCATGGTGTCTGTGATAGCCCATGTAAATCCTGTTCTTCTTTGGAGGGTTGATATGTCTGCATTTTGGAGAGCTCTGACACTTAATAATGTGCCCATTATCTTCCCCGTAAGTCAAAGATAAGTTAAGAGGTCTGTGTCTTCATGCTCCTCCCATTGGGGAGTTTATGTTAACATAAAACACAAGTCATTTATAACATTTCTTTGCTTGAAAGCAGCTGTTCCAGCCATTCGTTCTTGTCAGCATCTGTCAAACATTATTAATCCATGTCCCAATGACAATATATTAAGGGGAGCCCTCTAGAATGATATTATCAATGGAAAGAAGCCTCCAAGCTGAGATAATATCAAGATTACGCTGAGAAGATCAAAAGAATGAGTAATTTTTGTATTCCAATATATTTAACCAGCATGGAACAGGGAAAATAGTGATGGGTTTGCAATTAGAGGACCTGGATTCAAATCCAATTTCTGTAAACTTGCTAGCTATGTGACCTTGAGTAAGTCATTTAATTGCTCTGGCCCTCAGTTTCCTCATCTGTAAAATGAGGGAGTTGGTATGTGGCTTGGGTGGTTACTTCCAGCTTTAAATCCATGATCTTGAAAATTTTCATCCACTGCCAGAAGACAGTGCCATACATAGGCTGTGATAATTTCTGATACCAAAGTAGTCTTTCTTACTTCTTGTTCAGTCATTTTGTAATTTCTGACTCTTCATGAGCCCATTTGGGGATTTCTTGGCAAAAAAAATGCTACAGAGGATTGCCATTTCCTTCTCCAGTTCATGTGACAGATGAAAAGACTAAGGCAAAAGAGCTCAGTGACTTTCCCAGGGTCACACAACTAATAAGTGTCTGAGGCTAGATTTGAACTCAGAAAGATGAGTCTTCTTGACTCCAGGAATAATGGAAAACAGGGGCAAGTGAAGAAGAGAACAAATGAACCCAAAAATAAACTCCAGCAAAATAACCGGTACCCAAAAATGGTTACAATAATAAAGGATCATGATATAAGCTCTGAATCTGAGCCAGAACTGAGGGCTCTATCCTTCTTTCCACAGCCCCATTATAAACTAATTGTGTGTGAGGACAAAGTAAAGAGAATAAGATTTCTTCTTCAGGGTCCCATCCAGGAGACCTTAATCCCTACTTCTTCCAGCCAGTCTAAGACTATATCAAGAGAAGGGCTTGGGTTCAGTAACCCTATCCAAAACAGGAATGGGCAGAGGTTGGCCCAAGCAGTGTCCTTGTTCAGGATAGTATTAGGGACAAATACCATAAACCACTGGGATTCTAGCTTTGCTGCCCCACCGAGGACTCCAGGAGAGAGCAAGGCACATAAACTTGTAATTTAGATCGTGTTGTTATATTTATTATAATTATTCATTCCAGCCATGAGCACTGAATGTCCTTCAATTTACTTAAGTTATGTTTTATTTTTTCAGGAACATTTTGTAATCTTATCTATACAGGTCTTGAGAATGCGTTGGTAATATAACTAGCAGATATTTTATGTATTTTATTTTGTAGTTATTTTGAATGGAACTTTTGTTTTTCTATTGCTCTATAATGTTGATTTTTATTGTACATTTTTATTTATTCTGCCATCTTACTGAAGTCATTAATGGTCTCAATTCATATTTTTTTCTAAGTTTTTAGGATTTTCTAAATAAGACATCATGTCATCAACAAATAGGGAGAATGTTCTCTCCTCTTTACCTTCTATAAGCCTCTAATTTATTTCTCTTGTCTTAGTTTAATTGCTAGCATTTATATAACTAGGTTAAATAAGAGTGGGGAAAAGGGGCATCTTTGACTTACTCCTATATTTATTTGGAAAGTTTCTCCATTTCACATAATGCTAGTTTTTAGTTTTAGGTAGATAGCTTTTTTCATATTAAAAAGCTCCAGTTATAAGTCGGTTTTTTAGAATTTTATGCTACTTAAAAAAATAATAAAGATGGAATCCATATTACTAATCACTAATAAATATTGATGCAAAAAATATAAAATAATATATACTTATATATTTGTATTTATGCCAGAAATGCAAGGATGGTTCAACAGTAAGAAAATGATAAGCACAATTTACCATAAACAAAAATTATTTTAAAAAATTATATAACATAAAACCACTTTGGCAAAATATAGCACTCACTTATGCTTAAAAAATTAAAGCAAAAGAATAAGCAGAAATTTTCTTTTTATTATGGTGTTATATCATGCATTAATATTCCATATTAGAATAAAGAATATTATGTTTTAATATGATAATATTTACATAAAAGCAAGAAATACAAGCCTGAAAGGGAAAATAAGGATATTTCTTGTCATTGCTATTATTTGCAAGCCTGGTTGTAGCAATGCAACAAAAAAAATTAAATTGAAGGGGAAAGCATACACAAAGAAAAGAAAACAAAATATCTTGCAGATGACATGATAGTTTACTTAGAGAATTCTAGAGATTCAATGGAAAAATTAAATGAAATAAATGGTAAGTTCAATAAGTAACAACATATAAATTAAGTACATGAAAATTATCAACCTTTGTCTATTACAAAAAGCAGTCAGAGGAGATAAAAAAGAAATTGGTGACTCATTATGCCACCTATATAGTAGTTTGTAGTACTAGTCAAAAATAGAGAAATTAAACAGATTAGGTAAGCAAGGAAGGAATCATAGTGGTCTAATGTTTGATAGACCTAAGGATAGCAATCACTTGGGTAATGATTTACTATTCATTGAAACTTAAGGAAAAACTGGAAAACAGTCTGACAGAAGTAAGTTTTAGATCCACATCTTACAATATATAACACATTAAACTTTAAATGAATACATGGCTTAAATACAAATAAAAATCATAAATAAGTTAGAGAATAGAATGCCACCTTGCACATCAGTGGCTAGTGGTAAATTCTTAACTAAACAAAGAATAGAAGTGATCACAGAAGATTAAACAAGTAATTTTGATGACATAAAACTGAAAATATTTTGTACAAACAAAATCAATACAACTAGAATAAGAAGAAAAGTCATTAGTTGGGAAAAAATCTTTGTAGCAAATATCTCTGATAACATTCTTATATCTAAAATATGTAGGGAAATGAAACAAATATATAAGAATGAGAACTGTTCTACTAAATATGAAAGGACTTGAAAAAAGTATTTTTTTCCAAACAAGAAATACTATCAACAACCATGAATATTCTAAATCAACCAATTAATGATTTCTGTATAGCCTTCTTCTTGATATGCTCTTCTTTCCATTTTCCATGACACTATTCTCTCCTGCTTCTCCTATTACCTCTGTGAACATTACTTCTCATTATCTTTTGATGAATCTTTATTCAGGTCACATTCTCTAACCATGAGTGTCCTACGTGACTTTGTCCTAGACCCTTTTCTATTTTCCCCCATATTATTTCACTTGGTGATCTTATCAGCTTGCATGTATTCGATTATCTTTATCTATTTACTCTATGCTGATGATTCTCAAATCTACTTATCTATCCCAAACCTCTCTACCGACCTCCAGTTTCACTTTTCTAGCTGCCTATTAGGTATCTTAAGCTGGATGTACTATAAAAATTTTAAACTCAACATGTCCAAAACTAAACTCATTATCTCTCCCTGCAAGCCTTCCCCTCTTCCAGACTTCCTTATTACTGTGAAGGACACCACAATCCCTCTCAGTCACCGAGGCTCACAACCTAAGTTGTGACTTGATTCCTCATCCTTTTCATCCTCACTTACATCCTGTGACATCCCTGACTCCTTACTTACTGCCCCAATTCCGATCTGTTGCTAAGGCCTATCAATTTTACTTTCTCAACATGTCTCACATATACCTCTGTATCTACTCTGACCTTGCCACCACCCTGGTACAAGCCCTCATCATTTCATGCCTGTGCTATTGCTGTAGCATGCTGGTGGATCTGCCCACCATTCACCTCTCCTCTCTCCAGTCCATTCTTCACTCAGTTGCCAAAGGAAGATTACTTCCTAAAGCACAGGTGCTGACCATATCACTCCCATTCAGTGAAGCCCAGAAGCTTCCTATCACCTCCAGGATCAAATATAAAATGCTCTGTTTTGCATTCATAAGCTGGCCTTCCCTCTACCTTTCCAGTATTCTTATACCTTACATCCCCCTATAATCCAGGGACACTGGCTTCCTTGCCACTCTTTAAATAAGATTCTACTTCTCTCAACTCCCAGCATTTTCAAAGCCTGTTTACCTTCCCTGGAATGCTCTTGCAGTTAGGGTTGGAGAAGCTATAACCTTGAGCCCACATGTGGCTGTCTAGGTCTTCATGTGCAGCTCTTTGACTGAATTTTCTTTGGGGATTTGTGGTCAAAGGGCTGCACTTGAGGACCTAGAGGGCCACATGTGGCCTCGAGGTTGTAGGTTCCCCACACCTGTGGATTCTTGCTCTTCACCTGCACTTCCTGGCTTCCTTCAGGTCCTAACTAAAACCTTGCCTTCTACATGAAACCTTTCCCAATCCCTCTTAATTGTCGTGCCTTTTCTCTGTTGATTATTTCCCCTTTATCTTGTATATAGCTTCTTTGAATATAGTGGTTTGAATACCGTCTCCCCAATTTGATTGTGATTTCCTTGACAGCTGACTGTCTTTTACTTTTCTTTGTATCCCCAACACTTAGCACAATGCCTAACATATAGTAGGCCTTCAAATATTTATCAACTGACTGACTGAAACACTTGCCTTCAAATGGCATTGCCCTCCACTCAATACATTCCCTGGGCTCCCTAATTCCTTTCATTAAAAATTCAAATACATAACAGGGAATGAGCCATATGCTGAGAAACTCTTAACTCTGAAGAGGTCATACAAATTGGCACAAAATTATTGTGCTACTGTGATATTATTAACAGGGTAGCACAGTCCTTCATCAACAGTAGTTATATGCTATCCTTAGGCTACAAATGTATTAATCCTCTGCCAAAATCAATAGAACATGAGCCATAAGCTGCCTTTTCAATCAATAAATCAATGAACATCTATTAAGCATCTACCAACTGCCAGCACTGTACTAGGCACTGGGGATACAGAAACTAAAATGAAACATTCCTCGTCTTCAAGAAGATTATATTCTACTGAGCTAGGCATATGTATACATATAAGTACCTACAAAATGCAAATATGTGCAAAATACATACAAAATAAATGAATCACTAACAATAAGAGAAATGCAAATTAAAATAACTGAAGTTTTACAGCACATCACAACCAGAAGAATAACAAAGATGACAAAAATACAAAAATGGCAAATGTTGTAGCAGATGTGGGAAGATATGCATACTAATGTACTGACTGTTAATTTAGCTATGAATTGATCCAACTGTTTATGAAAATAGCTTGGAATTCTATCCCCCAGATGGCACTAAACTGAATATATCTTTGACCCAGTGATACCAACAATATATAGATGGAGGTACAGATACACATACTTACATATGCATATATTATACATATATGCATACACACATACATACACATAGAGAAAACTATAGGAGCATTTTTATAGTACCAAAGGACCAAATATAAAATATGTGCCCACTGATTAACAAATTTTAGTTGGACTTTAAGAAATGACAAATATGAAGAATACAGAAACGTGAAAAAACTTATTTGAACTGATGAAGAGTAAAGTGGGCAGAACCAGAGAACAAGTCACAAGATGACAACAGTAATAAAAAAAAAAGACCTACATTTAAAGGCTTAAGAACTCTAATCAATGCAGTGAGTAATCATGACTTCAGCAAATAGATGGTGAATGGTAGGGCAGAAGTATAGAACAAGGCATACATTTTTCAGACATGGTCAATGTGTTGATTTGTTTTGTTTGACTCCAGTTATTTTTTACAAAGGAGAGATATATGGGGCAGTGTTGATGGTAAATACCAATGATGTTAAAACTAAAAAAGAGCAACAAAACTTTTTTTTGTTTGTTTGGGTTTTTTTTTTGGTTTGTTTTTTTAGGCAATTGGGGTTAAGTGACTTGCCCAGGGTCACACAGCTAGTAAATGTCAAGTGTTTGGTCTGAACCCGGATTTGAACTCAGGTCCTCCTGACTTCAGGGCCAGTGCTCTATCCACTGCACCACCTAGCTGCCCCTAAAACTTTTATTTTTTTTTTAAAGAGAAAATGTAATAGGAGCAGTGATACTTCCTAATACTTTAAAAAAAAATTTATAGAAAATTCACAGTGAAATTGAATTAATTGTCTTCTGTTCAGAACAACTAGCAATCAGTCTTTCTCAAGTGAAAGAGTTTTAAATTAGCAAATATATACTGAATACCTTGGGAAGCTTACAAGAAAATAGGGAAAAGGAAGGATTAGGGAGAGGATGCTTCATAGGACTTCATCAGAACACCCCAAAAGGATATGAATCATGACTTACTGCTGTTATTTTAGCTCACCTCTAGATTAGCTACTTTTGCATACAGTATTTTTATTTCCAAATTATTGGTTTTCTTTTCCTTAGATTAGGTACTCCAAAGACAGGTTGCATTTTTCTTTTTTTTTGCATCTCATCTAATCAGAGTCTGATTTGCATGAACAAATAATGCCATATTAAGTGTGGGAAGGGATCTAATGAGGATCAATCTCTAATGTATTGGGGTTTGTTCATGGTGATACATGTGTATGTTGGTGTGTGTATATTCGTGCGTGTGCATGCATGTGCTTTTGCACTTGTAGTACAGAGAAGGGGTTGTCAAAGCTTGACTGTTTTCGTGTTTATTGGCTCTCTCTGAAATCCCTGCACCGTTTGAGTTTTCTTTCCGGTCTTTTTTTGGGGAAAAAAAAATCATGAGACAAAACCCAGAACCATGGTCTGTTGTCAGTCTAATTCTCTATCAGACTGGAGAATCATGTCATACATCTGTTTAAAGATTTAGAAGAGAGATGGTTGGAGGTTGGGAGTTAGTGGAGACAGGAAATCTCATTTGCCTTATTTGAAAGTTTTTCCTATTTCTTTGATACTTGTTCTATATCTTGCTTTTGCTTTTTTGGTTGCTAATACTAATCATTTCTAGCATCACTACTCCAATGTCTGCAAGTTTTCTATCTCATTATCATCTTACATTTCTGCTACATGTGAGCAGAAGGATAGTAGACCGTATTCTTGTAGCTTTTTTTTTTCCTGGTTACTTCATCGCTGGAAAAAGGTCTGTGAAAGACATTATAATTTGCAACAGTTAATGGGCTATAATAAACTGCCACCAGAAATCTGGGGATTTCATTTACAATCCTTTCTCCTGGCTTTCCTCTTTAATTTCCAGTTCTACTCTTTTGTCACTGTGCGCCTTGCTTTCTAGTCCAAGGCCTGTATCGGTTTTTGCAGGTCTCTAGGGTATAACTGTACATTGTAACTAAACCAGTGAAATGTCTCCAAGGATTTCATAATTAAATCACCAGTTACCTTATAACTATAATCCATTCTCTTTTCCTCTTTTCCCAGGCTTATGTGCCTTGAATTCTTCTTTCCTTGCCCTTTGGTCTACATGTTCCTGTCCTACAATTCCATGACTTCAGGCATACCACCCTTCTGTTGGTCAAACTTTCGTAATAATACCTTGTTCATTATTTTGTAATTGTACCTTATTCTTAGATACAGTTTTGTAGCTTGCAAATCATTTTCCTCCCAACAAGCAGGGGTGGGGGAGATAATGCAAAGACTATTATTCCTATTAAATACTAAGGCTCAGAAAAAAAATATGACTTGCCCACAACACCTAAAATTAAGTATCAGAACCAGGATTTCAGCATGGATCTTTGGATCCAAGTGCAGTGATGTTTCAATTACATTATCATCTAAACCAGGGGTGGGAAACCTACAGCCTCAAGACCACATGTGTGGCCTTTTGACTGAATCCAAGTTTTACAGAACAAATCCTTTTATGAAGGGGGTTTGTTCTGTGAAGTTTGTATTCAGTCAAAAAGCGGCACTTGAGGACCTAGGAAGCCACATGTGGCCCTAAGGCTGCAGGTTCCCCACCCATGATTCTATACCATGACCTAGGCATCATCTACTGGATCTTCTCTACTGGGCCTCTTCAATCTCCTGTTAGAAAAAAGCCATTTTCTGCTACTCTTGGGCCACCGAAATAGTGTTCCTTTCTTTTTCCACTCATGTCTTCTAAGAACTATCTGAAAGTGGCTAAAATAGAAATTTCTAACATGTCTTCAGTCCCTAAAATACCAGTCAATCATAGGGCCATACTTTTAGAGTTGGAAAGGACCTCAGAGACCATCTGGTCCAAACCCCTTATTTTATAAATGAGGAGCCTGAGGTCCATGGAAGTTAAATGACTTTCCCAAGGTCTCAAAGGGAAGAGATGGGATTTCAACTCAAGTTCTTTGAGTTCTATGCCACCACACTTTCCACTGTGCCTCCAGATTTAACAAGTTCTTCTTTTGAATAAGCCAGAATCATCTACAGAGTTTTAAATATTAGAGATACATCAGAAAACTGGTTAGATAGATCAACCAATGATCATGATGCTGGGGTTTTTTTTTGTTGTTGTTTTTCAGTTGTTGGTCAAATTAACCTAAATATGTTAGAGCAGTTCAGACTGCTCTAACTTTAGCAGTTATTATTTATGTTGATGATGGTGATACTGATGAAAAAAAGGAAGATGATGGTAATGATGATGAAGAAGATGATGGTGATGATGATGATGATAAAGAAGATGATGAATGATGATGATGATGATATGAATCTATTGGGACCTATTACTTCACCAGGAATTATAGATGACAACGAGACAGACCCAGAATTGGGGGGAGGGGGGATTGGAGGGAGAACCTTGTTTTAAGATATATTGAGACAGATAAGATAACTAAGAAGACATTCCAAGAACTTCCAATCAGCAGGTCAGATAGGGTGTTGGAGTCATAAATTTTTCTTTCTTGAGAAGATACTGAAGATTACACTTAAGTGACATAATGTGTCATTTTTAAACCTAAAAAATGAAGCAAGGGATTAATCAGCAAAATTCAGTAATTACCTGAAGGAAGGAGGGGACACAGCATAGTCTCCAGGCATGCTCTTTAAGTTACTTCATAAGGGACCTGGATGTATTCTGAATAAGAGGTCAGAAATGGCATTTTAAAATATTTTATTGCTTACTTTGAATAATTTTTTAAGAGAAACACTTCCCACATACTTCCCACATCAAATATCATAAAACTATTCAAGTCCTCAAGTGTTGGGTAAAGCACACTGGGTAGTCTCCTTTTGTGTCTTTGTGTCATCATTTTCATGAAGATGAAGTATGGTTTAAATCCTCATTAAGAGAAACCTTTGAAGGGGAGGAGAAAAGGAATCCCATTAAGATAACATGCAGTTTACCACTTTCTCCACAACCTCCTCACCAGTCTTTACCACTTATAACAAAGACCACACCCTAGAGGAATTCCCATCCTCTCGCCTCTCCCATTCTCCAGTTTCATGAACCATAAGCAATCATCTAATCAACTCTGGAATTATACCTGTATGTACTATGTCAATCTATTTCTTTATGGATTCACTCACTATCCTAGTGTTCAAAGTGCTACTCTTTGGCCACCATTCCCCAAATGTTTGTTGTTTCTCCCCTTAGAATTTAAGCTTCTTAAAGACAAGGCCAAGCTTAGCTTTTTTTTTTTTTTTTTTGCACTTGTATCCACATCACTCAATTTGTCATACACAAAGAATATCTGCTAGTCATCAGAAGATGAAGTTCAATAGACTTTTCACATCATAGCAACTTGCTTGGTGTGCTTCCAACTGGGTCTGATTGAAATTTTTATGTTTGAAGGTATGACTTAAACTAAAAGCCTGTAAAATTCAGACTTTGGTTCCAACCCCAGTCTTTTCTAGTCAGTGCCTAACACATAGCAGGCACTTAAATATTTGTTGACTTTTGATTCACAATTAAATTTCAAGTCAAAAAAAATTTTTTGTCAGTTCTTTAGGCCTTCCTATACTTGAAAATAGCCACCATGCTAAGCTCCTCCCTTCCAGTCCAAGGCTACTCTTTTCTAGGTTTAAAAACCTCAAATTCTTTAAATGATTCCTCTGTGGCATAAGCTTGAGCTTTTTACCATTCTGTTCACCTTCTTTTCATCTCAAACCTCAGTCTTACTCCTTTCATCTTTCTCACTGACATATGGCATCCCTCCCTAGGAAACCACTTCTTTTACTCTCCTATCATGGCTACACTTTCTCTCATAACTACAGACTCACCAATCATGATGGAAGAACCATAATGCTCCTTCTTCTCTATTGCCACTTTCAGTTATTCCTTGAACCACCTTTACTAAAGAGCCTATACTTCTTTGAATTTCATGCTATCCAAATTTATCACGCAAACCAAATCTTTGTAGTTATTATCTATAGATCTCCTATGACATTCTTCCTTCTTCCTAAATGAGTTCAATTACTCCTTTTTAGGAGCCTTTTTCTCCTCTCTATCTCCTTCCATCATACCAGTAAACTTCAACCCACAAATACCCCAACATTCATAGTTCCTCAGGCTACTCAGTTCTCAGGAATCCACTCCACTTTAATTACAAAGAGCTAGTCATTCTCTTGACCTTGTCATCATTCACAAATATTTCACTTCTGTGTTTATGAACTCCAAAATTCCTTTATCTGATGTAATCATTTACATTCTATATTTCTCAAAGCCTTATAACCTCTAAAACTGTTTGTCCTCATAGTGACCCTTTCCCATTCTACCCCTCAGTACTTTCTCAGGCCATCACTGGATGATGCATTGGCTATACTCTCCTCCCTTTCCTATCTCGATCTGTTAGTAAAACAATGAAAATCTATTCTATCCCCAATTCTTGATCCTCCTGTCCCCTCTGCTAGTCTTCACTCCTATCCACATGCTGCTAAATGGAACTAGAGATAATCACAAAACCCTGCTGACTGAACCCCTGACAAATCCATGCTATCTAATTTCAACTAAATCCTCTGTAGCAAGACAATCATTGTGTTTCTGTATAATTGATTCATTATCCCACTCTCCACAGTAACTATTCTCTCTTCAATCCTATCACACACTCTCCTTTTCAGCTAACTTCCTATTTCATGGTGGGGAGGGGGAACAAAAAAAAAAAGCAACTTTTAGAGACTTCCCTTTTTTCCCCTCTTCCTTATTTTATATCATTCTGACACCTTATTCTACTCCATCCTCTTTCACTCCACTATCAGATGAAGGCAAAGTACTCTGCATACACCCTAGATTCCAACTCCTCTGAGCTTCTCCAGCAAATTGTCACTGCAACCATTCTTTTAGTTATCATCAAGCTCTATATCTATGAGTTTCTTCCCTGAGAATTATAAACAAGCCCCTGTCTTCTTCTTAAAAAAAAAATACTGGGGCAGAGCCAAGATAGTGGAGTAAAAGCAGTGACTTGCTTGAGCCCTCCCTCAAACCGCTCCAAATACCTGTAAAAAAAATGGCTCTAAACAAATTCTAGAGCAGGGGAACACAAAAAAAGACAGAGTGAAACAAATTTCCAGCCCAAGACAACTTGGATGGTTGATTAGAAAGGTCTATCTCACTAGGCTGGGAGAGGAACACAGTTCAGTGTAGGCACGCAGGCAAAATAGGTCTCAGCGAACCTGGAGCAGGCCTCAGAGAACCGCTGTGGTGGTTTCCAGACTTCTCAACCCACAAACACCAAAGTCAACTTAGAAGGTCAGTAAAAAAAGTCTGTTGGACCTGGGTGAGAGAGGAATGCGATCTGGTCCCAGCCCCAGTCCCAGAGCAGCCCTGGATCGGTAGCTGCTTCCAGAGCTCAGCCAACAGACTGAGAAGGAATCGAGTGGCTGATCAAAGGGAGATTGCAGGGATCTTTTTGCTGGTGCTGAGGCAAGATTCTCTCGCTTTGCCTGCTTGGATCCAGGTCACAGTTCTGGGTGGTGGTCCTGGGGCAAGGAGAAGCGCTGGCATGGTAGAGCTTGTAGTGGCTGTGAGAAGGAATCCAAGGCAGAAAAGAGTGCATGTGGTCACTCATAGACCAGAGCACAGGCCAGGAAAGGAGTAAACACTTCACCCCTTATCATACCACCTTGGAAGAACTGAAAATTTCCAGGTCCCTGGAAGTATCTCTGAAAACAGCTGCACAAAACCCCTGGAGCTTGAGACAGTATGAAGCAGACCCCTACCTTAACAAAGTGTTTATGACTCAAGTAATTGGCTGGGATCATGAGCAAACTTTGAAAAAAAAAAGTCAGACCATAGAATCTTTCTTTGGTGGCAAAGATCAAAACATACAACCAGAAGAACAGAAGAAGACAACAAAGTCAAAACTCCTATATCCAAAGCCTCCAAGAAAAGTATGAATTGGTCCCAGGCCATGGAAGAGTTCATAAAGGATTTTGAGAAACAAGTAAGAGAAGTAGAGGAAAAACTGGGAAGAGAAATGAGAGTGATGCAAGAAAATCATGAAAAACAAGTCAACAGTTTGCTAAAAGAGACCCCCCCCCAAAAAAATACTGAAGTAAATAACACCTTAAAAAATACCTAACCCAAATGTCAAAAGAGGTCCAAAAAGCCAATGAGGAGAAGAATGCCTGAAAAAGCAGAATTGGCCAAACAGAAAAGGAAGTCCAAAAGCTCACTGAAGAAAATACTTTCTTAAAAATTAGAATGGAGCAATTGGAAGCTAGTGACTTTATGAGACATCAAGACGTTATAAAAGAAAACAAAAAGAATGAAAAAATAGAAGACAATGTGAAATATCTCATTGGTAAAACAACTGACTTGCAAAATATATCCAGGAAAGATAATTTAAAAATTATTGGACTATCTGAAAGCCATGATCAAAAAAAGATCCTAGACATCATCTTTCAAGAAATTATCAAGGAAAATTGCACTGATATTCTAGAACCAGAGGGTAAAATAGAAATGGAAAGAATCTACCCATCACCTCCTGAAAGAGATCCCCAAAGGAAAACTCCTAGGAATATTGTAGCCAAATTCCAGAGTTCCCAGGTCAAGTAGAAAATATTGCAAGCAGCCGGAAAAAAATATCAAGTATTGTGAAAACACAATCAGGACAACACAAGATTTAGCAGCTTCTACATTAAGGGACTGGAGGTCTTGGGATATAATATTCCAGAGGTCAAAGGAGATAGGCTTACAACCAAGAATCACCTACCCAGCAAAACTGAATATAATCCTTCAGGAGAAAAAATGGATATTCAGTGAAATAGAGGACTTTCAAGCATTCTTGATAAAAAGACCAGAGTTGAATAGAAAATTTGACTTTCAAATACAAGACTCAAGAGAGACATGAAGAGGTAAACAGGAAATAGAAATCATAAGGGACTTATTAAGGTTGAACTGTTTATACTCCTGCATAGAAAGATGATATTTGTAACTTATGAGACCTTTGTCAGTATTAGGGTAGTTGGAAGGAAAAAAAATTATATGTATGTATGTATATATAGATAGAGAGATGATAAATAGATGGCACAGGGTGAGTTGAAGATGAATGGGTGATATCTGGAGAATAAAATTAAGGGGTGAGAGAGGATTATACTGGGAGAAGGAGAAAGGGAGAGGTAGAATGGGATAAATTATCTTACATAAAGCAGACAAAGAAAGGCTTTTACAGTGGAGGGGAAATGGGGGAAGGTGAGAAGGAATGAGTGAATCTTATTCTCATAGGATTTGGCTTAAGGAGGGAATAGCATACACACTCAATTGGGTATGGAAATCTATCTTACCCTACACGAAAATAGGGGGGAAGGGGATAAGAGAGCAGGGGGATGATAGAGGGGAGGGCAGATTGGGGGAGGGGGTAATTAGAAGCAAACACTTCTAAGGAGAGACAAGGTCAAAAGAGAGAATAAAAGGGGGGTGGGATATATAGTTAGTTTTTCACAACATGACTGCTATGGAAGTGTTTTGCATGACTACACATGTATAACCTGTATTGAGTTGCTTGCCTTTTCAATGAGGGTGGGTGGGGAGGGAAGAAGGGAGAAAATTTGAAACCCAAAGTTTTAAAAACAAATTTTAAAATGTTACATAAAAATGTTAAAAAACAAATGTTAAAAATCTCACTCTCTTCTCAGCAATCTGGTTTCTAACTTCATTATTCAACTGAAACAGCCCTCAGCAAAGATACTGATGATCTCTTAATTGCCAAGTCTAATGACCTTTTCTGAAACCTCATCCTCTTTGGTTTTTCTGCAGCATTTGACACTGTCATTCACCTCTTTCTGGATACTCTTACATCTTAAGGTTTTCATGACCCTGTGTTCTCCTGGTTCTCTCCTCCCTGTCTAACCATTCTTTCTCATTCATCTTTTATCATTTTTCATTGTGTTATGCCCACTAACCATGTGTGTTCCTCCAAGGTTTTATCCTTAGAACCATTTTTTTCACTGTATACTATCTTTCTTTGTGATTTCATCAGCACCTATTGGTTTAATTATTATATCTATGCAGATGATTCCCAGATGAATATAATTAACTCTAGTCTCTCTGCTGAGTCACAGTCATTCATCCCCAACTGCCTCTTAGACATCTAAAACTGGTTGTGCCGTGGGCCTCAAACTCAGCATGTGCAAAACAACTCATTATCCTACCCACTACAACCTAAATCCTCTCCTCTTCCTAACTTTCTTATTACTTTCTAGGGCACTCTTCCCAATCAGTCAAACTGGCGATCTTGGTGTAATCCTCAACTCTTCACTCTCACTCCATGTAGCCAATCCACTGCCAAATTTTGCCATTTCTACCTTCACAACAACCATCTGTCATATATGTTCCCTTCTGTTCATTAATACAGCCACAACCCTAGTTCAGGCCCTTATCATCTCTCACCTAGTCTATTGCAATACCCTTCTGCCTAAACAAATTGCCTTAGGTCTCTCTGGACTCTCATCCTCTTCTACTCAGTTGTCAAGATGATGTCTCTGAAGTGTTGTTCTGACCATGTCATATCCCAGCTTAAGAACCTCCAAAATTGAATGTAAAGTCTTTGGTTTGGCATTTAAAACTCTTCATAACTTGGAGGTTTCTGATTTTCTAGCCTTCTTCCACCTTACTCCCCCACCACAAATTCAGAGATCCAGCTACTCTGGCTTACTGGAAGTTCTTCAAACATGACACTCTGTCTCCCATTTCCATGCCTTGGTACTGGCTGTCCTCCATGCCAGGAATTCTCTGCTCTCTCAAATATATCTCTAGATTTCCCTTATTTCCTTAAAGACTCAGCTCAAATCCCATCCCAAGATGCTGATGCCTTCTTCTTTCAGAGTACTTTCATACACTCTCTAGAGAGCTTGTATATCCCTAGTTATTTATATATTATCTAACCCCTTAGAATGTTTACTCCATGAGATCAGGGACTGTGGGGTATTTTTGGTTGCTTACACTTTTACTTTCCTTTTATCTCTAATGTTTAGTACAGTGCTTGGCACATAGGATATGTTTAATATATGCTTATTGATTGACATTCCTTTCGATATTTGCCAGTTTGCCAGTGGTCTTCCTAAAATATGCCACTCAGAACTGGGCAAAATTTTGCCTATGTGTTCTGACTGATTCTTTAGGACTATCACTGTCTATTTGTTAGACATGGCATGCCTCTCTTAATGTAGTCTAAGACCACATTATCTTTTGTCAATTATTTGTAATTAATAAAAATTTAATTAAAACAGTTGCTTAGAAGACATTATGCTCAAAGCCTAAATTCGTTTTGGAGCCACCTCCTTTTCCTAAATATGTTTAAGAAATGTCTATGATCCCTCTTATAATATGATTTATTAGGTCCTTTCCAGTTCTCACCATCTGTGAGTCAATGAGTGATAATTCCATGGGCCTCTGTGCAAAAGCACAGAGAATGAGAGTGAAACCAGTGAAACCAAAAAGGAAAGGAAAATAGTGGAGAAAAACACAAAGTTTTTTTTTTTCCCCACAATATGGAAGTTCCAAGATAGTGGTTGGTTCATATAATCTGAAAATTGGAAAGAACATAGGGGGAGGAAGAGAGAGAGACAGAGACAGAGACAGGGACAGAGAGACAGAGTCAGAGAGAGAGAGAGAGAGAGAGAGAGCTTTTATTAAGTGCTTACTATGTGCTAAGCTCTATACTGAGTGCTATGGTACAATACAAGCAAAAAAGACCACCTGCCCTCAAGGAGCTTACATTCTAATGAGAAATGACAATACCTAAAGGGGAGATGGAAAACATGGGGGTGAGGTGGGATACACTGCAATGTAATGTGAAATGTACCAGGAAATGACGTAGAGGAGCATGGGCTCCTGCAAGATAAGACACAAACTTCATTAACAGAGCCAAGAGATACAGGAGTGGTGCCAGGGCTCCCTGTGGGGAGGAAATACAGGTGATGAATACAGAAGTCATAGTGTGGAGTAGACAGAAGTGGCCAGCTAATTCTGACTTGATATTAAGGGATAGGGATAGAAACTATACCTATAATTTCACTGTGATGGGGAATTCCTAGTGAGGAAACTCCTTCAGCTAACACAATTTTGTATATTTTCTGCAATTTATAATCTTAAAGAGTTGCTTTGAGTTTTGAGAGATTAAGTGACTTGACAGGGTTATATAGCCAATAAGAATCAGAGGTAGGATTTGAACCGATATCTACCTGACTCTAAGACCAATTGTATATCCCCTGTATCATGCCATCTAAAACATGTATCAACTTCTCAACTAATTGTAGGTTTGTGCCAATATTTCTTCATATATTAGTAAAATTTAGTGGTGCACTCAACCCATTTCTTGCTACCTTGGGTTTGTTAGCAAATGGGCCCAAAAAACCATTGTGAACTGCAGCACTCATGCCCCCCATACCTATTTCATCTTGGGGGAGGGGAGGTAATTGTCCCCCAACTAAAATCAAACGTGAATTTTTTTTTTGGTCCAACTTTGCTTCAACTTTCTATGTGACTTTGAGTTACTTTCCTTCTCCTAAGTTCCCTACCTCAGATTTCTGCATGTCTAAAACTTGGCTGTGTACTGGGTGACTATTATACCTTAAAAACCAAATGATGAATTTGGTTCCTTTTCTGCTGTTGAGCTGACAGATGAGGATACTCACACACATGGATCCAAGGGCAAGACTTGACACTTCAGGTGTGATGATGAGTTATTATGTAAATGTATTCCAGAAGGACGACGCTTTTGAAGAAACTCCCACACATTAAGCTTCTCACATGGCACTGGTTTTAGCTCATTATTCACGATGCTGCCGTGAATAATTTTATTCGGGACCCGTGAACTTTTTACTGAATAGCTATAGTATTTGAAAAGTGCAGAGTAGTCAAATAAACCATTCCAATGTATGAAGGCATAGAATAGCTTTGCTTCAGGCCCACCCACACCTGCTTCCCAGCTGTTCTAAGGACACCTCGGATTGTATACTTCAAGGTCACCCAGAAGTCAGGTTCTGGTGACTGATTCAGGTTGATGGATTGTTTCAGGGAGTACAAGTATGCTACAACAGAGCAAATAAGAATCTTTTCTTATTATATCCTAAAGCAGTTGGATAAATGAGAGGCAGCATGAGGTAGTAGGAAGAACATGGAGCTTGCTGGCAGACCTGTATTTCAGTCCAGACCCTGTCACTTACCAGCTCTGTGACCTCGGACAATTTATTTCCTTTCTGTGGACCTCAGTTTCCCCAGCTATAAAAGGAGGAATTTGGACTAGGAGATCTTATCAGTCTTTGCCAGCACTAAGTCTTAGTTCTTAGAAGTGTTGGCATTAGGAATTATTACTGTTCCTACAGACTTCTTTAACTCAGGACTCTGTTTGGGTTTTATTTTCATGAAAACCTTGGAGTAATGAGAGGAAATTAAGAAGCTGTGAACTTTGCAGCCTTAATTTTCTAGAAAGCTGTTTATTATAATACGGAAGAGACAAAAAATATTGTCTCAAGATATCTGGCACACAGAAAATTTTTATTAAAAAAAGGATTTAGCTTGACTAGCCAAATTTCAGAATATTTACCAGCCAAGCCTTAGTGTTTTAGTCAAGGAGTCAGCCGTAGATGAGCAGAACTGGCAACTAGTCTAAGAGTCAGGAAATCTGGACACATATCCTGGCTCCTCTACCTTCTAGCTACCCATAGAAGCTCAATGAGTAATTTGACTTCTCTGGGCCTCAGTTTTACCAGCTATAAAATGGGGGTGATAATGGTTGCATTTTTTAACTCACAACTCACTGTATTACTCTGAGGTAGGTAATGAATACAGGTAAAAGACTTTTCAGATTATGTGGTGCAGTGGAAAGTGTAAGACATGTAAAATCAAAGATGCAAATGCCAGTTCTATCATTTACTGACAGTTTGACTTTGGGCATGTCACTTCAGGTCTCTTGACCTCAGTTTCTTCATTAGTAAAAATGAGAAGGTTGTACTAAACGATTTCTAAGGGCCCTTCTAGCCCTAAATCTCTTTGATCCTCTGATCTGATTAGTATCTTCACATACATTGGCATGATTTGCTGGGGATGGTGGGAGACAGAGGCATAGATTCTAAGCCCAGTGACATAAAACAATAAGGTCATGCGTTTACAACAGCTTGTCCACATGGGATTTTCATGGATTCTTGCGGGGTCTGTTTAATAGAAGCATTATTTCAGAAAGTCTAGTTTTAATAATATTCTAACAAGGTCAAAGAAACCTCATTGTCCCAATGCCTTGTGCGTATCAGGTGCTTGTAAAACATCTCATCTGCTTGTTTGATTAACAAGAACATAAAACATGAGAAGAAAAATTCAAAATCTAATAAATTAAACCTGTGGAAATTTTCTGACATTATTATCATTGCCAAAGAAGGCAGTTAGGTGATGCACAGTTAGGTAGAATACTGAACCTAGAATCGGGAAAATTTGTGAAACTCATTACCTGTATGACCCTGGGCAAGTCACTTAAACTCTGTATGACTCATTTTCCTTATCTGTAAAATAGAGACAATCATAGTACTTAACTCCCAGGTTTGTTGTGGGGATCAAATGAGATAATATTTATAAAGAACTGTGTAAATCTTTAAAAAAAGCTATGTAAATGAAAGCTATTAATATCATGAAAGATAGGGTAAGGTGATGCTCAATTTAGGGGGTTGCTGTTCTAGGTGTCATAGAAACCCAATTAAATGGACCCCAGTGCTATTCTGCAAGGTTTTTTTATACTATACATGTGGCCCATAGAGTTTATAGAGTATAGGATTACACAGATGGGCACACCCCACCTAATAACATTAATTGGCTCTTTGAAAGATGTTACATGAAACAAAATAACAGAGAACAGTTGGTTACATAGGAACAACATTATAAATGGCAGTTAAATTCCAGGGTAGCCAAAATTTAGACCATAAAAGCTTAAAAGAGGTCTTTACAGAGAACTGAAACTATAATAGTGAGTTAAAGGACCAAAGCCTAGGGGCAGAGCTAGGCTGAGCTCTAGGAAGATGGAGCAGCTTAAGATCTGGGGAGATCAGGTACCAAGGATGTTTCTGCAGCCTACAAAGAGGAGCCAGACACTGAGGACCCAATGCATCAAGAATAAAAAAGAAAAACTACTTCATTTTCACACAAGAGTTTGAGCTGCATGTTTGTATATGTCTGCGTGTACATGGGTGCTTCGTGTGTATGTGTGCAGAAAGGTAAGCCCTACACAAGGGACGGGAATCCTAGAAGCAACCCTTTAGGGTTGAAAGATTACTCAGCAATTGATGAGTAACATTTGGGAGAAGGAAAAGAAGGGGAGATGTCACTGTCATGGTCACTAGTATGAGAGAGAGAAAGTGGCAGAAAGGAGGGCAGCCATGGCTAGAAATATTCACTAGCAAAATATGGAAGGGGCATTGGAAGTTTGTTAGTGGGAAATTCATTGAACGTGGTCATGATGCCAACTGATAAAGATCTCTAAAAAGGGGACTTGTTTTATTTTTGGTGATTGGAAAGCAAGATGTTTTCTTTATAACTTTCTTTTTAAAATAATTATAAAATCACAGGATCATATAAATCTTGAGCTGGAAGGGACTGAGAGGCAATATGGTCGAACTCCTTTATTTTATAGATGAGGAAACTGAGTCCCAGAGGGGTTAAGTGACCTGGTCAAGGTCACCTAAGTCTAAAAGGTTAGAGGTAGAATCTGAACCCAGGTCTTCTTACTCTAGATCCAGGACTGATTTTGCTATATGCCCTTGAGTCTTTCAGTTTATCTCTTGAATCGTGAACAAAAAAAGCAGGCTCTCAAAACTTTTCAATGGGGGGCAGAATTGAAAAATTATGTTGGTCAGGGCTAAATAAGGCAGAGTATGCCCAGACACACAAACAAAATCAGAAAATATATTGTTATACAAAATAAGGATAGATGGGATATATACTGTTCATTTTACTTTTTGTGATATTATGGACTGCTTAAGGCTTGTATCTGAACTTTGTACATATGAGGGCAAGATATTTAATTTTCTAGGGAGTCAAGGAAGTCTTCCCTGAAGAAGAAAGATGGGAGTTTCATTGATGGAGGAGGGAGAATGACTGGTGGACTTGGAGAAAAATGTTGGTACAAATGGAAATCCAATATAAAATAGCCATGCTGTTAACAGTGTTCAGATTGGAAGAAGGGGGCAGAAAATAGGTTAATTTGGCATGGCAAATAAAGATTTTTGGTAAATGAAGACAGTTAAGTCAACCTTCCTATCATATTTTTCATCATTGCCAGTGTTCAACAGAGCACTGGACTAGTAAGTAGGAGACTCCAACTCCTTCTCTAGTACTTACTCTCTGTCTGTTTCCTCATCACTGTGTAGTTGAGTCAGAAGACATGGTTTCAAATTCCACCTGAGATACTTACTAGCTGCATGCCTCTGGGCAAGTAATTTCATTTCTCTGTGCCTTAGTTTACTCCTCTCTAAAAATAAGAAACTGGGATATGATGGTTCTTTTAGCTCTAAATCTATGATCCTCTGTTCCGTAAAATAGAGGTAATAATATCAGAGTTGTTTACATCACAGGGTTGTTGAGAGAATCAAATAAGATAGTGTATTAAAAGTTCCTTGAAAATCTTAAAGAACTATTGTTGTCATTTGGCCGTGTATGACTCTTCTTGAGCTCATCTGGGGTTTTCTTGGCAAAGGTACTGATGGATTGCCATTTCCTTCCCCAACTCATTTTGCAGATGAGGGAACTGAGACAAACAGGATTAAGTGACTTGCCCAGGGCCACACAGCTAGTAAATGTACAAGGCCAGATTTGAATTCAGGAAGATGAGTTTTCCTGACTCTAGTCCCAGCACCCTATCCACTGCTCCACCTAGCTGCCAAAAGCACTATATAAAATTTCCATTATTACTGTTGTTAATATTTTATTAGTGGCAATAAAAGCTGTGGGGAAAACAATCTAGTTGTAGTGTTTATGCTCAAGGAAAGAGCAACCTACTTTGACGTTCCAAAAAAATGAATCTCAGACAGAAATACAAAAAAAAAAAAAAGCCAGATATGCTCTTATTTTCTTCCTTTTTTTTTTTCTTTTTAGTAACCTGTCCATCATCCCAGGAGGTATTCATTTAGTGAAATCACTAATATTCTAAGTATTTTTCTGTCACTTTTTGTAAATCATTACTTCCTTGGAAGATGGGCCATTTGCAGCATGAGCATGATTGACTATGAGTTTAGTCTTGCAAATGTCAGTCTTGGATCCTGGTCTCTATATCACTTGATCCTCTTAACATGCCTACTACATGTAATATTCACCCCTTTTTTTTTTTTACAAACCAAGAAAATTGGGCACAGCATGGTTAAATGATTTACACTAAATCATTCACCAAGTCCATGATGCGAAGAAAATCAGAATTTTTAATTATTGGCTCCCCACTTCATACTTATTTCACTGGGTCATCCGTCCTCTCTTATTTTTTTCACCAAATTGTACTGAGTGGGAATGTATCTTTAGCAGGAAGTAATCTGCTAAGTCCTGCTAGATACAGGGGCTCAAGAACAATTTAAGAACCATTTCTGAGTTTTTATTTTTGTGAACAGAATTCAGAAATCTCTGCACTTGACAAACAAAACCATAAGGGAAAAGGAAGATCATTTTAGTGGAAAATGTACTTGAGTGATTTCATCGAGGTCCACATCTGCTAAATGAACCTCAGTTTGCTCATCTGTAAAATGAGGGGATTGGACTAGACGACCTCTATTATTCAGTCAAGTTCTATGAACGACTAGTGCATTATGTGCTTTAATGAGTTCCATGTTGTAGGAGAGCTTATTCTCAAGTCTATGCATCTCATGGGACTGATAGTCATGAACCACGAAGAACCAAAATTGACTCAATAGGTTTGAAAGTGTTTCTGTGAAAAATGCTCCAGTATTTCTGCCAAGGATGAGTTTCCTCTTACTTCAGGGAGAGTCACACACTGGAAGTCAGATGCATCTTGAGACACTTTCTGTAGACAACACTGTTGGCTCTCACGTGTTCCTGAAATGGACTGCAGGCTGTGCCACATACAATGGTGTAAGCCAAAGGACATTGGCTCTCTCTTTAACCAGCAGGACAGGACACCATAGAGTTCATCTGAAAATTAGGACAGAGAAGAAGAAGAAAAACACTCAGCATCTGGACAATTGAACTGTTTTACATCTGTGCTTCCCTCCAGACTTTCATTTCTCTTTGGTTGGATCCCTCCTCAACCTTGTGTGTGTCTTCACTGCTTAAATATTACTGCTGCTGCTACTACTACTACTACTATTACTATTGCTACTACTATTTGTAGATAATTGGTAGAACTGAATATCCCTATACTATGGTTTAATTTTTTTCTCTCCTCCCCCAGTTCTGTCCCCTAAATGAATGGATGGTTGTGTTGCATATCAATATTTTCATGTTTGATAGCACATTTTGGATTCCTCTGGGGGAGGAGAAGCAGGGACTAGTGATTCTCAAAGCATGTAAACATGAACAGCATCAATTAAAAATGGGGAAAAAAGAGAATTTCATACAAATTGTCCCCATCTATTAAATGCAGGGCACACCATTTAGCAGCTAGGTAGGAAGACATAAGTTCAAATCTAGCCTCAGATATTTAATAGCTCTATGGTCTTCTGCTTATCATTTAACCTCTATGGACCTCAGCTTCCTCATCTCTAAAATGGGTTTAATAATCGCACCTACCTGCCAGAGTTGTTGGGAGGATAAAATGAGCTAATTTGTATAAAGTGCTTTACAAATCTTAAAGCTTCATATAAATTCTATCATTATTATTATTATTAGCTAAAATACAGTAGTCAATAGAACAATTTGTCAAGTTTGGTGCTACTAAATTGCTTTCAGATTTCCAAGTTCCTTAGTGCATAAAATAATTATCTTTCATAGTGGCAAGTCTGAAAGGTAAATATGAGGATATCAATAATTAACAATGAGGAGGATTACTAGCAATTTTATAAAGCTTAAGGTTTGCAAAACACTTTACATATGTGTTTTTCATGTGCTCTTCATAACCCTGTGTGGTAGATGCTATTATTATCTCCATTTTACAAATGAGGAAACTGAGGCTGAGAGCTTAAGTGACTTACCCAGGTTAACACAGCTAAGTGTGTGAAGCAGGATTTGAAAATTAGATTTTCCAGACACCAATACCCATATGCTATTCACTATTCCAAACAGCTGCCAATATATAATAGTTGTAGAAGATGCTTATGTTGTAAAGTAATATAATAAACTACTCTGTTATTGACAGACATTCAGATGTATAATGAGGCAGCTAAGTACCATAGTGAAATGAGTGCTAACCTTGGAGTAAAGAAGACCTCAGTTCAAATCAAGTGGCTTAACATCTCTCAACCTTAGTTTCTTTATATGTAAAAAGGGGATAATAAAATCAACTACTTCATAAGGTTATTGTGAGGATCACATGAAATAATATTTGTAAAACATTTAACCAACTGTTATAGTCATTTTCTAGTTATGTCTGATTCTCTTTAACCCCATTGGGGGTTTTCTTGGCAAAGATACTGAAGTGGTTTGCCATTTCCTTCCCCAGTTCATTTACAGATGAGGAAACTGAGGCAAGCAGAGTTAAGTGACTTGCCCAGGGTCACACAACTAGTAAGTGTAAGGCCAGGTTTGAACTCAGGAAGATGAGTCCTGCTGACTGTAGGCCTGGTGCTCTGTGTACTATGGCACCTCCTAGCTGCCCCCAAGCACTCAAAACCCTATAAATACATCAATACATCTTCATCATTACTATGACATAGCATTCAGCAAAGTTGACCTCTGTATAACACCGTGCCTGTGTATGTGTGTTTGTGAAATCTTCATCTGTGCTATAAAAGAGTACTGCTGTCTTTGTGCTGCACTGAGTAGCAGATGAGGAGAGAGAGAGAGAGAGAGAGAGAGAGAGAGAGAGAGAGAGAGTATGAACACTAAGGAAAAACATTGTTTTTGTATTGGGAATGGCACCATCTTTTTTGCAGAGTAGTCTAAACCACTAGTGACAAGCATATAGTGAGAAAAATTGAGCCAAATTTACTTATAGTAGCAAAGAACCTTCGATATTTATTACTTGGTAGGATCAGGAAAAAAGGAAACAAGCATTTATTAAGCACCCACTATAATCCAGGCGCTGTGCTAAGCACTTTACAAATATTATCTCATTTGATCCTCTTGAAAACCCTGGGAGATAGCTACTATTATTATCTTCTTCTTACAGCTGAAGAAATTGAGGTAGGTTTAGGTTAATTGACTTGCCCAGGATGACACAGCTAAGTGTCTGAGACAGGGTTGAACTCAGGGCCTGACTCCAGGCCCTGTACTCTCTCACTGCCTCTTGAACTCAGCTTGAGTGATTGATGATAAAACAATGACATTTATTTTTATGATACTTTTCTCTTTAAATAATTTATTAACTTAGAATCAACAAACATTTTATTACAAAGAACAAAAAGAAAATGACTATATGAAGCTAACTTCTGTTACATTCATTTTTTTAAACTTAAATGTTAAATTGAGGGAAGACTTTTGGGAAGGAAAAGATGGTATTGCCTTCAATAAAAAAGAAAAGGTAACTGAAGTATTTTTAAGAAAATTCACAGAAGAAAATAGAAGGAAGCCCAGAAGAAAAGCAGGACACATTTGAAAGTGACATGTTAAATGTATTATCCATGTCTTAAAATAAACAAACTATACACAGTAGAGATTTGTGGTTTCCCATACAATACTTTTTCTACTCTCCTTTGTATTTTGAATTGTTCTCTCTCTCTCTCTCTCTCTCTGTTAAGTTCTTAATTTTGAAATGGCAAACTTTAAAAACTATAAATTATATTTAACACAGTAGTAACAAAATTATTCTTTTGAATTTTTTTTGTTTTCTTCAACATATTTTTGCAATATTTTATTGATACTTTTGTCTTTTTTTTTTTTGTACCTTAAGTGCTACTCACCAACTTGTCCCTCACCTACCAACAGAAGCTCTCCTTTGTAACAAATTATTCAAGTGAAAAAAAGTTAGCATACTGGTCATGTCTGAAAATGTCTCATTCTCTAGTCGGCTGCCTCTGTGCAGATGTGAGAAATGCGCTTCATCATTATTCTTTTGAAGTCATGGTTAGTCTCTACATTTAGTAGACTGTAGAAACACAGGATTCTCTATTCAGTGTAGATAACCGCTATATTAAATCAGAGCTCTGAAGTCTTTCAAAGTTGCTCTCCTTTATGTTGCTGAGTCATCAGATAAAATGATTTGCTGTTTCCACCCATTTTATTTTGCATCAGTTCGCACAAGTCTTCCCAGATTTCTCTGCATCTATCCTATTTGTCAGTTCTTTTTGTGCAATACTATTCCATCATATTCAGATATTGCAGTTTGTCTAGCTCTTCTCCAGCTGTATCTCACTTTAAGATATTATTCACAGACCATTGTTCCCTGATGCTTTAGTTATAATTTAAGTGTATTCAAGTTTTGCACATACTATCACCCTTTGTGCCTCAAAACAACACAGTGAGGTAGCTATTATATGTATTGGTATCCTCATTTTACAGATGAAGAAACTAAGGCTCAGAAAGGTTAAATGACATGTCTATTTTCACATAGCCAGTAGTATCAGAGGTAGGATTTGAACTCAGGTCTTCCTGCTATCCATTAAAATAATGGTTCTCAAACTTTTTGGTCTCTTTATACTCTTAAAAATTATTGAGGGTCCCAAACTGTTTTTGTTTGTATGGTTAATTATGTGCTTAATATCAATATATTAATACCAATATATTTATATTTACCACATTAGAAATTGATAAAATAGAAACATATAAAATGTTTATTGATTCATTTAAAATAACAATAATAAATCCATTAAACATTAACATAGCCTTTTAATGAAAAATAACTACATTTTCTATAACAAAAATAATTTTGTAAGAAAGGTAGACTTGTTTCAAATATTTTTGCAAATGTCTGGCTAAATAGAAGATAGCTGGAGTCTCATTTCTGCTTCTAAATTCATTCTATTTTGAAATGGTATTTTGGTTGAAGTAGATAAAGAAAATCCAGCCTCACAAAGATATGTAGTTGGAAAAGAGAGAAGTAGTTCAGTAGGCAAAGTCTTAGAATTATTATGAAAATACTTTTGCTGGGTACCGTTAGGTGGCACAGTAGATAGAGCAGTGGTCCTGAAGTCAGGAGAACCTGAGTTCAAATCTGGCCTCAGACCAAACACTTGACACTTACTAGCTATGTGACCCTGAGCAAGTCACTTAACCACAATTACCTAAAGAAAAAGAAAATACTTTTGCCCTCACAGACCCCCTAAAAAGATCTCAGGGATTCCCAAGGCTCCACAGACCACACTTTGAGATACGCTGCACCATACCAGCTTGGCTCTTACCATGTTTTTTCAGCTTATTAAAATTAGAACAATCAATTTTAACACACAAGAAACTGAAACTAATGTCAAGTACCTTTGCCACAAAGATGCTCACACCATTCTTCCTAATGCACTTAACTCTCCCTTTAATGTTTAATTCTCTGTCAAAACCACCACCCAGATGTGTCCAACTTTATCGAAATTTCGCAAACCTCAATTTAGGAAACATGTTTCTTCTTATTGTTACATGTTCCCTAGGGCTCCCTCCCAGGATTTAAAAAATTAGGCCTAGATTAGCTATCTTTCAGTATTGGACCATTTACTTTGAAATGATGACTAACCGTAACTATTTAAGACAACAAAAACATTTTAAAAATTAAAACCCAACCACAAACTCATTTTTCTTATGTTGAGCACATACATATAGGATCACGGATCCAGAACTAGAAAAGATTTTAGAGGTCATCAAGTTCAACTCTTTCATTTTACAGGCAAGGAAACTGAGGCCTAGGGAAGTTAAGTGATTTGTATCACATTTCCACCTAAACTTCAGGTTAATTTCTCTGGGTTAGTGTAGGATGCTGACTTCAAAATAAACCTAACCATTTATTACTAGCTTCATCCCTGTGTTACTATGTACCTAACTCAGCACGATATTGGGCCCTGTCAGCCTCATTTTCCCAAAAAGAGAAAATATTGATAATGTGGACAAAGAGTGAGATGATAGTGGAACTTGATATTGATTAGAGATTCACGATCTTATCATTGTGAGTACTCCGTTCCAAAGGCACAGGCTGAATCTCATCTGCACTTTCTTGTTCTTTGTCCACAAGAATATGGTTTCTAATCCATCTTCTCTCATAACCCTCTAAATATGGCTTTCCTGATTTTATTGAGACCTTGTACTCTAGGTTATTTAGCATTTTGTAGGTACCAGTGTACCATTTGGGCTATCTGCTTGTTATCTTTTGATCTCACTATAAACCCATCCATTTCCTTTTCCAATCACACATTTCCTGAATGGTATCTTTTACTATCATTTCTTGCATACAATCCCTCACTGTCAATATGATGCAACCTGGTTACACCCATCATGCATCTCTCCATTGTCCTATGACTCACTTGGAAGCCTGAACCCTAATAGATTATAGTGCTCCATGTATCATTGCAATATAGCATCTCTGGAAGAATATTGATGTTAGAAAAATGAGATTGTTGGCTTAGCATGTTGTGGATCTGAAATCTCTTCAATATAGTATACTTATGGACTAATTCAATACATTACCCATCTAACTGTGTGTTATAGTCTCAGCAACAGGCATTCATCATCCCTTTGGTTTTATCTGTTTGATTGACACTTTTTGAGGGGCTGAGAATATTACTGAATGGACTTTGTAGTGTTGTGGGCCTAGATGAAATGTCACCATCGAACCTGAGGTCCTGGAGGACTATGTCATCCATGCAGATTCTGTCTCCCTTTTGGACTCAGCCTAGAACATCCTCTATAACAATTAATTAGAGAAAATGGAATTTGAATCCTTCAAATGCCTCAGGTGAATACTAGTAGTTAGTGGTTGTAGGAGGAAGGATATTTGGATTAGAGTCTGTTTTTAGGTAGAAATATAATGTAAAGCAGGAGGTAACTAGGTTGCCTAGAATCAAATAGCAGACAATAGAGGGGAGGGTTAGACTTGTAATTTCTGCAATTAAAAAGAAAGAATCACTAATGTGATTAGTGTCTATCAGGATATGAAGAAGAGAAAGACACCTTTTACTTGGGCTTTTGGGATTCCACCTCAATGCAACAGCATGATAGTACAATAAAGAGACCATGTAGCTGGAGCAAAAGTCAGGCAGGTGGCCTAACGGAATATGCATGCATTCACATGTCTACCGTTCAGGGAACTGAATTTTTGCACACCAAGTACCAGAGTGTTAGGCATATGCATTTCCCCTTCCAACAGCAGTCAAAAGATCTGGAATTGATGTTCATGAAATAGTATAGTTGAGGAAGAAATCCAATTACTGAGCTAATTAGCACCTTGGAGTAGTAAGCACCAAATTTACACTAAGAAATCACAGGGGAAAACTCAAGTTATTCACTGCAGTTTAAAATTCATCTTCTTAGACAGTCTGGTTGACAGCCAGGGACCCTGGGGCACATAGGCAGTTTAGTTTAGTTATTGTTGAACGGAATTTAACACTGGGAATTCTATCTATCACTTTTAAGAAGAAACCGGTCTTTCAGTTAATAGATTTTTAGAAAGTGTTCTAATTCCTGAAGAAATTTGGTAGATGGTTTGTGGGTTGGCTTAGTTCCTTTCTAAAAGTTATTTATTCTGCCCCTAAAAATTTCATTTTCCTAGCTTTTGTGATAAAAATTAAAATTCTGCTTGAGTAATTTTATGCAAAGATAGGATTCCTATCTTCATAAAGAGGATTTTTTTTTGCTGGAATCTTATGACCTTTTTATTTTCAAAGATTACTCACAGCACTCTTAGAAGGGAACAACAGTAGAAGTTTGTTCACTGGTAACTGCTTGGTTAGGGGTAGGGAAAATCATTACATTCTTACCAACCCAACTGCCATACCCATTCTGTGAAGCTCATAAACATTCTTGGTTGTCTGGCTCTTAAATGTTTGAGGGAGTGAAGAGACAATGAGATTTAATGGAAAGAATGCTGTCTTTGGAATCAGGTAAGATTTCAGTTTGAATATTTATCTATTAATGAGGTAGGACTACTAGCAAATCCTTTAACCTCTTTGAGGTTCTGTTTCCTCATTTGTAAAATAGGGAGAATAACAACTAAGTCAGGCAATACAAATCAATACATTGTTCATAGATGAAAATGTATGACTTATTGGACACTTGATAGAGTCTACTATCTCTTAGTGAGAGATGGGAGACATGCTTCACCATCCACCCACAGAATTCACTATTGGAAACTGCATTGGTCGGAGTTCAGTATTTAGCACAGAGCCTGGAACATAATAACTGTTTAATAAATGCTTGTTAGTTGATGGACTGACACCACAATGTTTATTGACTGCTTAATAAAATAAGTATCAATATCAACTCTAAACGATGTATGACGTAACCAATGTCAGCTATTCACCCTTCTGTTTCAGTAAGCATCCAGAATGAAAACCATCCATAGCAAGATCCCCTTTACCTTTCCACATTCATATGCAGAGCCTTGGACTTGAAGCCTGGGAACTTCAGTTTGAATTCCAACTTGCTAGCTTTAAGACCTAAGTCAAATAGTCCCACCTCTTATAGCCTCAGTTTTCTCATATGTAAAATGGCAATAATATTTTACCTCTCAGGCTTATTGTGAAAATCCATTATAAACCATAAAGAATTATATTAATGCCGATCATTGTTATTGTTATTTATTCTTTGTTCAGTCATGTCCAACTCTTCATGACCCTACTTGGAGTTTTCTTGGCAAAGATACTAGAGTGGTTTTGCCATTTTCTTCTCCAACTCATTTTACAGATGAGGAAACTGAGGCAAAGAGGGTTAAGTGACTTGCCCAGGGTCAAATAGCTAGTAAGTGTTTACAATCTAGATTTGAAATCAGGAAGACTCATCTTCCTGACTCCAGGCCAACATTATCCACTGTGCCACCTAGCTATTTTATCTATTACTATCTAACAGAATCATAATATATTTTTTGTAAAAAAAATCTGTTCTTACTAATCTGTGAGGTGAAGGAAAACCCATGTAGGAAGCATTTAGAACTCAATTCAATTCATTTGCATTATTTTCTGGCATTAGTTATAAAATAGCATCACTGTATATGCCCAGTACCCTTAGATTGGGGAGGTGTTTTAGACTAGGCCTGACTCAGACTGATCTGATGTTTCAGTTTTGAGACTGGAGTGGTACCTGTGCAACTTTGGCAAATACCCTTTTTGGTCCTAATTTCCTCCTCTATAAAATGAGGAGGTTGGAAGAAGGAACCTTGTAACTTTAAATCCATGGTCTTATCTATGTGTGTCCCATCTCTTAAGGTAGCAGCTGGTTACTATAAGTTGAAAAGCTCTCATTGTGACTTCTTTTTTTACTGGTTTGTTCCCTTCTCAGCACAAGACGAGTGGACAACTCAAATACAAGACTGGCAGTTCAAATTGAAAAAGATCCAGGTATGGCAAGAGCCTCTTTTTCCCCTCATCAGAAATGTAGATGGGTTTTTGCTGGGAACTAAGCAGGGGAAATTAGGTTCACGTTGTTTTTAATAATCATTGTGGGAACAAAGCACATTGGGGCAAATATGTTTAGAATAAAATACAATTCTGCAAGAGGACTGATTAAACCCCCTGATTTGGTATGGAAATACATTCACTGGTTATTCTGAACTGATTAGGTAGCTCTTGAGTAGTGAATAACTTTGTTAATCAAGATATTTGAGTTTGTAAGTAATAAATACCAAACTTAGGCAGCAAATCTTGAAATCCAATTGGTCTTCAGTCACACAGTACCTTGAACAAATCAGAATTAAGCTGCCCTCCACAAGGAAAACTTTCCTGATTCCATGGCCTAGAATCTACAAAAGGTTCCAATATAAAAACATGTTGTTTTTCCTCCACAATTTGTCTCACTTTCAACTATCTATTTATTCTTATTCTTTTCTTTTCTTCAAAGAGCAACTAAATCTTCTATAACCTGTGTCCCCAAATTCTGAATGTTCTCTCATCCACACCATCTCTCTTTAAGTATTCACGATACCAGTGAAGTAGTTAATGCCCAGGAGGGAAAAAATGTATCTGGTATGTTGTCTGCATTTGTATAGCCTGTGTGCCTAAGGGCTAGGATATGATGATTTGAAAATACCTGAATGGATACTCACCTGGAAATGTATGTCTGTTGAACTTAAAAAAAAAATGTAACTACATATCTAGCAAGTATGGTGGATCAACGTCTCTGAATCCATGAAACTATGTAATATCTATCTCAGCTATAAAGGTGATCTCTATTCTTACACATCTGTGTTATCCTCAGCCAACCACAAATGTTGCCCCATTGTAACTGTAATTGCGATAATATTGTCAAAGTATTTTAAGCAAGGGATAAAGGTCTGTTTATTCTGGTGCCCATTGTTTAAAATATATCTTCTAGTCTCTCTACATATTACCTATTTGTATATATTATCTACATAATATAGGTATATTATCTATAGATGTGTATATTTCATTATATATAGTTATATCTATATCTTTGTAGCTATCTGTGTGTGTTATGTAGATATCTATATAGACATCAGCAGTTGGGGATAACTAAGACTCCTTTGAGTATCTTATTCTAAGCACCAAGAACTTTCAGCAGGCTTTATATAAGACTGACTATAAGCTGTGCGTCACTATAACAAATGAATGCAGTAGGCAGGTCAAGCAAGCAATGTGTCAGGGGCTTTAGTTACATTGATACTTTATAAGGTTATGCAACACTGTCTCAGGTCATAGGAAATTTATTTCATTTCATTAATCATAATTAGGCTATAAACACAATCACACTTTAATTCTCTTTTCTGCTTCTGGCTGTCGTTGAGGACATTCATCATCTGATGTTATTTCATAGATCAATTGAAACATTGATTCCTGATGATGCCAGTGCTTAAGTTAGCCTGAGGATGAGAAAGAGTGAAAACCCACTCAGAAGCCCCAAGCAAGCATTAGGTTCATGTTGTGTGTCTGGCAGTGTTGGCTCATGGAGTACAGCCCAGGCTACACTGCATTTGTGATTGTTCCCTGAATATTCAAGTCAAAGCAGATTCTGAACTTCAGCGGTAGCACGGTAAGGTAGCAGAAGTAGTACTACTAGATTCAGAGTTAGAGATTCTGGGTTCATTCTGGGCTCTGCTACTTATTACCTTTGTGACCTCTCACAAATACCTTGAATTCTCTATGTCTTTGTTTCCTCATCTGTAAAATGAGGGAGTTGGATTAGAGAGTCTCTAAAATCGCTTCAAGCTCCAAGTTTATGATCCTATGAATTTGTGCTCTCAGAGAATTTATACTCTGAGAAATTGTTATGTATGTGATATGTGACATATGGCATTATATATTGTTCATTACAGCTATTAGAGAGGGAGAGGAGCTAACTTATGAGCTATGGTGCAAAGATCACAAGTTTTTAGGAGCACTTTACTTCAATAAGCTCAAAATGTTTTGTAGGCATTATCTAATTCATGGAGCGCATGGAATCCTCTGCAAATTCTAAATTTTTTGCATGTAATTATTTGACAAAATGTAATGCATAAAAACATTCAACTGAATATAATTTGATTCTTATGATTCTTCTTTAAGGAAATGATGACAACAATCTGAATTCCATCTTCTATGAGCATTTGACAAGATCTCTACAAGTATCTCTTTGTGGAGATTTGGTTCTTGGCCGCTGGGGTAATTACAGCTCTGGAGACTGCTTTATTTTGGCTTCAGATTACCTCAATGCCTTTGTCCACCTAATTGAAATTGGAAATGGTCTTGTTACCTTTCAACTTCGAGGGTTGGAGTTTAGAGGTAAGAATTTTTCTTAAATTTTATTTCTATCTTTTGTTTTTATATCACCTTCATTTCCAAATATTTCCCTTCCCATTTCCCTACTTGGAAAGACGTCATTTGGGAAAGGAGAGGAAGAAGAAGACAAAGAAGAAGATGAAGAAGAAGAAGAAGAGAAAAAAGGATTTCAGCAAAACTAACACATCAAATGAGTTTGACAGTATATATATATATATATATATATATATATATATATATATATGTATTATAAAATGTTTCCCCCTCTGAAAAGAAAGGGGGAGGGAGCCAAAATTTACAGTGTCTCATCTCTTCTTTGGCTCCAAGCTTGGTCATTGTAAATACACAGTATTTATTTTGGGTTTTGTTATTATTCTTTCTATTTGTTTTAGCCATTATGTATATTAGTGATAAGGATTTTTTAAGTATCAGGAGTACTTTAAAATCACAGTAATTTAATTAATTTTAATTTAATTTAAAATAAAAATATGTAATTAAAATCCAAAAAATTATTGGATTCACAGAATTGATAAGAAATAATCATGTAATTATCAGAGTGACAAAAAAAAAAGTACACCTATCTCTCTTACTAGGGGAGACTCAAGAGGATAAGATTGTTGCATGGACTTTCTATATCCCTGGGTTACACACAATCCATCAGATAGTTGTCCCCTTTCTCCAATAAATCATGAGAAACTGGTACTCTGACATGTCTGAGAACTGACAGTCATATAACTAAAAAAAAAAATATATCAATTTAATTGGTTGATCAAATATGACCCATTGTTAGTTGGTCATTAAAGCCTGTCAGTCCACTTTTCCCATTAATATGAACCAAAAAAGATCAAATTTAAAATGTCATGAACCAAAATGGGATTGTAAGATAGATGTGTGTATACATGTATGTATTTATAGCACTGATGCCCCATCCTTCATAACTTAGTTAATTTCTATGTACTTTAAAAATAAGGTAATAGAACTTTGCAGTAACGTAATATTTGAGAGCTCTCCATCCATGTTAGGACTTTGAAGACTCTCTGATTTCATCTGTGCTCCCTCTATCAACAAAGATCATAAGATTAGCACAGTTCTAGATCTGGGAGGAACTTCAGAGGTCATGTGCCCTACCTACCCCTCTCATTTGGCATATTAGGAAATCAAGGCCCAAGAAGGCTAAGTGCCCAAAGTCACCCAGACAGAATATGTCCAAAATGGGCATTTAACCCAGATCTTCCTGACTCTTTGAGGCTCACTCTCCATCCACAATAAAGCGGTACTTCTCATTCAACTTATTAACATTTTAAAATAAAAAGGCAGCTGGGTGAAGCAGTGGAAGGAGCATTAGACTTAGATTCCGGAAGACTTGAATTCAAATCCTACCTCAGGCACTTATTTGCTTTGTAACCCTGTGCAAGTTATTTAACCTTTCTCTGCCTCAGTTGCCTCATCTGGAAAACAGAATGATAACAGTATCTACCTCCCAGAGTTGTGAGGATAAAATAAGACAGCATTTGTATAATGTTTTACAAACCTTACAATACTATATAAATACTAATTATTGTTATTATTATTATCATTATTACAGAGGCTGAGAGGCATAATCCATAGTGGTTAGAGAGAGGGCATCAGTCAGGAAGATCTTGGGGAAGAGAAAGAGGGAATACCTTGGACCTTTGGACATGATGTTATGGGTGGAGACTCTGGGGACATGAGGTCTGTGCTAGGGAGAGAGTAAAATGGAGCTCAAACAGGAAAAACTCATTTGAAATATAGCCCATGGAGGTTGGGGGTGGCATAAGAAGTCTGGATCTGGTTATCTTCCTATTTTAACTAATTATTTTCAGTCAGTAACTATGTGTTAAGCTCAGTGTTTTCTCACTACCAAAAACATCAACATCCTTTAGGCATCCTGAGACAATGACTCAATCCTTTCACTCTAGCTAAACTCTGATTTGAAAGTTAAAGCTCAATTCAAAAGCAGAGTGATACATCTTCAGTATATGTATTTGTGTAATCCTGGAAGTTTTAGAAATCTAATTTAGATTATTATACCTACATTATTATATTGTGTATTATATCAACTAATATACATGTTTATGTATCGTATTATTACATGATATTAAGCATTTTTATATTTTATTAAAACTAGACTCTATTATACCAGATTAGAAGAGAATAATGATCAGCATTCAAAGGATAGGCATGTTGTTCAGTTGTTTCAGTCGTGTCCAAATCCTCATGAGCCCATTTGGGGGTTTTCTTGGCAAAGATATTGGAATGGTTTGTCAGTTCCTTCTCCAGCTCATTTTACAGATGAAGGAAAAAAAAAAAAACCTGAGGCAAACAGAGATAAGTGACTTGCCCAGGGTCACACAACTAGTAAGTGTCTGAGGCCAGATTTGAACTCAGGAAGATGAGACTTTCTGACTCCAAGCCCAGCATTCAATCTACTGTGCCATCTAGCTACTCCCAAAGGATAGTCAAATAATAGCTGATAACTAACATTTATATAGTGCTTACCGTTGAGGTTGAGGGGCAACGTTGAGGTGCGTGGTGTATGGCAGGGTCCTCTTGAAAGAATTCGCTCAGGCTGTCTCCAAATGAAGTACAGGCATTTATTCTCTGTATTACACTAAGCAGGCTCTTCCGCCCCATAGGAGAGATGAAGCCTAAGGGAAATCTCAACTTAAAGAGGGAGGCTGGCTGCTTCAGGGAGATGGCTGCTTCAGGAAGATGGCTCCTTAAGGGAAATGCCCTTAAGGGAGATGCCCACTACCAGGAGAAGCTACGGATTCTGAAAGAGGAAAACCTGCATTGGGCAGGGAGATGGGGTAACCAGGGACACTTAGGCAAGGGGGCAGAAGTAGTTCAGAGTTTCAAGCATTTGTAGGCACATCATTATTCCATTGTTCAGCCCAGGGCAGAGGGGTGGAGGAGCCCCAGTTACTTCACTACTTCATTAACCACACTACTTGAATCGCCTCATCTCCTAAAGTGGCTTTAAGTGGTACTTGGGATAATGGGCTTCTCCTTGTCCAGTTTGTTTGAATCTCCTCATCTCCACCCCTCTCCCCTGCCCACCAAGAAGTAGGTGTCCACATTAAATTGCGGAAAAGGGCAAGGTCCTGCATTCCTCATTACTATGTGCCTAGCACTGTGTAAAACCCTTTACAATTATTATCTCATTTGATCTTCACATCAACACTAGGAGGTAGGTGTCATCCCTATTTTACAGAAGAGGAAACTGAGGCAAAGAGAGGTTAAGTGACTTGTTCAAGGTCACATAGCTAGTAAGTGTCTGAAGCTACATTTGACTTCAGGTGTTGATGACTCCAGGCCCAGGGCTCTATTCACTATACCATTTAGAGGTAGAAGAGATTTCAGAGACTATCTAGACAAAACTCATTTTACAGATGAGGAAACTAAGGCTTAAGTAATTTGCATAAGGTCACACAGTTAGCAAGCTTCAGAGACAGTACTTAAACCTAGGTCCTCTGATTCTGGACACAGTTATGTTTCCACTATATCAGTGATTCTTTGGTGGGGCTAGGCTTCACCTAGGTCCTTCTTTCTTTTTCTTTCTTTCTTTCTTTCTTTCTTTCTTTCTTTCTTTCTTTCTTT
>NW_020954576.1:61893979-61911009 GCF_900497805.2 Vombatus ursinus | reverse complement strand
TCTTTCTTTCTTTCTTTCTTTCTTTCTTTCTTTCTTTCTTTCTTTCTCTCTTTCTTTCTCTTTCTTTCTCTCTTTCTTTTCTTTCCATTCCCTCTTTCCACATAGGGTATCACACCCTTATCTGTAGGTGCTCTGCCCAAAGAGAATATAAATTTTAATCTTTGAATCTTTTTTTTTTCTTTCTTAAAGACCAGCTTTAACTCCAAATTACTCTGGCTCTCATGGATTGGCCAACAATAGATTCCAGGCCAACCCCCACTTGGTCATTGTTTGGATCCTGATTGACTCAGAGTGAATGTAAATAGCAATTGTTTCTATTTTGGCTAGAAACCCTGAGGGTCTTACCCTCCCGTATGTATTTATTTATTTATTTATTCATTCATTCATTCATTCATTTATTCATTTATTCATTTATTCATTCATTCATTTATTTATTTATTTGTTTGTTTATTTGTTTGTTTATTTATTTATTTATTTTAGCTAGGTAACAAGGCCATTTTCTGCCTCATTTCTTGTTAAGCCCTGATCACTGCAAGGTCATTGCCTCAGACAAATTGAGACCTGGGGAAGACCTTATCTTGAAGAAACCAAGGTCCCTCACTGCATCTTGGGCCATCTCCAGTTGCTTTGATGTATACCTGGGTTCAGGTGGCTCTGGAAGAGAAAGTGAGTCTGGTCCTTGCACAGCCCTCCCTCACTTAAATCCAATCCATTTGCAAGTCATGCATCACCTCCCTGATGTCATGGTCCTCTTAAAAGACAAACAACAACTACAAATCCTTCCAAAAATGTTAGGAAATAAAATGGGGAATAATTGCCTTCTAAATTTCTGAATCTGAGGTAGACCCAATGCTTATCCACTTTCACTGACTTCAAAGGAGTCCATGAAACTAGCCAGTTTAATCTCTCAAAGTTGATGAACTGACTTAAATCTTTTTCTCCTTAGGCTTGCTTTTCTTTCAACAAACCTGAATGAATCCATGTGTATGTGAGGCAAACAAAGATAATTAGATTAGAGGTGTGGTTGCTTGATGGAATTTTTGCATGCTTTTTCTTACTGTCAGGTATCCCTCACAGGCCTTCTTAGTCCACCAAATGAAGCATTTATGCCTCACTTGAAACTTCATTAAATGAAATATGGAAGGAGGCAGAGATGTAATTGCGTGAAACAGATATAATTGTGCACAGTGGAGGCAGCTGTTCATGTAATGCTGAGATTGCCCAGGAGGCTTTCCCTGTTATCACTGGTTTATTTCCCTCCTTCCTCCAAAACAGGACATTAATGTGGCCGGGCTGTAAGGGTTACTCAGGCAAAAAAATGATGTCTGGAGGAAAAAGAAAGCCTGTTAACCTAGCCTGGACTTCTCCCTACTGGGCAATATATTTTATTTTTCCTTGCTTTATTGTACCTTATGACAACTGTGAAAAGTACATAGTTTTACACAATCTTACTGTGACATTTACGGTAGAAGGAATGCACTAGGCTTTGTTTTTATTTCGTAGGCTTGTGTTTCCTTCCATGTTACATATGGAAGGACTTGCTTTTCTTGGACCTATTTGACTATATGTCTAATAGCCCTGTTCAGCTTTCTACTTCCTTCTCACTTCGCCATTTCTCCAAACTGAACACTTTGAGTCCAATGGAGCCCACTTTAGTACAGCCCTGGACTACCAGAGTAAAGGTATTATGTCAGCAATATCACTTGTCAGCATTTTCCCTTCGAAAAGCACATCCAGTGCTGAAATGTAACCCTCACACCGTCAGGAGTAGCAAACAGCTTTTGTAAAGGTACATAGATAGGAGATGGCATTCCATGAGTTAGGGACAAAGAGGACAATTTAATTTAATTGAAGAATATGGGGGGGTAAGTAATATCCAATGAGACTTAAAAGGTGGGTCTGAGCTAGATTGTATAGGGCTTTAAAATCTAAAGAGAGCAGTTTATATTTTATCATAGAGGCAATAAGAAGCTATTGGAGATGATTGAGTAAGAGAGTTACCTGGTCAGATTTTTGCTTAAGGACCTTTGGCAGCAATATATAGGAAAGCCTGGAGAAGTGAGATTCTTGAACAGGAGAGACCATTAGGAGGTCAGTGCAGTAGCTGCATGAGCAGAGAGCAGTGGTAGGACAAGAGAGATGTTTAAAAGTAGAAATAATAAGATTTGGCTACTGGATGGATATGTGGAATGACAGAGACTGTTGAGTCCAGAATAATGCCAAGGCTACAAACTAGCTACACTGGAAAAATAGGGTGCCTTTGACAAAAATTGTTGTTGTTTGTCCTTTGTTCTCGAAGAGGACCAATGACAAATGTCTTGTATCTTGACTTGTAAGTAAATTGGATTTAAATGAGGGTACAGCTGCACAAAGTCATCAGCCTCACTCTTTCCTCCAGAGTCATCAAAGTCCAGTGGCAGCCTTGAAAGAAACAGGGAAATGTAGACAAGGGAAATGTTTAAGGGAAAAGATAATGAGTTTAGTTTTAGATATGTTGATTTTAAGATGCCACCAGGAAATCCAGTTTGAAATGATCAATGGACAGTTCTTGATTTGGGACTGATGCTTGGGGGACAGACATGGGAAGATATGGTATAGATCTGGAAGTTATCTGAATAGAGATGCTAATTAAAACCATTAAGCTGATGAGAGAATTTAGAGAGAGATTGTAGGAGAAAAAAAAGCACAGGATAGAACTTTGGAGATTATTCATAGGTAGAGGGTATAATGGATAATGAGCAAGCAAAGGTGACTGAAGAGTGGTCAGGGAGAGGCAAACCAGAAGAGAGTGGTATTATAAAAAAAAGAGAGGAAACAGTATGCAGGAGGAGAAGGCTATTGTTATTATTATTATTACTTTTTATAATAATAATTTGTTGTTGAGTCATTTTTCAGTTGTATCTAACTCTTTGTGTCTCCATTGGGGTTTTCCTGGCAAAGATACTGGAGTGGTTTACCATTTCTTTCTCCACTCATTTTACAGATGAGGAAACTGAGGCAAAGTTAAGTGATTTGTTCAAGGTCACACAGCAAGTAAGTATCTGAGGCCAGATTTGAACTCAGGAAGAGGAGTCTTCCTGACTCCAAGCCTAGTGCTCCATCCACTGTACCACCTAGCTGCCCCACAAATAATAATAGTTGACCTTTAAATAGTGATTTGAGGTTTATAAAGTATTTTATATAAATTAGGTCATCTGATCCTCACAACAATCCTGAGAGGTAGTTGCTACTATTATCTCCATTTTATAGATAAGGAAACTGAAGCACAGAGTTGTTAAGTGACTTGCCCAGGCTAACACAGATGGTAAATATTTGAGGCAATATTCAAATTCAGATTTTCCTGACTCCAAGTTCTGCTCTCTGGCCTCTAGGCTGCTGTCTGGCCTCCAACAGTGGTCTACAATGTCAATTGTAGCCAACAGATTGAGAAAGATTAGAACTGAGAAAACATCATCAGCTTTGGAAATTAAGAGGTTGTCAGTAACTTTAGAGTGGACTTTTTCAGTTAAAGGATGAGAACAGAAGATGTCTTGAAGGGCGAAGTAGTGAATGAGAGGAGAAAAGAGGGAAGCAGCAAGTGTAGTTAAATTTTCAAGGAGTTTGGCTCATAAAAAGAGAAATCTAGGATGATAGCTTGGGAGAATGGAAAGGTCCAATGATGGTTTTACTGAGGATGGTGAAGACAAGTATGTTTGAAGACAGTAGGGAAGGAATCAGTTGATAAGCGGAAGTTGAACATTTTAGAAAAAAGAGGGATGACTGACTTCACAATCCAAAATTTTTTCTATTGCATCTAACCAATGCTCTGAGTATGGCCCTGCCTCCTCTAATTAAGACATCTTCTCATCTCCACCTCTATATATGACCTGTGATTTTACCTTTGTCTGCCTGAAGCAGGTAAATTTGGTTCAGAATGCCTCCTTGTATTCTGCCTCCAGTCACTAATTCCACTAGGTCAAGCGTGGCAGGAAATTAGAGGGTGAGCTAGTAAAAGTATGGTTTGCCCTCATTCAAAGAAAAAGCATCCCACAAGGGGTGAATTCACAGGAGTCAAAACTGTCTGATTTCTTCTCTGTGTTGGCTGTTGCTACTAATTCAGCATGGAAGTCTGAATCTAAAACAACCCTATTTATATTGAGGGGGCTGAAGTGAATGATTAATGTGGATACTGCTGAGATAGCACAAGCAGGAGACAAATTTCATTTAAGGAGCCAATTTTTTCTGCTTTCCTTTTTCTTTTAGCCTGGGCATAGCGAAGGTCCCAAAATAGAACTCCATCACTTCTTTTGTAATGCCGGAGAACTGGGCTGCAGTGAGTTACAGGACTTCAGTGGTCTTTTCGCTTTGAAATTTTATGAGTAATTCTTCCAACTACCAAACATTATGGGCTTTTTAAAGAAGCCGTTCAAGATTTGACAGTTTAATAATCGTCTTTAAAACTAAGTCAGGGTAACAAATAATGAACTCCACAAGGAGGGCAGTATTGTGAGGGGCACCAGGTTTAAAGTTTCTCAAAGGAAATTGAATCTGTTGGATTTCACATCCCATTACAATGCCATTCATTTGTGTAGGTGGAAGCAGAAGAATAGAGCGGGGAGAGTTGATTATCAGTTCAATCATTTCTGATCTCCTTCAGTCAGCTAGTTGGAACAGGTGGATGGGGTTAACTCTGCTGTAGGGAGAGGCTAAAGAGCCAATATCACTAGCACTGTCAGCAGAGATGGGTAATGCTTAATAGCAAAGAGAGGGATTGGGAAAACTCAACCTGAGATAAGCTACCTCAGGAGCAAGGAAGGGGCCAAGAAGACAGAAGACACTGGAAGAGATGAGGAACATGAATATAGTGAGAGGGACAAAAGGAACTCAACAATATTTATTGAGTGCCTATTAATAGTGTACATTCTGGCCAATATGGGGCATAGAAAAGACTTCCCTCAAGTCTGATTGACAAAACAAGAGATAAAAGAAAGTCCTCATTTCATGAGGATTGCATAGTGGAAATTGTCAGTGTTCAAAATCTGTCACAGCCAGGATTTAGGGAATACTCTGGGGTTAATCAGATCGCATAAGTGAAAAGGAGAGGTCCAAGGGCACCAGGGCTTATCACAGTAAGCATACATCTCTTGCTAGCACAGGCCCCCCAAGGTGTTACGTCTGCCTAGACAAAGCTGTCTTTGTCCCTACTCACATGCTGCCATATAAAGCTGGAGAAAATCATGAAACTGTACTGACTGTATCCACTATAAATGTATGTTACATAATCTTACCTACAGCAAAGCAATCCTTTTACACCTTCCTAATTGATTCTCTGTCCTACTGATCACACCAGTTTTTTGCAACCTTTTTATCCTTCCTTAAAATTCTCTTAGCTCCCTTCTCCTCACCCTCTCAGCTGAACCTTGCTTTGTAGTTCACTCAAAATAATTCCACATCATTTGCCAAGAGCTTCCTTTTCATCATTAGCATCATCATCTTCATCATTATCCCCATGTGGAATCAGTGTTCAGAAGTCAGATTAGGCAGAATGATGCAAGAAGTAGTTGAATATAGGGGTAGCAGGTTTGATCTGGGGAAACAGGCAGGGAATAGATAGGCAGTGGTCCAAGTTTAGAAACCATTAGGTAAGTCTATGCAACAATGAAACTAGGGTATAGCTGGGAATATAGGAAGAAAAGAATCTGCTCTCTGCCCTGGTTTTACATAGTAATTTTAATTTAGGGGTAGGTAAAGAGTAGTATATATATTCTGCCAGGGTAGGCAAGGCTCTATTTGTGTAAGGGATAACAGCGGAAGACAAGATCCTCTGGCAAGCCCTCCGAGTTCTTACAATCCAATCTAGACCATTTGTTCTACATAGTGTTAACCTGAAGCCCATAGTGGTTCATTGATTTCCCTAAAGTCACTCAATATACTAGTGGTATATTGGAGATTAGAGTCAAGGTCATCTGACTCTGAGACTGGTATTCTGAAGCAGTGTTAATAAGCAGGAGTCATGCAGTATGTATCTCTTTGCCAGCAGTATGAAACTGGGTGACTGCCTTTTCACCAGACACTAGAAGATTTCTAGCTCCCTGTCATTTCCATATTTCCTTTCTTTTTTTTTTTCTTCTCCTTAAAGAGATCTGTTCCATCTCCCTCTTAACTGGAATTTCCTTAAAATGTACATATAGTGGTAAGTGGATTCACTAAATTTTTATAGCCTGGCTTCTTTTAAATGGAACTCTATACTTTTCCCAAGCACAAATCCAAGCAACATCACAAGATTGAAGATGACTATAGCAGGAGAAAACTTCAAAAAACACATGGAAACAGTTAAACAAAACTGTGAAATGAATCTATAAAGTGGTTTCCCCACACCAGGTCTCTAGTCAAAATTTCCATAGATAGCAGGCCAGGACAGCTCCTTCTGCTGCTTAAGAATTCATGTCAAGTCCCAGAGGCCACCAGAAAGTTATCAGCTACTTATGAGTGGCCTAGCCTTGGATATGCATTTGTTTAATGGTCTGTCACACTTTGATATCAATTTAGAAGTTTTCTAACCAAATATGTAGGTTGACATTTTGGGTCGGTTAAACAAAAGAGAAATTACAGTGGACCAAGATTGTAAAACAGTTAATAGAGAGTATTTTGGGGTTATGTGTAGGGCAGAGGAACAAATCTGTGATTTTATCATCATGAGAAACTCCCAATGTGGAAACTACCTTCACTAATACAGATCAATAACTCCATGCAATTTACAATCTTTGAGAGTTGTCTGGGGCACCAAGAAGTCAAACAACTCACTCATGGTCAAATAGCTAGATATGTATCAGAAGCAGGACTTGAACTTGGGGTTTCCTGCCTCTAAGGCCAGCCCCTGATCCACGGCATTATGTGGCCACTCAACTTGAAGCAGATTTAGAAAGCAGTTGCTTACCCAGAAGGAAAAATAAATCATGATAACTTTCTCTTGCTATATAATCTTCAACCTTGTAGCATGAAGGCCAGGTTCTGGGAGAGATAACCTGGCCTCCATGACACATCCCAGCCATCTCCACACCAAGATACCTACACTCGAGCTCTTGTCCTCATCCCCTTGGACTCTATCTACTGGGTGTCCATGTCTTGATAGGTGAACTTTTGACATCTTTTCCAGAACCAGGGTGACATATCACTTCCCTACCATATCTACCCCGTGTGCCCTTCCCCTTTCCAGTTCCCTTTTTATGTGTTGTCTTTCCTGATTAGAATACTAGTTCCTTGCATAGTAAGCACTTAAAAAATTCTCTCTCTCTCTCTTTCTCTCTCTCCCTTCCTCCTTCCCTCCCCCTCCCCATCTCTCTCCCATCTATCTTTATCTCCATCTATTACCTATCATCTCTCTCTCTCTCTCTCCATATATATACATATATATATACACATATATATTTACATATACATATATATAATATAGATAGACATGTAGATATAGATAGGTTAATATTTGACAGAAATCTCTAAAGTATAATGAAGATGCAGTGAATGAAGACTGCGTACTGGAGACGGAAAGTATGGATTGAGCTAATGAAGTATTTTATTGATCTATGTATATGTCACATATTTATTTGGTACCAGCTTAGTTGTCCATATGATGGCATCTTTGTATGTGTTGTCAGTTTTTAGATTGAAAAACCATAATCACAGTTTAAATATTTTTTTAACAAGGCACCATAGTATAAATTACTTCAAGAAAAGAAGTGATTAATAAAAATTAGGATAATAACTAAGTACACTCCAGTCACTCCTTGACTCCTTCAGTGAGGTATATGGTAGAAGGTTTCCGTATTTGCAGTCAGAGGACCTGAATCTAATTCTGGGCCAGTCACAGACTGTCTGTTTAATCTCTCCAGGCCTCAATTTTCACATCTCTAAAATGAGGGGGTTCCATAGATGATCTCTAAAGTTTCTTCCAATTCTATCTATAATCTCATGATAGTCTAAAATATTGTAGACTGGAACTGAGGCTATCCCTTCAAAGACTGGAATGACCAGTAAATAAGTGACAGGCTAGAGGAAAAGCAGGTTTAGAATATCCATAAAAACATAATGAATTCATAGAACAAATCCCCTTAATAAAAAGATTTGTTCTGTAAAACTTAGACTCAGTCAAAAGGCCGCACCCAAGAACCTAGAAGGCCACAGGTTCCCCATCCCTGAGAGGTACTTGCTGATCTTAGAAGTAGTCCCTTTTCCAGCAACACTTCTAGTCTTTTGAGCCCACTGAAGGACCCCCAGATGAGGACAATTCTGAGGGCAGTAAGTTGAAAAAAGAAGCATTTTCCAACATCCTGCTTGGTATATGAATGTAAACTGATTGCATTGTTCATAGCACCCTCTGTTAAACAGAAGACCTGATTTGTTTTGGAAGACAGAAATGCTCAGGGATTTCATAGTTGGGATTTTTTAATTTTGTTTCTTTTCTAAGACTTCCTTCTTTCCATAAAATGGCAGGAGAATTTTCTTAACCTTTTCTCTGTATTCTGCCCTTTACATACATACATACATACATACACACACATATATGCATATATATGTGTGTGTGTGTGTGTATATATGTATATATATATATATATATATATATATATATATATATATACACATGCTTAGCAAATCTGTTAACTCTAGTGATCTAATCTTCCAGTCAAACTGTCCACTCCATGTAAACTGTCTGGACAGCTCTAATTGTTAGATTCTTCAGAGATTTAATTCCTATCTTTGTATCATAATGACCTCAGAAAGCAGAGTCCCTTTTTCTCCCATCCTAGACCTAAATGATAGATTTAAAATAATGAATTTAATGAGTATGGTGGGAATATACAAATATTGTCATTTAAACTTTAAGAACTGTAATTCATCATAAGTGGACCTCTGGGGAGGATTAAAAAAATGATCATTTGCTCAACAGTGAAGCACCATTCCTCAATAAAACTATCCTGATTCTGAATTAGCAAGGTTTTCTGCTTATAGAAATTCAAGATTGACTGAAATCATTAGTAGGGTGAAATGTCAAAGCAATAATAGACTCTGCACTTTGGGTTGGGTTGGGATGACTGTCTTCAATGTTATAATAACATTAACTATTATTTTGATACTTCAAGGATCTCTGGTTTTATCAATAAAAGTAGAGAATGCCCTTCACAGATTGTAATCCTTCAATGTCTTGGTAAAATGATTTCTGTGAAATGTGGTGACTGAAAAGAAATCACCCAGTGCGTGGACATCCTTCTGGGGATGCTTCTCTCCTAACTTAGCTAGTGAGATCATTAGGCTGACCGGTCTATATTTGAAGTCTTTTGAGCTTGATGGGACTTTGCAAAGCTTAATTCTATTGCCATAGTCTTTAAGAAGGGTTTGGACCAGAAGGCCTCTGAGGACCCTTATAGGCATAGATCAATAAAATCTATACGCCTATATATGCAATCCTTTTAAGTTCATAAACCATTTTTTCCACAATAAGCCTATGACGTGTGTAGTGTGTGAATGTTATGATTCCTATTTTACAGATGAAGAAGCTGGAGCTTAGAAAGTTCAAGTGACTTGTCTAGAGTCATATAGCTCATTAAATTCATAACCAAGACTCAAAACGAGGTCTTTTGAGCTCCCAAACCAATGAACTTTCCACTGCATCAGAAATCTCCTAAATTCTATGATCCCTGGTTTCTACATTTCTATGTGTATATGTATGTGTATGTGTACATATATGTGCATGTGCATGTGCATATGCACACACTTAATATGTATTTATATACACATATAAATATATATGAAATATATACACATATACATATATAAAATACATAAACACACATAATATATACATATGTTACATACACACAAATATGATATATGCATATATAATATATACACATATAATATGTACATACATAAAAATATATACATATACATGCACATACATATACATAGAAAGACATATATTTTTAAAGAATGTGTCAGAATAAGGCTTTAATGTCTCTGACCAAGTGTACCACATATGGCTCAGTTTGCTCTAGAGAAAGGGCACAAAGCCAAGTTAGCATAATTTATATTGCTGGATTTAGTAGACATGGTGGTGGTATTTTTTTTTTTTACAATGTTCAGCTCCTGGGAGCTTTCCTTTTCCCCTGGGGACTGTACTAGAGGCATTAAAACTGTTCTGAGGTTGTTCTTGGCAGACAAGATTTAAAATGAATAGGAGGATCTTTAAGTTATCTGCCATTTTCTCCAAGAAGTTCAAAATCCTGTGCATCATTAGTTCATGAAGCTGAATAACCCAAGATTTAGCAGCCCCATTTTGTTTTCTACCAGCCCTCTAGTACCTATGGAATGTACTGAAAGCCTGACTGAATTTGAAGACACAGATAATGCATACTGACAGTATCTCTGAGAGACAGAGACTGGTTCCCTTTTCCCAATTTTCAGGTTGAGAAGCTGACTTTGCACAGAATAAAATGGATGCACCTTTTTCTGGGCTCATAAAGCTTTGTTCAAAAGCACCATTAACTCCCATCTTAACATTGGTAGATGTAGAGATCTGTGAAATATTCAGTAGGAAAACAAAAAACAAACAAACAAACAAAAAAAAAGCTCCTTTCCTCTCCAAAACTCTCTATGATATGAGTTGGCTTTCCCATTTCACTATTTTTTCCCCCACTTTCTAGAAAATAAGAAAAATGTATGTTTAGGACTTCTGAAAGTCCTTTTACGGATCAGAGAATGTCGGTCAACAAGAATTTTATTAAGTACCTACTATGGGCCAAGGCACTTTGTGCTAAGCACTGAAGATACAAAGAAAGGCATAAATAAAAACAAAACAAAACAAAAATATCCCTGCTCTTGAGGAGCTCATAGTCTAATAGGGAAGACAACCTGCAAACAACTAAGTACAAACAAGATATATACAGGATAAACTGGAGGTGATCAGCATGGGGAAGGCATTAGAGTTCAGGAGATCAGAAATAGAATGATATTAGGGTTAGCAGAGGGGCAGCTAAGTGGCACAGTAGATAGAGCACCAGGCCTGGAGTCAGGAAAATTCATCTTCCTGAGTTCAAATCTGGCCTCAGATATTTACTAGCTGTGTGACCCTGGGCAAGTCATCTAATCTTGTTTGCCTCAGTTTCCTCATCTGTAAAATGAGCTAGAGAAGGAAATGGCAAACCACTCCAGTATCTTTGCCAAGAAAATCTCAAATGCAGTCCCGAAGAGTTGGACACAACTGAACAAGGTTAACAGATTGCTCAACCAATGTAGACATTTTTAAAATGAGACTTAGAAAAGATCCCAAATGTTGGCAGAGGAAGATATCCCTAAGATTAGCAGAGGGCTTTGCCTCATCTTACATAAACCAGTAATGATAAAGGTTTGAGGTTGAATTTGGATTATATTCTGATAACCATTTTTTTTTATGCAACGGTCTTCAAAAATACTTGTACACCACAGTGACTACTGAAGACATTTCTTATGAGGTGTTAGCTTGACTATGAGATAGATAGTTAGACTTCAAACAAAAGGAAACATAAAACCTATTTGGGAGGATGTTTTCCAGACCTGATGAGAATGTCTGGGTAGCATCTCGATAATTCTGCCTTTGGAGGATTTACCAATAACACATGTTCTCCAAAGGATATGATATGTATAGTAGATCACTGCCTTTAGGCTGTTCAAGAAATTTAAATACCTGGGAATATGGTAGAAAATATGGCACCACATTGGCTGTTAACAGATAATTCAATTTAATTTGCCATGCATTTTTTTCTTCTAGGTAAGCAACTTCTTCTCAAATTTGTTTCATATATCTCAGCAACAAGTTGAGATGTCATGTAGGATAGTGGAGGAGGGGCTGGGCCTTGTAGCTAGACAGACATGGATTCAAATCGTACCTTGCCATGTACTGGCTACATGACCCTAGGAAATTCACTTAACCTCCTGCTGCCTTAGGAAATTCTCCAAGCTCATAAGTTACAGGTCGGCATCAGTGGAGAAAGTTTCTATACTGGGAGTTCCCTATATCATTAAATCATATTTATGAGTTATGAACATGTATAGCACTGGGAATACAAAGAAGAAAAATGACATAGACTCTGTCCCCCATAGAACTTAAAATATAGTAATGAGGAAAGACCTAATTCAATATTTCATTCCACCGATCTATAATTTCATCAGTTTGGGTATTCCCTTCAATTCCAGTCCCTCTAGGATTTGGTGGCAATCTTTGATAATGTGTAAGGCTAAATAACTCATCTGCAGCCAACCTACTGATTTCTGCGTGTAGATTTAGCTATGCTGGCCCTCAGAAGACTTGTCATACAAGCTAGTGATGGGATAAGACATTGTGCAAATAACTATTACGAACTTGAATGTGATCAGCATGGAAAATTAAATTAGAGAGGAATGAGGGACTGGGCAAAGAGAGATCCCATTTCTGTTTGGTAGAGTTAGGGAAGGCTTCGTGGCCTTCCTGGCATGAGAGATCTTTGATGGCAGAGAATACCTGAGCTAGATAGAAGACAGGAAAGGATGTCAGTGACTGGAAATGCACAAGACCGTTCGGGGTATGTATGATGGCCTGTAAAACCCACAGAAGTGGAACATGTGAGACAAATGGGAGGAACAATAAATAGTCCAATTTGGTTGGAACATAGAAAAGAAATTGGTGGAGAATAAGCCTGGAGCCAGATTATAGAGAGCCTTGAATGCCTAGAAAAGGAAATTGTTATTGTTTTTTCATCCTATAGATTATAGGGAGTCACCTAAGTTTTTTGAGCAGGAAGTGAGTCAGATTATGTGATCACTAATGAATTACTAATGTGATTTCAAATGAAAGATTGCTTGGGAAGAGGTTGAAATTATGAAGACCACTATCCTAACTGTCCAGGTGAGAGGTAATGAGGTTATTGGGGGATATAGGCATTAATTATTATTATTATTATTATTTACAAAGGAGGTAATTAGGACAGCTAAGTGACACAGTGGATAAAGCAGTGGCCCTGGAGTCAGGAGGACCTGAGTTCAAATCCAGCCTCAGACACTTATTAGCTATATGACCCTGGGCAAGTCATTTAACCCTGTTTGCCTCAGTTTCCTCATCCATAAAATGAGCTGGAGAAGAAAATGGCAAACCATTCTAGTATTTTTGCCAAGAAGACCTCAAATAGAGTCATGAAGAGTAGGACACAACTAATCAACTAAACAACAACAATGAAGGCATACTCTGTGATCCAGTAACACTAATTTCCTTGCTATTCCTTGTACAAGATATTCCTTCTCCCAGATGAGTGCATTTTCACTGGAGATCCCCCATGGAAGTAATTTTCTACCTCCTCATCTTCAACTCCTGGCTTCTTTGGCTTCCTTCAAGTCACAACTAAAAATGCAACTTCGACTAGAAGTCTTTTTCCAGTTCTCCTTAATGCTGGTGCCTTTCCCTGTTGATTATCACCAGTTTATGCAGTAGATACTTTCTTTGTACATAATTGTTTGAAGGATGTCTCCCCCAATACACTGTGAGCTCCTTGAGAACAAGAATTATTTTTTGCTTTTTTTACATCCTATTGATTAGCAAGATTCCTGCCATATAGTAGACACTTAACATATGCTTGTGTATTTGACTCAGCTTCTGGGCCTGCCTTAGAGTGATGACAATGGGATTAGAAAGGGCAGGGCAGGGCAGGACCACTAGATAATTGTGGAAGGAGGATCAGTGGGTTCTAGCCACCGGATCAGATGTACAGGGGTAAGAATGGGAAAGAGTCAAAGATGACTCCAAGATTTTAGTCCTGGATTACTGGCGGTATGGGGTGCCAACAACAACAAATAGGAAATTTGGGAGGATGGGCAGGTTAAGGGTGAGATGTGATGAGTTTATTTGGAGTATTTTGAGTTTTGATATACCAAGAGGTTATCTGGTCCCAGCTTTTGTCAATAATATACCCTGGGAACTGTGTCAGAAAGAAGAATGATGGAAAACAGTTAATTTTTTTTAATGCACTGTATATAACTACAGTTGTTTTTACCAATAGAGAACATGGATCAAAGCTTCAAAAAGTATAGAACAAGCAGCCTTTAGGCATGTCAAAGGGGTAGATCAGCGATATGCAGGACTATGAAAAGTGAAAGAATATGTGTGTGTGTGTGTGTGTATGTGTGTCCTGTATAGAAGAAAATAGGGAACCAATAAAAATCTTTGAGCTCCATAATGTTCTTCCTGTAGTCCTTCATCACACTATTAGCACTATGGGAATTTTGCAGAAGGCAACACTAATACCATTATGTAGCTGCTTCCTGAGGCAGTTAGTAAGGATGGTATCTCACATTTGTATGATGTTATAAGGTTTAAAAAAGGTTGTTTCCTTTACGAGCTTCAAGCTAGGTAGCACAGGTAATTATTATTTCCATTTCACAGAAGAGAAAAAGTAACAGAACTGGCATTCAAACCCAGGTCTCCTTTTGCCAAATCTTAACTCCCTCCACTACTAGGCCTCTTACTGAGCCATCTTCCTCTGCACCAAGGTGGGATTAGTTTCTTCTCTGAATGGATTCTACTTCATTGCCTCCAAATTTATTTACTTTTAAATCCTGAGGCCTAGATGTGACTGCAGGACTGTTTTTTTGGTTTTGTTTTGTTTTGTTTTTTCTTTTGTCCTCCGAGGCAAGCAGCTTGAATCATGCATGCTGACTACTCTAAGGTATGATGGCTGTCTTACTATTGAGCGAGTGGGTGCCCCTCTTCATGGCAAAATCTGTTATTTCTGTTGCCATTTAATTAATGCAGAAATTTCTGTTTGTTCTCTTCACAGTCTGTCGTGTTAACTGTGTGTTTTACTCAGCCACTTTGGAACTGTGCCTCTCCTCCCACCTTCCCCACCCCCACCCCCAATGTGAGGCAACGCATGTTTATTTGATTCAAGGAAAAAAACAATTTTCAGCAGCATTATATAACAGCTGCTGCAATGTGGATGGAGGAGGTAGAGTGAAGAGTAGGAAAGAAATTAGGGCTTTTGGGTTGTGTTACATAAACAAGTGAGTTAATCCTTATAAGACTAAAAGTCTCCTACACACTTCTGCTCCTAGATAACACATTTCTGAGAACTCTATTGGTCTTCTTTGTAAAGACTGTTCCTCCTTAATGTGTCTCAATGAAATCATCTGCAAATCAGGGATATTAGGTAGTTGTTCTTGGAATTGTTCCTGTCCAACTAGATGATGGCAATGATGATGAAGACGATGACTAACATCTATGTGACAGGCACTGTGCTAAGTTCTTTCTTACTATTATCTCATGTGATCCTTGTAACAACCCTGGGATATCAGTGTTCCTATTATCTCCATTTAACAGATGAGGGAACTGAGGAAAACAGAATTAAATAACATGCCCAGAGTCACACAGCTAGTAAATATCTGTGGCCAGATTCGAACTCAGGTCTTCATGACTCCAGACCCAGCTGTCTATCCACTGTGCCACCTAGCTGCCCCTAGGTGTCTGCTGTATTGATGCCTCATTAGTTTGGAAACTTAGTTATTTGTTATTTCCATACTGTTAGAAACTTTGATTATCTCTGAACTACTAAATCCTAGGATTCTAGGATATTTGAAATATAGACTCTTAGAAGCATAGACCGAGAGCTGGAAGGGACCTTAGAAATTATCTAGTCTAGAAATTTTTTTAACTTTTTTCAGTGTTCTGGACTCCTTCAGCAGTCTGATGAGACCAATGAATCCCTTCTCAGAATAATATTTGTAAATCATTGAAAGAAATGCTAGATTTCAGTGCGAGGTTAGTGAAAATACATTTGCATTGTTCTCCATTCAAGTTCACAGATCACCTGAGGTCTCTCCATGAGATCACAGACCACCTTAGGAGTCTGTGGAGCCCATTTTCAGAATTCCAATCTAGACCAATCTTCTCCTTTATCAAATGAGGAAAATGAGTTTCTGAAAAGTTAAGAGATTTAACCAAGGCCACCTAGTTAATAATCAGCAGAGCTGGGATTGGAAGGAAGCTCCTTTTGTTTTTTTTTTTTTGTATATCAGGGATCATTTTTACTACGGTAGAGTCCCTCAATAATTTCCTAATTCAATTGCATTCAATTCAACAAACATCTATTAAACATCTATTGTGTACAAGGCATTGGGCTAGCTCCTCATAAATGAGATACATAGGTCAGGTATTTAGGTGTGTTGATGGATCTGTAAGGAGCAGCTGGGTGGCACAATGGATAGAACACCAGGTTTAGAGTCAGGAAAACTTGGGTTCAAATCCAGACCTGGGCAAGTCACTTAACCCTGTTTGCCTCAGTTTCCCCATCTGTAAAATGAGCTGGAGAAGGAAATGGCAAACCACTCTAGCATCTTTGCCAAGAAGACCCCAAGGGGGGTCACAAAGAGTTGGACATGACTGAAACAACTGAACTTTATGGATCTGTGATCTGATACAGACAGCAACCCATTCTGTGGGACTCATCCCTGTTTTTCTATAAATGTTGCATAGATAGAGTATCCACCCTACATATTAGAAGTCTTTCTTTAGTTCTTTGGATATCTTCAGGGTTCCAGTAAAGCATTGCATCTGAACATATAGATAGAAGCTGCCCAACTTGGACCCACTTTTTTTTCTGCATACCCAGACAAAAAAAAAAGAAACCCAATTTTCTGTAATCAAGGTGGCAGACATTCGAAATGCATAAGTAAATGGTCTAGGCTAAGTTCCAGAACACTAGGATCTGGAGTAAAGATGATTAAAAAAAACCATGGTCTTTAAATTCTGCCCTCAGTTATACATAGTATAGTTATTCAATTTCCCTTTTTCTCTGCACAATGAAGAACTTTGGATATGAAGGCAGAAGGATTAGGTTTAAATCCTGGCTGTTAACAACTTGGTGACCTTGGACGAGTCATATAACTTCCATGGGCAACAATTTCTTTACCTGGAAAATGAGGCAGTTGAGATAGATGGATAGATAGATGGATAGATAGATAGATAGATAGATAGATAGATAGATAGATAGATAGATAGA
>NW_020954576.1:61864720-61893969 GCF_900497805.2 Vombatus ursinus | reverse complement strand
AGATAGATAGATAGATAGATAGATAGATAGATAGATAGATAGATAGAAATATATAACACATATTTATATGCACATATATACATATATAAACACATATACATGTCTATATATACATAAATGCACATATATAAAATATATTACACATGTGTGTATGTGTATGTGTGTGTGTGTGTGTGTGTGTGTGTGTGTGTGTACATGTCTCAGGGTCCCATCCATCTCTAGATCCTTTTATTTATTATCAGTAGTTTTCTTTCATTTATGTCCTAGGTTTTGCATTGTCAGCATTATAGACTTGTGATCTTTTTTTGCCCTAGTGTCTAAATATCTTTTATGTATGTATGCCATGGGAACTCAACTCATAAATTACCTTCCCCTAATTGCCTGCATATATAGTGTAGGGCAACACCTTAATTCTGCTGCATGTTTCCTAGCAAGGTTTGTTGCTGATCCCTACCACAGTAAGCTAGATGGGCATCTTTGCTTTATTCTTCTGATGGGTTTCATCTCTTTTCCAGTCCACTTATTCTCTTTAAAATATTAGGGAAATATGCAATATGTCATTCCCTATTCTATATAGGATGTCTCAGAAATGGATAGTGTCCAATCCATGTCATTCATTTTAAACCCAAAATCATGCTTTGAATTCGTCGAGTGCCTTCCTGTAGATCCATACTACACTAAGTGACTTAAGAACACAGCTCCTTTCTCTCAAGTGTGCTCTTGTATACTCATGTTAACTCTCTCAGACTTTCTGAATTAAAGCAGCAGAGCTGGGATTGGAATGAAGCTCCTTTTGTTCTTTTGTATATCAAGGGTCATTTTCACCACAGTAGAGTATCTCAATAATTCCATAATTCAATTGCATTCAATTCCACAAACATTCCACTACACATGTCATTGCAAAACTTTCCCTTCTACTTTGTAGGAAAGTCATCATCAGTGTTGAGGCAGGGTGGTGTGATGGATAGGGCAATAGACTTGAAATTAGAAAGAATCAGGTTCTAGTCCCACAGCAGACATTTACTGGCAGTCTGACCCTGGGAAAGTCACTTCACTTCTTTGCTTCTCAGTTTCTTTATCTGTAAAATGAGGCAACTAGAATCATTGTGCTTTAGGGTCCTTTCTAGCTATCAATCTGTGCTCTATGAATCTATCATCTTTTCATATTCTTCCTCTTTTACTCCAACTGTGCTCCAGATACCGTCTCCTCTAACCACTTTAGGGACCTTATTCAGCAATTATTTATAGAGCACTTTAAGGTTTGCAAATTCTTTACATATATTATTTCATTTTATCCCCACAACAACCCTGCAAGGTAGGTACTGTTATTTTTCCCATTTTGCAAATGAGGAAATGAAGGCAGGCAAGTTAAATGAATTTCCTAGGGTCATACAGTAAGTACCAAAGGGAGAATTTGAACTCATGTCTTCCATACTCAAAGTCCAACACTCCATGTACTGTACCACTTAGTTGCTTCAAACATATATAGATCTACTCTATCTTGAAAGAAAAACCTTGGGGCAACTAGGTGGCGCAGTGGATAGAGCACCGGCCCTGGAGTCAGGAAGACCTGAGTTCAAATTTGACTTCAGACACATTGCTTCTCTTGAGAGGGTATGAGGTTAAATTCTGGACCACCCAAAACTAGCCTCTCTGTATATTAGACATCTCCCTTCCTCACTTTCTCATGGGACCTCTTACGACTCCCTATGTACCACTCTGCTCCTCACAGACCCTTCTTAAATTTCTGGAAAAGTTCCTTAGCTTGCTTATTTTCTTTTCCCTCATAGACTGTACATACCTTGGCTTTAAAATACTAATTCCCCACAATATCCCTGTGAGCTAGTAATATCCTCCCACTTAAACAGAGAAAAGTGACTTATTCCGTTTCATCAAAGGAGTTGTTTGAAAAGTCAACAAAAGAACCCATGTCTCCTTTCTATCAATCCAGTTTTCTCTCCTCTTAATAATGACTCATTTACATAGTGTGTTCAGGCTTACAAAGCATTATCCTCCATATCAGCCTAGTGAGATAGGTAGTACAAACATTATCTCCATTTTACAGATGAGGAAACTGAAAATTAAACAGACTAAGTGACTTGCCTATGGTCAAAGCTATTAAATGTGAGAGAAGGATTTTAAACCCAAGACCACTATATCAGGTCCAACAGGTTTCCACTACACCACATTGCTTATCATTATTTTTACATATAGAAACTTACAGTCAATTCTATATTAATTCCTTTGATAACCTTCATCCTAATTTGCTTTTGGAAATCCCTCAGGGACATACTGCCAGCAGAGAGAGGTGGAAGCAATCATGGAAGGTGATGAGGATGATCGTAGCTGCTGCTGCTGTAAACCAGGTCACCTGCCCCATCTGTTGTCCTGCAATGCAGCTTTCAACCTACGTTGGCTGACTTGGGAAATCACTCGAACTCAGTACATCCTGGAAGGATACAACATCATTGACAATAATGCAGCCACCATGCTACAGGTCTTTGATCTGCGAAGGATCCTCATTAGATATTACATCAAGGTATCGATTCTTTTCACAAGTGGACAATTGAGAAGGGTTTTTTGATTGAGTTTAGGGTTTAGAGCACTGGACCGGAAATCCAGAGAGCTGGATTCTATTCCCAGTTCTGCTATGGGTGGATCAGCCATTTCTCATTTGGACCTTTCCTTTGGTGTCCAAAAAATATCATCAGTAGTTGCCAGTGATAATAATGATGAAAGTAGATAAGACCTTGAAATATTACCAACACCTCAATATCTATGCTATTATATGTAACATGAGCATTTATATAATGCGGTGATTGCCCCCCTTGGATTGAAAATGCATTTGCAAAGACCTTAGAGGAATCCAAAATCTTTGAATACAGTAAGTTCATTAATAGATTTCACCAGAGAAACTCCCCATTTCCAAATACTGTTCATTAAACAAACAAAAATAATAGGCAGTTTGTGCTGCCTTCATTCTTGTTCCAGCTAGGAGGACATTTCTTCTCAGTGCCCCTTTACATACGTCTGTCTAAAACAGTAGTCAATCTGATGTGGGTAAGCCCATCTTTACTTGTTTACTTTCTGAGCAAGGTAAGAATCCCCTAGACAGGGTATGAAATATCCTTTTCCCCGAGTCCTCCTTGGTCTACTGATGAGGCCCTTTGTTCTGGTCCTGACTCAAATTCATGACTCAATTCATACATACACACACAGATGGACCTGGAGGGAGGCCTAATAATGCAGAAACTCAGAAGAGGACCAGAGCACCAATGGTATGGTAATTAAATCAGTACACAGATGAAGCAGTGACTAGGGAAGGTTTCAACCAAGAGACAGCAAGACACAGAGCAAAGCCCAGCCCTGGATTTGGAGGAGCAAACGTGCAATTTGTCCTTTGTTGGGGCCTCATCTGGGACAATTTTACAGGTCACATGGATTGTGCAGGTCTTTGGGGGAAGGTTGGCATGCTGAAATTGTGGGAACTCAACTCCCTAGCAGCCCCAAAGTTCTTTTACCTTCTGGGGGTTTACATTCAGGATAGTTCCACCTTCTATAGCAAAGATAGCATGTGCCCCTTGAGGAAGTGGAGATCTACCAGCAGGTAGGGGTGTTACTTGACTTTCTAGCAACCTGTGTAATCTCTTGTTCAGTACAGGAGCCAAGGCATTACTCTAAGCATGAAGAATTGTATAGTTTATTTGGAAAGGCGGACATCCACTGCAAAGGGGGAGTTTTACTGACCATTTATGGGCATGGGTATGGATCCCTTTGCATTTTCTGGAAGCCAAGACACCTTATCAGCAACAATATGAGATGGATTCGGATGTTCCCAGAGCAAACCTTAAGTGGGGGCACAAATTATTATTGAGTTGTCATTGGGAAACCTTCAAGATTGAACCAGTTCTGGTGAATCTCAAGCTGATATTTTGAGCCATAGGATTGATTGTTTTTTTGTTGTGTTTTGTTTTGGTCTAAAACTATGACTCTGTCAGTGTAGGAAATTCCGAGTGTAAAGAATTTCCAACTTCTGCCTCCATACAGATCAGCAACTCATCTATAAATTATAGCCTTAGAAAGTTGCCTGGGGCACTAAAAGCCATAAGGTACAAATTTAAGAAAGGTATAGAAAATATATGCTGTTTTGGAATCTTTCCCTTGGAGGCAAAGTGTCAAAATGTATAAAAGTAGAATAGGGGAAAGGGGACATGATTATGGTTATCTTGGAAAAAAATGTTTCCTGAAGAAGAAGTTAAGGTCATAGAAAGTGACTATGGGATAAGACAGGGGTGTCAAACATGTGGGCCCATGATACTTCTGAGGGTAAAATGTACTTGGGAAATATTTAATGAAATAAATAGCTTAATATAAAAAGAAATATATAAACATGTGTGTTAAGTCAATATGTAGCCAACAGAGATTCTTATATGTAATTTAGTGCCCCTGCTTCTATTCAAGTTTGACTTCACTGGGGTTGGGTATAGTTTGGGGTGACTTAATAAAGCCCCTGCCCTTGACATCATAAACAATAATAATAGCTGGTGCTTATAAAGTATTTAAGGTTTGCAAAGTACTTTACAATTATTACCTCATTTGATCTTCACAACAACCTTGGGAGGTAGGTGCTAGTATTTGCATTTTACAGATGGAGAAACTGAGTCAAAAAGGTTAAGTGACTTGCCCAGGGTCACACAGAAAAAAATGAATGCAAAAGGGCAGGGTGCCAAATATAGCATTGATCAAAAAAGGATAAATATCTTGATTTGAAACGTCTGAATTCAGTTACTGCTAGCTAATGAACTACATCTCTCAACAACCTGTGACAATGCATGTTACCTTCTGAAAGAAGATGCAGCAACATACATTTTTAGATATGGCTGCTGTATGGATTTATTTGCTTGATGATGCTTAATTGTTATATTTTCATTGGGGGGTGGGGAGAGATTGGGAGATAGCAATGGTAAATCCAAAAAGAAAAAAAAAGAAGAGCCCAATGAACCCTTTTTAAAGGTATAAAAAGGAGTACAGGAGGCAGTATAGGCAAAAATTAAGCTAGTTACTAAGACTCACACAGACTAAATGTATGAGGAAGGAAAAAGGAAGGAAGGAAGGAAGGAAAAAGGAAGGAAGGAAGGGAGGGAGGTAGGAAAGGAAAGGAAAGGAGAGGAGAGGAGAGGAGAGGAGAGGAAAGGAAAGGAAAGGAAAAAGAGAGGAATAAAAAGGGAGAGAGAAGGAAGGAGGGAAGGAGAAATGGAAATGTAGATAAAATGAGATAGTATTTGTAAAACACTTTGTAATTTAACGTGCTATATAATTGCTAGCTAGCTAGCTAATTGTAGTTGTAAAAGCAGCAGCAGCAACTGTAGAAATAGATGCTTTTTAAAACTAGACTTGTGATTTTATCCCTGAAGGGAGATATAAGGGTGTGTGTGTGTGTGTGTGTGTGTGTGTGTGTGTGTAGAATGGACCATAGGTTGGCTGATGCAAATTCCTCATATGGAAGAGGCTAGAGAACCTGTTTCTAAAGAATAATGATTTTGATTTTAAATACACACACACACACATATATGTATATAGTTTTAGATATATCATTCAACCATTCAGTCATATATGACTTCATGACCCCATTTGGGGTTTTCATGGAGTGATTTGCCATTTCCTTCTCCAGCTCATTTTTCTTTTTCTTTCTTTCTTTCTTTCTTTCTTTCTTTCTTTCTTTCTTTCTTTCTTTCTTTCTTTCTTTCTTTCTTTCTTTTCTTTTCTTTTCTTTTCTTTTTTTTAGGCAACTGGGGCTAAGTGACTTGCCCTGGGTCACACAGCTAGTAAGTGTCAAGTGTTTGGTCTGAGGCCAGATTTGAACTCAGGTCCTCCTAACTTCAGGGCCAGTGGTCTATCCACTGCATCATCTAGTTGCCTCCCTAGCTCATTTTTCTGATGAGGAAACTGAGGCAAATGGATTTCAGTGACTTGCTTAGGGTCACACAGCTACTAAGTGTCTGACGCTGGATGTGAACTCAGGTCTTCCTGACTCCAGGCCCAATGCTCTGTCTTATCCACTGTGCTACCAAGCTGCTTAGTGTGTGTGTGTGTGTGTGTGTGTGTGTGTGTGTGTGTGTACGTGTGTGTATGTGTACGTAAATATGTATGTATTTTTAATGTTATATATTAAAGGCATTTCCATTATCTGCCATCATAATTCTCTGTGTATACATGTATGCATGAGTGTGTGTATGTGTATGTGGAATGAGGATTGCCTTGACCAATGCAAATTTCTCATGTGGAAGAAACTTAGGAGCCTGCTTCCCAGAGAGAGAGAGAGAGAAAGAGAGAGAGACAGAGACAGAGACAGAGACAGAGAGAGATAATAAAAATTTAATTTAATTTAAATTTAAAATATTTATCATATTTGATGTTACAGAATAAAGATATTTCTATTATGCCATCATAATTCTTTGCATATGTGTACATGTATCAATATGTGTAAAAATGTATGCATGTGTATGCAAATGAGATGCAATAGTACCCCTCAAAATATTTCTCAATTTAGAACAAGTTAATCTAAAAGAGAAAAAGATTCTTTCTATCCCTATAGAAATCACTTATATTAAATGCTAGTTTATCACTTAATTACAGTGGGAAGTGTGGTACCCTTGGTTCCTGCAGCTATGTCATTGTCTAGCTATGCGACCTTGAGCAAGTCACATATAAACTCTGACCCTCAATTTCTTCATTTGTCAAATGAGAAAGTTGGAGTAAATGATTAATCAGTTAACCAACAAACATTTACTAAATATCTACCATGGTCTAGGCCTTGTGATCCTTCACCTTCTTTCCAGACCTTACATTCTATAATTCAAAGCTACCACTTTCAGTAGGCAATTGCTAAAATGGGGTTTAGCAATATCTTTTTTTGGGGGGGGGTTGGGGGTGGCAGGAGTGAGGGGGGCAGGTAATGCTAGGATGCACTTCACTTTTAAGCTAGCAATGCAGAATCTCAGAATAATTAAATAGCTACTTAAAATGGAGGAACCAATTCTTTTCAGGAAGAAAAAAAATTAATGATGTCTTCTGTCCTTGGTTGCTGAGTGAATGAAATTGCTTTGGTTTCTCTGAACTGCATCAAGTTTTAAGAGTTTAGTTTCTTTCTTTTTTTTTTTTTGACAGGAAAGCTGAGAAGGAAGAAAAAAGCCCCCAATAATTCCTTTACACGAACGGACTTTTTTTTGTTCTCTCCTAATAAAGTGGGTCAGTTCCCCCAGCCTCTCTGCATATATTTGAAATCATTTCCTTCCTGACGACTTGAGATTTTCCCCTGTGCCTCCTCTATCTCTCCTCAGTTTATTCCTGTTTAAATACCTCTTAGTATTCAAGAAATCAGCTATCTCTGAGTGCCCTGTTTTGCAGTCTCTTCAAAGAGAAAATGTGTTTATCTGTTGTTTTGCAGGTTGAGGAATGAAAAATATATCACACCTGTGAACATGTTGTACTGTCTGTCTGTATGTCTTTATCCATCTCCCTAGAATTACTCTATATTAAAATACTGATCTGCTCTTTAAATGACAATTCAGGCAGATCTGTGACATCAGTGGCCAGATATTTTTAAGTGACTTGAGAAGGACTGCTATCTACAAAGGGCTTCAGGATATACACCATCTTTTTTTTTTGTTTGTTTGTTTGTTTAAATCTTGCTCACTGATACTGCATGTTTATTTATCAGTTTTATTTAGTCCTTTTATGTCTTTCATTCTGATGCATCCTGAAGAATTTTACATGCTGCTATCATCCATGATATCATCAGTCCTAAGAAATCAGGATGAAAAATGTGTTATGTGGCTTACAATCTGTTTCTGGTCGTCTTGTCCTACAAACCTATGACAGATGTTGATATTATAATCTTCTTTATCTATCTAGGAAAGCTAAGGCAAAGAGAGATAGGTTACTTTTTCCAGGGTCACAGAGCAAATGACAAGAACTTTTAGCTCTCAGAGTTCCAAATCCTTGCAAACCTCTCTGAGTGATAGCCATTTTCAAGTAACTCCAGGTATCCACTGAAAGTAACTATAATGATGAATTAATAAGCCATGTTTCCTTGTTTTTCTGTTTTTCTTATGTGGTGAGCTTGATGTGGACATTTGGAGGCAAAACTTTACTGTACCTAAACTCTGAGAGAGATAAGATTGCTTTTTGTCTTTTTCTTTTTTTAAGCAGCTTGGTGGTGCAATGGATAGAGCACTGGGCCTGGAATCATGAAGACCTGAGTTCAAATCCAGTCGCAGACATTTACTAGCTGTGTGACCCTGGGCAAGTCACTTAACTTGCCTCAATTTCCTCATCTGTATAATAATAGCATCTACTTTTTTGGGTTGTTGTGAGGATCAAATGAAATAATAATCTTAAAGTGGGACAATTGACTTCATCAGGATGTGTTTAGTAACAGCGTGAGGCAGTGTGGTGAGTATATAGACAGTTGGACTCGGAGTCAGGAAGACATAGGTTCAAATTCATCTTATGACTCCTACTAACTGTGTTGATTTCTTAGTGCCCTAGGCTACGCTAAGACTGTACACTGAATTGATAAAGGAAGTTTCTCCCCTATAGCTCCCTTCAGGGATGAAATCAGAAGTCCAGTTTTTTTAGAGTACCCACCACCATTACTACTACAACTGCTACTACTAGTATTACTACTACTACTACTACTACTACTACTACTACTACTACCACTTCCACCACTATCACCACTACTACTACCACCACTTTCACCACCACCACCACCACTACTATTACTACTACAGCTATTACTAATGTTGTTGTTTGTCCTTCATTCTCTAAGAGGACCATGACATTGGGAAGGTGATGTCATGACTTGCAAGTGGTTTGGATTTAAGTGAGGGATGGCTGTACAAAGTCACCAGCCTCACCCTCTCCTCTGGAGTCATCTGAGTCCAGTGGCAAGATATAGATCTGAATGACTGGAGATGGCCCAGGATGCAGTGGGAGATCTTGGCCTTTTTAAGCTAAGTTCTTTCCCAGGTCTCAGTTTGTCTGAAGTGGTGCTCATTCAGTGATTAAGGCTAGATAAGAATGAGGCAAAGAATGACCTCTTTTACCTACTCAAAAAAAAAAAATCAATCTAGGAGGGAAAAACTTTCAGGGTTTCTGGTCTTTACTACTACTATTATTAAAACTATCAGTACTACTACTACTACTAGATAGATAGCTAACTTTTATATGTCACTTTTTTTTGAAAAGAACTTTTCAAATATTATCTCATTTGATCCTTACAACAATCCTAGAAGGTAGGTGCTATCATTATCCCCATTTTACATTTAAGGAAACTGAGGCAAACAGAAGTTAAGTGACTTAGTAAATATCTGAGACCAAATATGAACTCAAGTCTTCTTTACAGTAGGCCCAGCGCCCTATCCACGGAGCCATTTACTGCTACCCTGTGGACTTCATGTTCCTGGGCTCATTTTGGAGTCTGAGGCTGTCAGGAACATTTAACAGAGGAGTCTCTGTTACCATTAAGTAAGAGGATAATAGTATTTTTTCAGCTCTGAAGGATTAGAATATTTCCCTCATTACTGGGTGGAGCTTTCTCAAATCCATCAGTACATTAGCATCTGGGAAAGGCTGAGTCCACCATTTTATATTCATTTAGCCAGAGGACAGCATGGAAGGACACAACAGACTGGAACAAAACCAAGAAAAGGTAGCCATTCTTCTTGGTTTCCCTAGTGGGGAGGAAGGAACAGTGGGCTGCTGGGGTGGGGACCATCACAGTGGGTGTGAGGAACTAATGACTATTATTTGTAAGATGAATTACCTACTTGTTTCCACACATCTTGGGGGCCTGAGCCTTTCTTTATCCAAGGCAGCTTCTATGTGCTGCTTTCATTTTGTTGTTTGGAGGGCCTGTAGTTTTAATGGTCAGGGAAAGGTGCCAATTAAAAATTTGATCCCGTCATGTACATGAATCCTTCTTGGCTAAATCAGGAACAATGATCGCACACCCATGCACAGCAGATGATGTCTAGATGAGATGCACAGCCATGCTTCAGGCACCAGGATCAAGCCTTAAGTAACACTAGGCACCACTTAGGTTTTTCTGTTCTGATGGGAACATGGAGACCCATAGAGAGCAAATCCTTCACTTGTCTCCTTCAACATGTTAGTGAACACATGGATGTGTCCAACCTGAATTTCCAATGGAAGCATTTTTCCTTTTGGGGGCAAATAGATATCCTTTTTGAAAAATGGTGCCATTTACAAACTACAAGAAGGCTTTGTAGAAAACAATGATTTTGAACAGAATGGTAAAATTAGAGGGTGAGTATTTTTTTCCGCATGATAATAAAAAGCCACAGTATTAACAAATTAGCACATCAGATTATGGAGAGGAAAAACAACAGCTTTTTGTAGGCCATCACAGAAATCTTGATATCCATAAATACTTTTCCTAAGAAAAGTGTTTTATTTTTTTCTTTTCGTTTGTTTGTTTATTGTTAAGAATAGATTTTTGTTTCGTTTTGTTTTTAATTTGTTTTTTCTAGTGCAGTATGTTATATTTCAGAGGCATCTTGGGTGGCATAATGGATAGAGAGCTGGACTTTGAATTCTACTTCAGATAGTTCTAACCCTAGGAAAGTCACTTAACTAACCTCTCTAGTTCTCAGTTTCCTTATCTATAAAATGGGGATGAGAGAGACAGAGACCATGAAAGACAATAATAAAAACAGAGGTGGAATCACAGAACATTTATTAAGCACTTACTTTGTGTCTAGCATTATGCTAAGGCTAGTAATACAAATAAAAATTTTAAAAAACAGCCAATCCTCTCAAGGAGAATGCATAGAAATAAGGGAATAGTGTCTACCTCATATGGTTGCTGTGAGGATTAAGTGAAATATTTTTGTGTTTCGCACATCTTAAAGATGTATATAATGGATTCCATAAGTTGCTTAATAGCGTTATCAGTGAATAAGCTGGTACCCCCAGTCCTTGAGAGAAAGCACTTTCACCTCCCCAGTGGGTTCCCAAGAAAAGCATACTTAGGCTAGATCATTATGGCCCAACATTCATGAAAGCTTTTTATGGTTCTGATTATACTACTGTATATGACATATGCCCTGTATGCCTCTTTCTTCATTTAAAAAGGCAGAAATAGCTATAGGATTAAGCAGTGGGGTACTTGTTTCTATCCATTTTTACAATTCTAGTCACTTAAGCCCTATTAACTATTGTTTTCTGATGATTTTCTTCCTTATCCCAACAGCCACTGAAACAGGACACTTTAGAAATGTACAAGTGGCTTTATGAGATACATCTAACAGGGAACAGGGCTAAGAGGACATATGAAAATTTTCTTATTCTCTGGAGTCTGATTTACTTTCTCAGGGATAGCTTTTTTGACTTTTATAATGGATGAAAGACTCTCAGATCTTGCTTTTCCTCCACAGAGCATAATATACTTTACAGTGAGCTCCCCCAAACTCCTGTCCTGGATCAAAAATGAATCAATCCTCAAGTCTCTGCAGCCTTTTGCCAAGTGGCACTACATCGAACGTGATCTTGCAATGTTCAGCATTAACATCGATGACGATTATGTTCCATGTCTTCAAGGGATAACCAGAGCAAGCTACTGTAATGTGTATCTGGAATGGATTCAGTATTGTGCACACAAAAGACGGGAGGTACGTGGGGATGTGTATGTGTAGCAGGGTCAGGCTTCACAGCACTATGGGCAGAGAACACAATTGCAAGATGCTTACTGAGTGCATTTTCTCTATATAGCTGATTTTATTCAAGTAGAAGAGATTAACATGAGTAATTTTAAGGGGTGGTATAGCATAGTGGATAAGGGGCACTAGGTGGCACCAGAGTGCCAGGCCTAGAGTCTGGAAGATCTGAGTTCAAATCCAGTCACAGATGCATACTAGCTGTGTGACTCTAGGTAAGTTATTTAACCCTGTTTGCCTCAGTTTCCTCATCTATAAAATGATCTGGAGAAGGAAATGGCAAATCATTCCAGCATCCTTGGCAAGAAAAACACCAAAATGGGCTCACAAAAAGTTGGACATTACTTAAATGACTGAACAACAACATAGGATAGTGGATAGACAGCTAGCCTTAGAGTCAGGAAAATTTAGCTTTGAGTCTGCCCTCTGACCTAAAATGGTTGTGTGACCCTGAACCAGTCATTTCATTTCTCATTGCTACAGGTGACTTTCTAAGACTATAAGTTTCAGAGTAAGTGCCATCCTGCATTAATAAAGGAAATTTCCTCTTTGAGAATTACCTATCCCAACAAAATCACAGATTAGGCGAAAAAATGATTTTTAAAAAATCATTGGTTATAAAACTTTAAGCAAGCATTATATGTAATGGGGATAAGCTAGAAGCATTTCCAATAAGATCAGGGCTGAAACAAGAATGTCCATTATCACCACTGCTGTTCAATATGGTACTAGAAACATTAGCTTTAGCAATAAGAGAAGAAAAAGATATTAAAGGTATTAGAATAGACAAAGAAGAAACAAATCTATCACTCTTTGCAGATGATATGACGATATACTTAGAAAAACCTACAGAATCAAGTAAAAAACTACTTGAAATAATAAACAACATTAGCAAAGTTGCAGGATATAAAATAAACCCACACAAATCATCAGCATTTCTATATATTACCAACAAAGCAAGAGATAGAAAGAGAAATTCCATTTAAAGTTACTGTAGACATTATAAAATATTTAGGAGTCTACCTACAGAAACAAACCCAGGAACTATATGAACACAATTACAAAACACTTTTCACACAAACAAAGTCAGATCTAAATAATTGGAAAAACATCATTTGCTCATGGGTAGGCCGAGTTAATATAATAAAAATGACAATTCTCACCTAAGTTAATTTACTTAATCAGTGCCATATCAATCAAACTACTAAAAATTATTTTATAGAGCTAGAAAAAATAACAAGAAGATTTATTTGGAAGAACAAAAGGTCCAGAATATCAAGGGAACTAATGAAAAGAAATGCTAGGGAAGATGGCCTAGTCATTCCAGATCTTAAATTGTATTATAAAGCAGCAATCATCAAAACTACTTGCTATTGGCTAAGAAATAGAGTGGCGAATCAGTGAAATATGTTAGGTATGCAAGACACAGTAATCAATGACTGTAGTAATATACTGTGTGATAAACCCAAAGACCCCAGCTTTTGGGATAAGAACTCACGATTTGACAAAAACTATTAGGAAAACTGGAAAAGAAAATGGCAGAAACTAGGCATAGACCAACATCTTACACCATATAGCAAAATAAAGTCAAAATGGGTACATGATTTAGCTGTAAAGGCTGATACTACAAGCAAACTGGGAAAGCAAGGAATAGTTTATCTGTGAGATTTATGGAGAATAGAAGAATTTATGGCCAAACAAGAGTTAAAAAACATTATGAAATGCAAAATGGATAGTTTTGATTCCATTAAATTGAAGTTTTTGCACAAGCAAAGCCAATGCATCCAGGATTAGGAGGGAAGCAGAAAACTGGGAAAGAGTTTTTACAACCAGTGTCTCTGATAAAGGCCTAATTTCTAAAATATATAGAGAACTAAGCCAAATTTATAAGAATACACATCATTCCTCAATTGATAAATGGTCAAAGGATATGAACAGGCAGTATCAGGTGAAGAAATTAAAGCTATCTATAGTCATATGAAAAAATGCTCTAAATCACTTTTGATTAGAGAAATGAAAATCAAAACAACTCTGAGGTACCACATCACACCTATCAGATGTGGGAAAATTGGAACATTAATGTATTGCTGGTGGAGTTGTGAATTGATCCAACCATTTTGGAGAGCAATTTGGAACTATGCTCAAAGGGCTATAAAAACGTGCATATCCTTTGACCCAGCAATAGTACTTCTAGGGCTGCATCCCAAAGAGATTATAAAAATGGGAGAAGGACCTACATGTACAAAAATATTTATAGCAGCTCTTTCTGTGGTGGCAAAGAATTGGAAATTGAGAGGATGCCCATCAATTGGGGAATGGCTGAACAAGTTGTCTTATATGAATGTAATAGAATACTACTGTGCTATAAGAAATGATGAGCAAGCAGACTTCAGAAAAACCTGGAAAGACTTGTATGGACTAATGCTGAGTGAAGTGAGCAGAACCAGGAGAACGTTGTACACAGTAATAGCCACGTTGTTCGATGACTAACTTTGATAGACTTAGTTCTTCCTGGCAGTGCAAGAATTTAAGACATCTCCAAAAGTCTCATGATGGAAAATGCTATTCACATCCAAAGAAAGAACTATGGAGTTGGAATGCAGATTGAAGCATACTATTTGCTCTTTTTTCCTTCTGTTTTGTTTTGTTTCTTCTTTCTTGTGGTTCCTCCTATTGATTCTAATTCTTCTTTACAAGATGACTAATGCAAAAATATGTTTAATAGGAATGTATATGTAGAACCTATATCAGATTGAACCCTGTCTTGGGGAGGGAGGTGGGGAGAAAGGGGGAGAAAATTTAAAACTCAAAAGCTTATGGAAGTGATTGTTGAAAATTAAAAATAAATTTTTTTTAAAAAAATCATTAGTTATAATACAATGAAAAGATTAATATAGCAGTCTTGCCCTCCCCCTACACCTTTGTGCATAGATCAGGTATCTTAGGGCCACTGTAAGTTGCCCTCTTCATCAACTTTATCCTTGAAACTCTTGTTTTTAAATCATACTGCCAAAGTGTATTTCTGCTGAAATCTATCTTCAGGATGATTTGCCAATTAGTGCAACTTATGACACATAATTTTTTTTATCATAGACCTGCAAATTCTATAACCCAATTTACCACTTTAGTGCCACTATTACTGAGGCAGCTAGATGGTTCAGTGAATAATGTGGTGGGCCTGGAGGCAGGAAAACCTGAATTCAAATCCAGCCTCAGACACTTACTAGCTGTGTGACTTTGGGCAAGTTACTTAACCTCTGCTAAATCCACTGGAGAAGCAAATGGTAAACCACTCCAGTATATTCGCCAAGGAAACCCCATACAAGGTCATAAAGAGTTGCATACAACTCATCAATCACTGTGACTAGCTATTTCTTATGGGCTCTATTGCTTATATACTGAGGTTAATTCTGGAATGGAATGATGTCCCTTAGCCACAAGACAAGGAAAATGGTGCGTGTATGTACATATGTGTGCATGCATACATATGTGTATACCATATACATATCTCCCCCATATACATACATATGTATATAGATAAATTTATGTATACATATATAACATATATACATGTTTATAGAAATGTCCATATATATTAAAAATGAAAAAAAGCACTAAAGCAGAGCTTGAAAGTCCATTTTCACTGCTCTTCTTCTGAAAAACAAAGGCTTTGTATGGGGAGAAAGAAAGGTAAGAGGAGCCGAGCAGTTTCAAGTTCAGGACAACCTCAGCAAAGAATAAAAGTATGGGGGGAAGAAAAAGTTATCAATTAATCAATAAGCATCTATTAAGTTCCTACTATGTGCCAGGAATTATACTAAGTATTGAGGATACAAAGAAAGGCAAAAACATTGTCTTGTCTTTAAGAACCTTATATTATAATAGAAGAGAGAATATTTATCTTGTATGTGTGTGTGTGTGTGTGTGTGTGTGTGTGTGAAATTACAAGATAAATATAGAAGAGATGGATGTTAACATTAGAGGGAATAATATAACCTCCAATGAGTAACTGTATCGTCTTTATGGTCTTGTCTAGCTCAATTTGTCCCACGATGATAAGCAAGGCCCATGCTACATCTCAGTAACAAATACTTATTGATTAGCAATCACAAAACGTGTTCTCATAAGATTAGCCAATCTCACAGGTCACAGTGATTTCTCCCAACCAAGTTGTGGCCTATGAATGGTCATCTTGATGGTCATCTCAGAATCCCAGCTGGTAAGCCCAGCACACTGAAAGCCTCATGTCTTTGCTCTTTGGTTGAAGGAGTTCTTTTTCTTGTGAAAGATATCCTGCCATTATGTGAATAATTTCACATCTGACAGAAACTGTCTTTGCAAGAAGATATTAATTTGTAGATTGCATAATTGTATCTAATGCAGAGGACTTTCCACTGAAAGAGAATTCAGTATTTTTTTGTGTGTGTGCTTAAACAAAGTTCTTGTTTCCCAATCAGGAGATCATGATTATAAGGCCCCCCTCAGGTACTATTAATGTGAGTATTCAGGGGAGTCCTACTAATCTTTACCAAATTCATACCCACTTCATACACTGAGTATTTTTAAATTAAATGTCCTTATTTGGAGCTTCAGTAAGGTGAGAACCAATAGGATTTGAGTACCCATATTAACTTTCACAAGCTTCTTCTTCCCATTTAAATGATGCCCCCTTATTGTCCCTTCAAGTTTTAGCCATATCTGATAATGAAATGGGCTCAATAATAAGGTGTCACTGGAGGTATTCAAGCAGAGATTGGGTGATCATCTTTCAGGGATGCTGCTGTAGGAATTTTTGCATTTTGTGAGAGATTGAGCTAAAGCATCTCAAAAGTTTCAACTCTAAATTCTATGGTTCTGTGCATATATATAAATTTTCTAGTTCAGTAAAGTTTGCTGTGTTATAGTTTCAACTTGCAAGTAAAATGATCCTTTTTGTCTCTCAACCTTTGCAGCGTTTGGACAGTGATGAGGATTCTCCTTTGGTTACTCTTTCCTTTGCCCTGTGCATCATGGGAAGGCGAGCTCTGGGAACTGCCTCACACAACATGGCCTTCAGGTAACTAGAGAGGAAATGATGGGGATGTCCTTGGCTATTTGGGGCACTTGTGTGGATGCTACATTTTCTCTGCAGACTTTAAGGGAATATTGTGACTATTTCAAGCTGGAGTATGAAGAAGAAGAAAAAAAAAGTAGAGATTTTGCTTTGTTTTTAAAATAGACTTTCTGTCTTGATTAGAAAGCTATTGACTAGATCGGCTTGAAGGATTGGTGATATCTAGATAGGGATATTTACATTGAAGAATATCATATTATTAATAGGTTTTTAGAAAGGTATAATGGATAGAACACTACACCAATAGGCAGAAGAAGTGGGTTCCAATATTGCCTTTAATATTTACAGTTGTGTGAGTCTAGATAAATTGCTTAAGCTCTGTACATCTCATGACCTATAACATCCTTTCCAGTTTCAGATCTTTGACACTATAATCTACCAATTCATAGATGGGTTGAAATCTACATTGGTAAGGAAAATTCTCACACCAGGAGATCTCCCACACTGACAAAATCAGAGATCCCTTATTCATTTGACCATCAGGTTGTTAACAAATGAATTTTTTTCTATATCCAATTTGAGTTTAATAGTTCCCTTCTAATTTAAATCATATTTGAAGATCAAGTGATATTCATTTTCCTTTCCCAGCCCTATCCCCACACTCCACACTCCAAGAGTGCTATTAAAAAAACGGTTTAGAGTGAGTGATCCCAGTAGCTCCATCAACCACTCACATGTGCCCATATTTCCTGGGACTTTATTTCTGGCTTTTTAGATGCCTGAAACACACCAGTCCCCATGTGTCAAGGAAGAGACCAAGTGAAATCTATCATTGGGAAAAAAAAAATAAATGAACACCAGTGAATATGCATATAAATTGCTGGGGATGTATCAAAACAAAGAACATCACTTTACAAAGAGCTAATGGTCTAAAAAGAAAGTAAATGTATCTTGCTATTCACTGAGAAATAATAATAATGATGATAGCTGGCATTCTCTGACTAATGCCAAATGTATACACTCTCTATATATTTACCCTGCTCCCAAACCACTTCCCACTTCTTAACGGGACACAATCATTTCAAGGACTCTTTTTTCAAAGGTAAACAGATGCATTTTAGAGTATTTCACTCTTTTGTTTCATATTTCAAATGCTTTCAAAGACTTCTTTAATATCTTTCTCTTTGAACACCTCATTCAGAATATGTCAGGTCCATGCCACAATTTTCTGAAAAGAGTATCAAACGTATATTAATTTACAATCTTTGTAACTTCCCAGACCCCAAACTCCTTTCCTGGCCACCACTCCCATAGATGTGTTAATTTCTTCTATTTAAATGTAAGCCCCTTAAGGGCAGGGACTATCTCCCTTTTTTGATTAGCACAATGCCTAGCACATAGTAAATACTTAATAAAAAGCTTTTTTTTCATTTATTCACATAATGCTTTCAAAGTTGCAAAGCAATTTATGTAATAAATTGGATATTCACAAAAACTCTGTGAGTGGGTGGGAAGGTGAGGTCTCAGAACTGCTGTGCATAACACAGCCTTCAGGTAACTAGAGGGGAAACAATTAGAATTTTCTGAGCTACTTGGTGGCAGCTGTGTGGATGCCCGACATTGTGTTATCTTCATTGTTTTTGTTGTTGAGTCATTTGTCCAGCTCTTCATGATCCTATTTGGGCTTTTCTTAGCAAGTATACTGAAGTGGGTTTGCTATTTCCTTCTCCATCTCATTTTATAGATGAGGAAACTGAGGCAAGCAGGGTTAAGTGACTTGCCCAGGGTCACATAGCTAGGAAGTGTCTGAGGCTGGATTTGAACTCAGGAGAGTGAGTTTACATGACTCCAGACTGGGTGCTCTATTCACTGTGCCACCTAGCTGCCCTATCTTAATTGTACAGATGAGGAAAATGACACTAGGAAATTAATAAATAGTTCTTTTTTATTTTCAAATTAAAATGGGTATTAAGTCATTCAATTCAATAGATTTTCATTGAATGTCTATTGTATATGATGCATTGTATTAAGCACCAAGGTTACAAACATAAAAATGACACAGTCCATGCCCACAAGGAGCTGACCATCTAGTGGGGGGATTTGACGTACTCATAAATAAAATAAGAGGAAGGTAAGGTCATGAAACATAGATCCAGACAACATACTCTAGGAAAAACTGATGAGGGAGAAGATACTTTCACTGGCATCCAACAGAACAGGAGATGACCCCTAATGCACATACAATTGAAAAAGCAAGTTCTGTAGGCCTCCTAACCAAAATTCTGTGTGTGGTGATACATCCTCTGAGAACCACTGATTTCTGGGAACTAAACTCAGGTTAGACTAGGTAAATTTGCCCTAAGCTACTCAGCAAATATGTTCTCCTGTTGTTTCATGTCCCTGGTTTGTAGGTTTCCCTAATAAAGTACACATTCTTTTCAGGCAAAACATAGTTGTCTCTTTTCTGGGTCCCTATAACTTAGCTGACCACCTTATGTGAATGGAGAAACATGTTGTGTGTGTTTTTTTTTTCCCTCTTCTAAAGTCCTTGCTAAAAGGGATTATAAGTTATCAGCCTGCTATAATTCATTAGTGGCAATCTGTTAGGTGAAAGAAGTTGTAAATTGTGGATTGATAAGCACGCAGGCTAACATCCTGTTATCACTTTATATTGTCATTTCACTCTGGGAAAAGCAGTTGATATGAGTCACTAAGAATAAGGAGGTAATGAAGGATAAGGAAAGCAGTTTTATTTCATCAGCAACCTTTTAAGTCTTGCATCCCAGCACTTCCTGCCTTTCTCTGTATATGAGGAAAACCAAATCTCTTACCTTTAATATGTTCCATTAAGGTACATTGCAGAAACATTCTTTCCCACCATCTTGCAACCTCCCCAAGCCCCAACAAATTAACAAGTATACCAACCTACCAACAGGATAGATCTCTTCTCAGTCTTCACAGACAATATCCCAAGTATGAACAAGTAGGATGATTGTTCAAGATTGTAGGAAGTCATTCACAGATTTCAACATACTGTCTGCTCAGAACATCGCTCTTATTGAAATCATTGACAGATACGAGGTAGTGTAGAAAGGGGCCAATAGTGAAGACTTTGAGTTTTTTGCAGGAAAAAACAATCAGAGAGGCAGCAGAATTCTCCCTGTGGTATTTCAAGTAAGTGGTTAGGACAACAACATAACAAGTCAGCTTTTCATTATTTTAAGGAGTCTTTTTAAAAATTTTATTTTATAACTGCTTCCCGCTTAAAGGTAAACAGATGCATTTTAGAGTATTTCACTCTTTTGTTTCATATCTCAAATGTTTTCAAAGACTTCTTTAATATCTTTCTCTTTGAACACCTCATTCAGAATATGTCAGGTTCGTGCTTTTCATTTCTTGCTCTCCTTTCATTTTCTCTTGATTGAGCAGTATGCTTGCTAGCTACTTCTTCTATTATTTTAAAAATTCTATTTCAATGGTATTTTCCTTATTTTCTTCATTTTCATGTTCTAAAATAAGTCAGTTCCACTTGTTTGTTTCCAAACATTGTGAGGTTTGGAAAGACCTCAAGGTTATTTACAATACTCTGAGGACTTTCAGGGAATGATTAAAATAACTGTGGCTGCTACGGTTTAATGAGAGACCCGTACCATTCTGGAGTCCTATGATGTGGTTTTATTTTTCTCTTTGATTTAAAAAAAGGATGTTCCTTATCTGTTGTTCCTAGACAATACTGTCTACATTTCTTAACCACAGTATCATCTCAGGTAAGGATTCTTAACCTCAGATATGCAGACCCCACTAGATCTCCGGAGAGATTTCAGAGTCCATGAACTTGGATGGGAAAGAAATATACATATTTATTTTTACTAACTTTTGGTTTCCCCCATAATCCCATATAATTTATTTTATGTATTTAAAAGCACTATTCTGAGAAGTCCATAGGCTTCACCAGACTTCTAAAGGGGTCCATAATACACAAAAAAGGTAAAGACTTCCTGACATAAGGCATGTTTTTTATCCACTATCTGACACTAGCAGAAAAAAGAAGAGTCAGACCCGTAATGTTTTTGGAGCATATCCAATGCATCCAGTTTTGATAGTGCTTTACTACAAAGAGTCATTGTCTTTTGGGAAGTTCCAGTCTATGGACCTTGCCTGAAATGCACTTTATGGGAAATAAGTTATATTATGTTCATACACTTAATTTCATATAAAATCAAATGATTTGAGAATACTTAATCCTAGGCATGAATAAGCTGTGTTCTCTAGGTCCACTAAAGTAGACCTCAGAGATTTAGTGATGAAAAACTGGGTCCTCTTATTCCCTACAGCCTTACTACAATGTTATCTCCCCCTACCCCCAGGCATTCCTCAGTAAAATAAGCCACCCATTTACAAAATCTGGAAGGACTAATAAAATGACTCCGAAAGTCATAATAAACCACAAACTGAATGAAAATGAGCAAAGGAGTGTTGCTATTTAAAATACTACTGTGATACTAGAATGTTTTAATGTAGGTGGAAAAAGTGTAGGAATAGTTCTGTGATTCATAAGACAGGGCAAGCCCTTGTTCTAAAGTCTACCAAGTGTGGGGAAAACTGGAAAGAGTAATAAAATTATTTACAAGCACGGAATAATTCTCATGAGAAGTCAAAGGAGTTGGTGTCACTTAGCTTGGAGGTTAAGAAATGACTTGATTATCATTTCCAGATACATGACAGGTTATTTAATAAGTTGGATGCTGCCCACTTTCTGGTCTATAAAGGAAGAAAAAAGCAGATAAATGGTTGTTCTGCAAAAATAAAATCGAGGTTTGTTTGCTTTTCCATCAAGGAAGACTCTATAACGCAAGAAGCTTCTAGCATTTCAATTCAGTTCAACAAATATTTAGATTCTTACTAAGGTGTTAAATTCTAGGGTTATAGAGAAGAAAAATTATACAGTCCATGTGCCCCAGGAACATTCTACTAAGAAAATGAATTGTTTGCCTTTCTTCGCCCTTTGAGATCTTCCAGAAATAGAAGAGAAAAATTAATCAACCTTACATGGTTTAAATAAAGTATTGGTAATTGGAGGTATGTGTGTCAGATGTTGACACATTAGGCTATCTTACCTACAACACTATTTCCCTGAGGATTGCAACTATTCTCCTTCTCTTGACTTGTAGTATGTATTTTCATCAGAAAGAAGAAAAGAATAGTTCCTTTCTGACAGGGAAAGGGGTTCTGGTCATTATAGTGACATTATATAGTGACATTATATAACATTATAGTGGCGACCATTGGGTTCAGAGTATAATAGTCCAAGGTCAAGAGTGTTAGGGGCTGGACAGACAAATAAAAGGGATAAATCAATCCCTGTTGGCAAGGTTTACATTCTAATCAAAGACAAGTATATATAACAATATATGTGGCATAAATATAAAGTGAAAAAATAGAAATATATGCAGAGTCATGAAAAACAAGATAGGGCACTTGCAGCTGGAGGGATCAAGAAAGGTTTCTGGTGGATGATGGTGCCTGAGCTGCATTTGTCTGAAAGGAAGAGTGGGGCTCCCTAAGTTGGGGCTGGAGGCAGAGTATCTTTTTTTTTTTTTTTGGTTTTTGTTAGGCAATGGGGTTAAGTGACTTGCCCAGGGTCACAAGCTAGTAAATGTTATGTGTCTGAGGCTGGATTTGAACTCAGATCCTCCTGACTCCAAGGCCAGGGCTCAGCTCTATCCACTGCGCCACCTAGCTGCCCCTGGAGAAAGAGTATCTTATCTGTTGAGCAAACAACAGTTAGGATTCAAGTTTAGGATTTAGGCTGCTGTCATTAGACTGGACTATGCTTGTCAATGTCCTGTTGGTATCCTAATTAGAGTTAATTCTGAGAGTTAAATGAAGTCAGAATAGCACCAGTTGTATGACTCCTATCTTTCCATAGTAACTCTAACAAATGAGAAAAAGTTGAAAACTGGATTATTATTTGGCTTGACTTTCGCTGGAAGAGGCCTTAGCCATCATGTTCTATCCCCTCATTTTAGAGATGAGGGAACCAAGGCCCAAAGAGATTAAGAGACTTGCCCAGAGTCACACAGCAAGGCAGTGTCAATGAATGGTCTAGTAAATATCTGGTATTATCACTCTAAGGAGAAAACATTTATGGATTGATTTTTTGTACAAAGAGAAACATCTGCAGTTTGTTGATCCACAGTGTGTGGTGAAGGTTATAGGGATAGGAAATTGACTTCCCCAAGTAAGGACCCTCCCTATTAACGTAGGCTGGCACCTCACAACAACCCAAAGTAGTAGGTGCTCTCATTATACAGATGAGGAAATTGAGGCAATTTAAGTGACTTGCCTGAGAAAGAGACTTGCAAAGGTCACACAGTACAAGTCAGAGAGAGAACATGAACTCAGGTCTTCTTGGCTCTAAGGCTGGCATTGTCTGTATTCACTGTATTATGCTCTCTCTTCTGGTGATATTGATCTAAAGAATGGGGAATTCCTGATAACTGGTATCAAGAGAGTGAGTTAAGAGTTTTCCTTCAACAATGAAGGAGCCATAAGACATTTAACTACTGTACCTCAGACTCAGTTTCTTAGTAATTAAGACATTAAAACATATATGCTGGGCATGCTGTTAACCTGAATGGCTAGTTAAAGACAAAAAAAAGGAAAGAAGGAGGGAAGGAAGAAATGAAGAGAAAGAAGAAAGAAAGATGAGAGAAGGGAGGAGGGGAGGGAAAAAGGGAGGAAGGAAGGTGAAAAAATAAAGAAAGAGAGAAAAAAAGTGAAAAAAATAGAGTCTCTGCCCTCAGGGGGCTTATATTCTACCTCTTTTGAGAGTCATTGTTATTTTCACAGAGATATTTTTTAATGAGTTTCTCCTGGGCAGTGAGTTTTCTTTGGTAGTCTTTTTGGCAGGATATGTAGTTTAGTCAGACATGATACATGTGTTTGCTTTGTGCTGTATCTATATGAGATTAGAAATCATTAGTCAGGAGACCTATATTCCAGTCCAAGGTTGCAGATTATATCGTGTCTCAAGAACTGATTTACAGAGATTTATACATGGTTTGCAAGTATCTCATTTACTAATCAGTAAACATGGGTAAACCCAGACTGTAAATCAGACTTAATTGTGTGCATATGTTCTCTAAGCTTTCCATTTAAAGGACTGTGCTAGAGCAGAAGGCTCTCCACAATCTGCAAATGCTTTTCTACATCAGCAGTGTTCAGAAATTAACTAACATGATCAAATCAATCATTGTATTAGCAATCCTATAGAAGGGATGTGAAGAAACCTTTGCACTATTAGGACTCATGAAAACCTGAATCCACACGCTCAGCTCATTGTGGCAGCCCATCACCCCAAACCTGCAATGTCCACCCTCCTTCTCATAGCTCCTACACTGAAAGATAGATGCAAGAGTTACTTGTTTGAACTGGGTCTTCTACCCAGAGTGGATTAAAAAAAAAAAAGATCATAGAAAAACCAAGCTAAAGCTAGGCTTTGGAGAGTGGGCAGCATGGCATTGTGGAAAGAGCAAGGAAAGGAAAACCAGTGGACTTGAGTTCAAATCTCAGGTCACTGCTTATATAACCAGGGCAAGTCCCATAACCTGCCTAGACCTCAGTTTCCTCATATGCAAAGTGAAAGCATTAGATCAGATTATTTTTAAAATCCCCTTCAGTTCTAGATCTTATGTCTGACTTCACCCTAGGGAAGGTTACTGAAGAAGAAAGCAAGGGGTCCAAAGTGCTAGCTTAGCGGTGTGAGCAAAATGCAACTGGGACACCAGTCCTGGGTTGAAGAACTTGGTAAGCAGGAGAAATAGTAAGCAAAGCTGAATCAGAGTAAATGGGCCACAAACCAGACAGAGCTGGACAGAATTCAGAGATATTTAATGGACTGGATCCTAGTGAGGAAGAAGAAATGTGTTGAATGAGGGCAGAGCTAAGATCCCTTTAGCTAAGAGGAAGTACTTTTTCTCTGGCCTGTGCAACTATTCAAATGGGTCACCAGGTATTCCTAAATCTCCAGCATAATACAGAGACTGTTTGCTGGCTAAAATGATATCTTAACAAAGAGAGGGAAGGGTAAGAGACAACAGGGCATATTGAATAAAAAACTGGTATTGGAATAAAGAAACTGCCTCTGATTGTAGGATTCTAGGTTTAGAGATGGAAAGGATCTTAGAGGTCATGTACTCTAGTCCAAGACTCTTGTTTTATAGATAAAGAAACTGAGGTCCAGAGAAGTGACTTTTCTCACTGGTTAACACCAATTTCTTCTAACTCATGAAAGATCACTGGATCCCAAACTTATTCCTTGAGCGCTGAGAAAGAGAAGTAGACTGAGAACAAAGCAGTGCAAAAGAGTACACAACTAAGACAGGAGATATTTGCTCTAGTCCTATCTCTATTACTAACTACTTATACAGCGCTTTGCAAGTCATGTGAACTCTCTGAGCTTCAGTTTCCTCATCCATAAGATGAAAGGGTAGAACTTCATGATTGCTAGGGACCCTAACATCCTTTGCTTCAGTGGTACTGTTCCTTTTAATGAGCTCTTAATTGAGTTGATGTTGTGGCTATGGATTCATTCCTGGGAAGCTAAATAGTACCATTCTAATAGTGTAATATCAAAACAAAAACAATAAAAAACAGCCTTTTCAAGTGAAAAAAAAATGCATGCCCAAGTAGCAGCTATTTATCATTTCCCTATTGCCTCTAGAATAAAATATAAATTCCTATATTTGACATTTAAACCTCTTCCCAATCTGACCCCTTCCTACCTTTCCAAATTTCTTATGCCCCTCTATATGTGCTGCAGTCCTGCCATGCTGGCCTACCTGCTGTTTCATATTCCTTCTCACCTCCCAGCACCCCATGCTGTCCACCATGCCTGAAATACAAGCCCTCCTCAGCTCTCTGCCTCTTGGAATCCCTGATTTCAAGACTAACATAATCACCACCTTCTCCAGGAAACTATTTTGGTGATACCCGCACCACCTTTCCCACCTCCCCTCATACTCAAAACTAGCATATATTCATTACACACATTTAAATAGGATGTCCCAAAAGTATTAATAGGGGCAGTTGGGTGAGCTCCAGGCCTGGAGTCAGAAAGGTCTGAGTTCAAATCCAGCCTCAGACACTTTCTAGCTGTGTGATTCTGGGCAAGTTATTTAACCTTTGTTTACCCTAGTTTCTTTATCTGTAAAATGGGGATAATAATAGCACCTACTACAGGGATGTTGTGAGGATCAAATGAGATAATCATTGTATAATGCTTAGCACAATGACTGGCACCTAGTGAACACTATATAAATGTTATCTATTATTATCATAACCATCGCGATCACTATTGCAATTACTATATTCCATTATGTTGTATATTAATACATTATTAATTATATAGGAAAACATAATTAATACATTTTAATATATTACGTATTGTCCATTCATTTGCACTCACGTCCAACTCTTCTTGACCCCATTTGAGGTTTTCTTGGCAAAGATACTGAAGTGGTGTGCCATTTCCTTCTCCAGCTCGTTTTACAGATGAGGAAACTGAGTCAAATAGGATTAAGTGACCTGCTCAGGGTCACACAACTAGTAAGTGTCTTGGGCCAGATTTGAACTCAGGAAGATGAGTCTTCCTGATTCCAAGCCAGGCATTCTATACACTGCACCATCTAGATTCCCAGCTATTATGTATAATAATATATAAATTATCTATAATTGTTAATGATCATTATCATTATTGTGGATTTTAAGCTTAAAACTGCACTAAAATTTTTGGGCATCTTTTACATATATGGATTGTCTTCCTTAAGTTTCTTGAAGGCTGGAACTCTTTCTCTTTTGTGTTGGTGTCCCCAGCACGTAACACAATGCTGGCACATAGAATTAATCAATCTTATTAAAGAATCACATTCTTTCTAGTGGTTTTTTTGTCTAACAAAAGATTTTGCACATACATGTCTGTTAAGAAGTAGGGCTTTATAGATGTTCACATGCTGCTGGGATATAAATGTTCTTATGTGTTTAAATCTAGCTTTGTTTAATCTTCCTCAAAAGGTTTTAAAATCTTTCTTTAAAGACTGTCTTCTCTTTTCTTTTAAATTTTGCATGGCACCTAATTTAGTGCTCTCCACAACTGAATGTGCTCTTTTCCTGACTGATTGGCAAAGTTAACATCCTGGTTGCCTTTTGTCATTCATGGGGGGAGCTTTCCTTGGCAATATGCTGTCTGCTTGGCCTTGCTTCCCTCAAATGAACTCCGCTTTGTATGGTAGTTTCTTCATCAGCTCTTTACTGGTGTGTGAATGTTTGTGTTTGTATGTGTGTGTGTGTGTGTGTGTGTGTGTGTGTGTGTGTGTATGTGTGTGTGATAGAGGGTGATAGAGGGTGGGGTGGGGAAGAGATAAGAAGTAGTACTATGCAAGGCACACTGGAAAGGTAAAAGAGGAACTTTTTAAAAAAAAATTTTTTTTTTGGGTCTGGACCTGTGATTTCAGCTCCTGAAGCAGAAACTTCCTGTGTCAATTCTGGATTGTAAATGGGCTGTAACTTACTGGCTTAGAGAGATGGTCACATCTTTCTGGCGGGGACAAGACTTGCATCCAGGTTCTTTTGACTTCAGGACTAGACATCAAGCCTCTATATCATAATATCTCTCACCAATTCCATTATTGTGTTTAAATATATATTATATATTTATATGTTTAGACATTACTCTTTGAAAATATATATGTATATCACTTTGAAAACAATAATGTATATAGATATATATGTGTATGAATGTGCATATATATGTATATGTGTATGTATGTGTATTGTATATGTATATGTGTATATGTATACGTATATGTATGTTGTGCGTATGTGTATATATGTGTGTGTGTATGTGTATATATATACATACATACATGTGTGTGTGTGTGTGTGTGTGTGTGTGTGTGTGTGTGTGTGTGTGTGTGTGTGTATATACATATATATATACCTATGGAGATTTAGTTTCTTTCCAGCTTGGAAATTTAAGAGCTTCTATGAGATCCAAATCAGAAATATGTTACCAGTGTCTAGTGACCACTTCTTTCCTCTACCTCACTCCTACCCTCTCTCGCCACATATTTTTTTCATTTCTCCTGAAATAATTAAGAAAATGAAATTAAGGAGAGATTTTCCTTCTCTAGAGAACAAGACAAGTAATATATGCATCATAAAGTTGGAGTGTTTCATCTCTAAGGTGTTGCAGAAAAATTCTATTTTTGTGTTTTCTCCATTTTGCACCATTCCATGTGAGCAGCATTGAGTGGCATGATACATCATTTTCACTGAAAATAGAAACTTCATATAATCTGTTGTTGTTTGGAGGTGGCTTTGGATCAGAGCTCAGCATCTGTGCAAGTCCTGGGTGAAACTTTGTTTTTCTTGGCCCTTGCTAAGCCAAAGTCAAATTTTGTTCCTTTAAAATATAGTTGAGAGAGAAATACACTGGCAGCCTGGAACCCTGTATCCTCATTCTGGCCTCACTTTGGATTAGCAATATCCTCTTTCTGGCCTCACTTTTGATTAGCAATATCCTCTTTCTGGCCTCACTTTTGATTACCTACGGGACCTTGGGCAAACCCATTCATCTTTGCTTGTCATTCCTCCATCCATAAAATGAGAATGGTGTTTTTCTTATGTATACATTTCTATAGCACCATGCCTATAGATCCCTGAATACAGGACTGAATTGAGTCCTTCCTGGAACACAGCCCACCTATCCCCACCCCTTATTCCCCTATTTCCAGGACTTAGCTTTCTCTCAATTCAGTACTTAGTTCTCTTCCATGGGGACAGGGTATATTTTTAAATGCTTTCAGTTGAGGGCTTAGAAAAAAAATCACTGTAAACATTTTAAAAGCCCCCACCCTTGGCCTTAGTCCCTTTCCTTACTAGGAAAGTCAACCAGCATAGATTGTCTTATGCAGCAAATTCACTGTGCCCAGTTGTACCAGAAAACCTTAGGGCCTCACTGCTCCAAGGCAATCCATGGGAGGCTTGTCTGCGTTCTGGAGACACATCCCCTCTCTCACTGAAGTTCAAATGGTCTTCCTTGTCAATAAGGAGCCCTGGTGGCCAGTGCTTCACAGTTTCATTTTCTTCTGTCCACGCTGACCATTGAATGTGGACATCTCTCTCTAAGGAGCTGTGAGGAGAAATTAAGGAGCATAGTACACTTTGCAAATCAATGTTAAAATGGTAATCAGCGGGACCATTTCCCTAATGTGCAGGTCTAAATGCATTGTGTTGAGTCAAGAGACTTGTTCAGTGAGCCAACTCATTAAATCCTTATGAGCCAACCGTCCTCAGAGAGCCCCTTTCATACACATTTTCCTTCACATTCTCTCCCAGTTCAACACTATTAGGGATGATGTTTCTTGTACTTGTCATTTAACTACCTCACTGGG
>NW_020954576.1:61813393-61864710 GCF_900497805.2 Vombatus ursinus | reverse complement strand
TTGGGGAGGAGAGGAAGAGCAGCCCAGATACTGAGAGAAAGCTCACTTAACGGAAGCTTTCGTCCTACGTGTAGAAGGTGATCATGTGTTTGTAGCAAATAAGGAGAAGGGGGGGCATGGATAATTGAAGAATACAGATAATTCCCAAAGATCATGTCCATCACTAGTTTTGACTTCCTCTTCCACCACAACACTTACCAAAGCTACTGATGATTAGAATTTTTTTTTCATTTTCCTTTATTTCCCTAGCCCATACTCCAGTAGAGTGACATAGGGTCATAGAACTAAAACCGGGAAAATCTCAGAGGCCATCTAGTCCCATCTCTTTATTTTACAGATGAGGAAACTGAGACCCACTGGATTTGGTGATTTGCCCAAAGTCACACAAGCATTGGAGGCAAGACTAAGACCCCTGACTCTAGACTTAGCATTATTTCCACTGTACCATTCTGCATCTCATCTTTAATTCAGTTCAATTTAATTTATTTCAACAAACGTTTATGAAACATCTTCTACGTGCAAGGCACAATGTGGCTACAAAGACAAAAACAAAATAAAAAATAGTCCCCGTCCTCATGGAGTAGTGACATAACTCTCAATGACATCTAGAAGCCAGGGAGATAAATGACCCTGGATAACACAGACCGCATCACTAGCCCCCTAGATACAAGAGTGCTGTCTACAAGGGCCAAGTTGCTGGTTGTGACTGTTGTCAACATTGAGATAAGCTGGTTTCTTTATTTTCTTGGCACTGTAGGCTGGATCCCCAAATGGTTAGCCATGAACAGCATTAACAAATGAGTGTTCTGACCAAAAATGCTTTCTGTGTTCTCTAATATAACATCAATCAGACAGACGGTTCCGTGGCTCAAAAAATCAATAAAAATGATTACAACAGTGTAATACTCATTATTTGATATGAGGACAGGAAAAAGACTTGTGGTCTCTGGGAGTCTGGCATGATGCTGTGAATCAGGGGCCAGTCATCTTGACCCAATGGAATAGCTTGTAGTATTTCCAGTTCTTTAACTCATGCTAAGACAATGACACTAAGATTTTGACAAAGACAAATGAGAAGAAAAATCTTCTTTGAAATAACTGGCTTCCTCCAAGCCTTTTCCACTCTGTGTTGAAAATAAGGAACAACATTGTTTTACAGCCTAGACTCCTTTCTGTATGGTCTCCATGCCCTGTTCAAAGGTGACTTTAGAATAACATCAAGAGATGAATGGGTGTTTGCTGACATGGATCTGCTGCATAAAGTTGTCGCCCCAGCGATCAGGATGTCTTTAAAGCTTCATCAGGTATGTGTCTTTGTTAACCACTTACAACTGTGATTCTCCCTGACACCATTAATGAAAAAAAAAAAAAGAAAAGAAAAGAAAGGCAATAGTAAAAGTAGAGAATTGAAGGAAAGACCCCTGTTCTTTAAGAGAAGGCATCACCTCTTTCACTCCATGGATTTGTTATTTAGTTTACTTATGTAGTTGAATTCCACTTCATAGGGTTAATTTCCCAACCCCTTCATCTACTTGTTTTTGTTGTTGTGGCTGTTGCTTTTTCGCTAAAGGGAAGCTGACATTGGGTGGTAACTGCAGTGGGGTGGTGATATTCCAAAAGAGGCCAAAGTTATCCAGACTACATCGGGAAATGCATGTGGATCTTAGTCAAATGCCTTCCCAGTGCACAGAAGAAGTAAAAAATCACCAATCTCATGAAATACATCCCAGATGTTGACAAAGTAACACCTGCCTGGAGCCTGTGGTACAAAGAAGAGAACAAAGGAAGAAATGTGGATTTGGTGATCAATTCATTGTTAGGGGATGGGGCTCTGTTAAGCAAGACTAGAAGTTCAAGTTCTAATTAAGCCTCTGGGTGGATTTTATTTTTTCAGGATCAGTTCACATGTCTAGATGAATATGAAGACCCTGTGATCCTTTATGAAGCCATTCAATCCTTTGAGAAAAAGGTGGTGATTTGCCATGAAGGAGATCCTGCATGGAGGAGTGCTGTCCTGTCCAACAAAGAGGAGCTTCTCACCCTGAGGCATGTGGTAGATGAAGGCACCGATGAATATAAGGTTATCATGCTACACAAAAGCTACCTGAGCTTCAAGGTGATCAAGGTACAGTAGGATTTGCTTTGAAAATCCATTTCTTATTTTTGGGTGTAGACAAGGAGATGCAGATTGATTGTTGGTGCCATCTTGCTGAATCCATATGCCATTTCAGTCATTTGTTTCTAAATGAGCATTTGCTAATCAACAGACTAGGGTGACAAGGTGGAGTTCCTTTATTTTAAATATCATTTGATACCTTTCAGAACCACTGACTAGATTGTAAACTCCTTAAGGAATTGTTTAACTTTTGTATTTGTATCCCCAGAACCTTAAACAGTTTGTGGCATATAGTAGGGGTTTCATAAATGTTTGTTGATTGCTTGATTAAGAAGGTACTTGTGGAAGTCACTTAGTCCATCTCTCTCTATTTCATAGCCCATGCTACATTTAGACCATATCTATCTGTGTCCATGCTAATGCCAAAGCAGTAGAGCAAGGAGGGAGAGTGCCAAGCATGCCATCACCATAAAACGAAAACAAAAAGCTATGTCTTATTCAAGGAAGTAGCATGAAAGTGTTCTGTTGAATGCCTACACCACAGGAAGGGCATGGGACATACTTGTGTCTATGACTGGGGACTAATTAATAATGAAGGAATACTTCAAGTTGTGCTATAATAGAACAATACAAATGCATGACAAGTAAGTCAGCATTCATGGGTTAAGTAAATGCAAGAGCTTGGTAGGAGACAGGAAAATGAGTTCACGCAAGTTAGCTGAAGTTAGCAAGAAGTTAGAGAAAGGGCAGAACCAAGATAGCAGAGTAAAGGCATGAACTTGCCTAAGATCTCCCCCAAACCCCTCCAAATACCTTTAAAAAATGACTCTTAACAAATTCTAGAGCAGCAGAACCTACAAAAAGACAGAGTGAGACAAATTTCCAGCTCAAGACAACTTGGGAGGTCAGCAGGAAAGGCCTGTTACATGAAGGTGAGAGAGGAACACAGCCTAGTGCAGGCCACACCAGCACAGCTCTGGCCGCAGCAAACCAGGCGCGGGCCTTGGGAGTGACTGAATCGGCGGTGGCAGCAGCAGTGGCTGCTTCTGGAGCTCTCAGCCCTCAGATGGTAAAGGGGTTGAATAACTAGTCAGAAGTTTACAGGGTTCTCTTTGCTGGCACCGAGGCAGGACTCTGTTGCTTTGCCCATACTCAAATCCAGGTCACAGTCCCGGGCGGCAGTCCCAGGGCGAGGAGGAGCACTAGCATAGCACATTCTGCAGCAGCAGTGGAGCAGGGACCCTCCTCATTTCTGGGGCAGAGAAGAGCACTTGTGATCATTCACAGACCAGAGCACAGGCCAGGAAAGCAGTAAACACCTCTCCTTAGCTCACACCACCCCGGAAGGACTGAAAACTTACAGGTCCCTAGAAGTATCTCTGAAAACAGTTGCACAAAAACCCTGAAGCTTGGGACAGTGCTCTCTCCACCCTGGAAGGAGACTCCTACTGTAACAAAGAGATAAAAGTCAAGCGATAGGTTAGGAAAAGGAGCAATCAATGGGAAAAAAAATCTCTGACCATAAGGAAGTTACTATGGTGACAAGGAAGATCAAAACACATACTCAGAAGTAGACAACTAAGTCAAAGCTTCTACATCTAAAGCCTCCAAGGGAAAATATGAATTGGTCTCAGGCAATGGAAGAACTCAAAAAGGATTTTGAAAATCAAGTAAGAGAGGTAGAGGAAAAATTGGGAAGAGAAATGAGAGTGATGCAAGAAAAACAAGTCAACAGCTTGGTAAAGGAGACACCAAAAAATACTGAAGAAAATAATACCTTAAAAAAAAACATACTAGGCCAAAAGGCAAAAGAGGTCCAGAAAGCCCATGAGGAGAAGAATGCCTTAAAAAACAAAACTGGCCAAATGGAAAAGGAGATCCAAAATCTCATTGAAAAAAAATAATCCCTTGAAAATTAGAATGGAGCAAATAGAAGCTAATGACTTTATGAGAAACAAACAAAACCAAAAGAATGAAAAAATAGAAGACAATGTAAAATATCTAATTGGAAAAACAACTGACTTGGAAAATAGATTCAGGAGAGATAATTTAAAAATTATTGGATTACCTGAAAGCCATGATCAAAAAAAGAGTCTAGACCAGGGATCGGGAACCTGCAGCCTTAAGGCCACATGTGGCCTTCTAAATGGCTAAGTGTGGCCTTTTAACTGAATCCAAATTTTACAGTACAAAGACCATACTTATATAGACAGAGGGCACAGGTGTGAGTTGAATATTAAGGGATGATACCTAAAAAATAAAATTAAGGAGGGAGAGAGAGGAATGTACTGGGAGAGGTAGAATAGGGTAAATTATCTCACATAAAAGAGGAAAGAATAAACTTTTACAGTGGAGAGGAAAAGAGGGGGGAGGTAAGGAGGAGTGAGGGAACCTTACTCTCATCAGAGTTGGCTCAAAGAGGGAATAACATACACAATTGAGTATAGAAATCTGTCTCACCCTACAGGAAAGTAGGAGAGGAAAGGGATAGAAGAAAGGGAGGATGATAGAAGGGACAGCAGATTGGGGGATGAAGTAATCAGAAGCAAAACACTTTTGAGAAGGTTAAGGGTTAAAGGAGAGAGAGAATATAATAAACAGGGGAGGGGGATAGGATGGAGGAAAATAGTTAGCAATAGTGACTGTGAAAAAAATTTTGAAGCAAGTTTCTCTGACAAAGGTTTCATTTCTCAAACATATAGAGAACTGAGTCAAATTTATAAAAAAATAAGAGCCATTCCCCAATTGATAAATGATAAAAAGATATGATCAGTTTTCAGATGAAGCAATCAAAGCTATCTATAGCCATATGAAAAAATACTCTCACTATTAATTAGAAATGCAAATTAAAACAATTCTGAGGTACTACCTCATACCTGTTAGACTGGCTAATAGGACAGAAAAGGTAAATGACAAATATTGGAGAGGATATGGGGAAAATGAGATGTTAATGCACTCTTGGTGGAGCTGTGAACTGATCCAACCATTCTGCAGAACAATTTGGAACCATGCCAAAAGGGCTATAAGAGCATGCATACCTTTTGACCTAGCAATACCACTACTAGGTCTGTATCCCAAAAAAGATAAAAAACAAAAAGGAAAAGAACTTACATGTACAAAATATTTATAGAAGTTCTTTTCTGGGGGCAAAGAATTGGAAATTGAGGGGATGCCCATCAATTGGGGAATGGTTGAACAAGTTGTGGTATGTGATTATGATAGAATTCTATTGTACTATAAGGAATGATGAGCAGGATGCTCTCAGAAAAAACCTGGAAAGACTTACATGAGCTGATGCAAAGTGAAATGTACTGTGTACAAAGTAACAGCAATATTATAAGATGATCAGCTGTGAATGACTTAGCTATTCTCAGCAATACAGCGATCCAAGACAACTCTGAGGGCATTATGATGAAAAATGCAATCCATCTCCAGAGAAAGAACTGATGGTGTCTGAATGCAGATTGAAGCACACTATTTTTTACTTTATTTTTCTTGAGGTTTTTGTTTTTTTGTTTTGGTCTATGTTTTCTTTCACAACATGACTATTATGGATATGTTTCACATGATTACTCATGTATAACCTGTACCTAATTGCTTGCCTTCTCAATGAGTGGGGTGTGGAGGGAGGAAGAGAGAGAATTTTAAACTAAAAGTTTTAAAAATGAATGTTAAAAATTGTTTTTACATGTAACTGGGGAAAAAATAAAATACTAAATAATAAAAAAAAGTTAGAGAAAATAGCACATATCTAAAGGGAGTAATACAGATCAGTTAGATGTTGGTTTGTCTCATGGAATCTTATTGCTTTGGCAATTCCAAGTAGATATAAATCTATTTTTTAAATTAAATTTGATTTTTTCAATTAACACAAATCTATTTTTTTCTCCCTCTTACTTCCCCTGGAAAGAAAAGAAAAACAAAACCCTCGTAGCAAATGTGCATAGTCAAACAAAACAAATTCCCACACTGCTCATGCTCAAAAAATCTGTGTCTCATTCTTTATCCCAAGTCCATAACCTCTCTGTCAGGAGGTGGGTAGCATGTTTTATCAGTCCTCTAGAATTGTGGTTTGTCATTGCATTTCTCAGAGTTCCAAATCCTTTCAAAGTTATCTGTATAGTATTGTTGTTATTGTATAAATTGTTCTCTTGTTTCTGTTTACTTCACTCTGAATCAGTTCATACAAGTCTTCCCAGTTCTCTCTGAAGCTATGCTTTTCATTATTTTTTATAACACAATAGTATCCCATTACAGTCATATATCATAATTTGTTCAGCTCTTCTCTGAGGGACACCCACTCAATTTCCAATTCTTTGCCATTACAAAAATAGCTACTATAAATATTTTTGTATGTATGGGTCCTTTTCCTCTTTCTTTGTGACTATATCTATAGCTAAAGACTCCAGAGAAAGAAATAAGCCATTCCTGGGCCTGGAAACCCTTACTGCCAGAAAATACTTCCTTTCATGGAACCATTATCTCACATATTGCAATATAATCCCATTTCCTCTTGGTTTCACTTGTGTGTCCCCATCTTCTAGGGCTGGGATGCTCTTGCCTTTTGAGCCCTACTCCCTTTCCATGAATAATAATTAACATCTGTAAGTGCTTTAAAGTTTAGAAAACACCTTCCTCACAATAACTCCTCAAAGTTGGTAGTACAAATGTAATTATCCCCATTTTACAGATAGGAAAGCTCAGGGCTTTCAGTCCTTAATGACTTGACCAGAGTCATAGACATAGCAAGTGTGTAATAAGGTTATATTCAAACCTAGGTCTTCTGATTTGGGAGATATTATCATGGCACAGAAAGAACTCTGTATCTAGAGTCTGGGGACCTGGGTTCAGGCCCTGTCAGCTGTGTGGCCTAGTCTCTTTCAGTTTCCTCATCTGTAAGCTGAGAGGGTTGGGCTACATATGGATAAATAAATAAATAGATAAATGAATGAATAAATGAATAAATAATCATTTACAAGGCAGTTTAAAGTTTGGAGAGTGCTTACAAATATTATTTCATTTGATCTTCACAACAATCCTATTAGACAGATGTTTTTATTAGCCTTATCTTACAGATGAGGAAAATGAGACAAAGAGAAGTTAAGTGACTTGCCCAAGCTCACAAAGCTAGTAAGTCTCTGAGGCTGGATTTGAACTCAGATCTTTCTGGTGTCTGGTTTAGCATTCTTATATACTGCTCCATCTAACCGCATGGTCTTTTGTAGCTCTACATTTTATTTGACTTTAAGCCCACCTTTATCTACTGTACACCATATTGTCTCTTACATGAGTTAAAATGGAAGTCCTGACTTGAGAATCCATCTGCTTTTTTTCCCTGATCTGACCCTGGCCTGTAGGTTAACAAGGAATGTGTCCGAGGACTCTGGGCTGGCCAACAGCAAGAGCTCATATTCCTACGTAACCGTAATCCAGAGAGAGGCAGTATCCAGAATAATAAGCAAGTCCTAAGGAACTTGATCAATTCCTCCTGTGATCAGCCCCTAGGATACCCCATGTACGTTTCTCCCTTAACTACATCCTACCTGGGGACCCACAGCCAGATGAGAAACGTTTGGGGTGGACCTATCAGCTTGGACAACATTAAGTCCTGGTTCCTAAACAAGTGGTTAAGGTAGGTTTTCCAATGAAAAAAACAAAAAACAAAAAACCCTGCATCCAAGTGGATGCTGCAGAAACCACAAATTGCTCAGACTTTAAATTCCACCGTGAATCAGTTTCATCTTGTGATTCAAGCTATTACACACAAAGGTGTACACAGAAAATAGCAAACAGGCTTGGGCCCACTGTCTGAGATGGGGAAATGAGGGCAATTCTTACCCAGCTGAGAAGATGGCTATTTCTCAAAGTTACAGAAGCTGAGAATCTGTCTTCGGTTCCCACAGAGCTTCAGAGCCTGGGGATCTTTATGAGTAATTGTCCCACATACCTTACAGAAAGCCAGGCCTGACCTCCCTCAGCATGGCCCTGGCAGTTATATAAACCTTATCTTCCTACTCTGGGTTCCTTCGAATGAATTCTAAGGAGTTGTGTGTGCATACTGCTTTTCTCCAGGCTTTTAATTAGGGGATGGGCAGAGGTGAAAGACTACTGCTGATTCAGCCCAGTGAAGTTTCATCCTCTACAAAATCACTAAGGTGGGAATCAGGAATATCTCAGGACATTCCCACTTGCATTATTAACCTCCTACACATGGTGAAGGGGATCAATAGTTACCTCGAGCTTGGTTGCTGAGCAGAATTTCCGGTACAGGAATCCTAGTGAGAATTTGATGAAGCATCTCCTGTGTTCACAGAATGCGCAAGGACTGCAATGCCAGCCAGCACAGTGGAGGCAACATTGAAGAAGTGGACAGTGGAGGAGTTACATCAGCAGGGAGCAGCAGCGGCTCGAGCAGTTCAAGTCAGGAAAACAGCGTGGAGCAACCGAGGAAAGAAATCTCCCAGCTTCGGTTTTCTTCTCAAGGTGGTACATACAGGCCAGGTAGGTTAAACAGAAGTAGCCTCCTAAGCTGAAGGCTTGCTGAGTCCCCAGAAGGTGCCCTCTGTTCTTGGAAAACTGCTCCTTGAGGAGAGTGACTGAATTTTTTTTTTTCTCTTTGTATCCCTAGCACTTAGCACTGATCCTGGTATCCAGGTGCTTGATAAATGCTTGGTGATTGATTAATTGACTGATACCTATGTGACGCAGCACGTAAAGTATGGGGAGGAAAGGCTAGAACAGGTGAACTGGCCCAAAGGGTCCGAGTTCTAGGAATATGTGCCAAAGACTCTGTCTACTGCCACCCTTCATGGGGGGATTTGGTGAGCCTTCTTCCAGAACTGGGCCACCCGGTGGTATGCATTTAAAAGAACTCAGTATTTTAAAATACCCTTCATTTCTCCCCTAACCCCTCTTCCCATAAGATTCAGCTTGAGCAGCTGCCCACTTTGCCTATCCCTAATTTTAGCTCTAAAATGCAATGGTATGACAAATTCATATCAGGAGCTTCATGGTGTGAAAGAAGTTTTAGGAGAAGCAATAGCTAATTGTTTTTTTTTTTTTCTGCAAAAGTTCTGGTGAACCAGCGTCTGCCATTCATTCACTCACTCACTATGGAAACATTTATTGAGCCCTTATCATGTGTGTAAGGTCCCCATGTGAGACACAGAGCAATGTGTTAGCTTTCATCATTGACCCATCATGATAATTCATTCCTTTTGACGGCTACTCACCCTGTCAAATATGCAGTTTACAGAAGCATTCCTGTTGCCCTAACTCTAGTATTTCTCTCCAGTTGGAGCCTCCCTCTAGCCATTTCTGACACATCAGAGTGAGAGAAAAGGTTGCCAGGAGATGGGAATGCAGGTGTTGGCTAAAACTATGGCTGCAATGAGTCAGAAGTTTAAAAATCTCATTTGAACTCATACTCAAATAATTAGTCCCAACCAGATGGAAGAAATTCAAAAATCAAACCCGAGGGATGGTCTTGAGCTTTGGGAAGTTAACAATAGTTAGTTAACATTAGTCTCTTGCGTGGAAAAAAACAAAACAAAAAACTCATGTTTTTTTTTCTATTAAGCTCTGATCTTGGTATTTTCCAGATGTGAAAATGCTACACTTTAGCTCCAAGCAGTCAAATATTTAAGAGTCACTAATACTTGGACGGTGATTTGTCTAATTGCCACAAACTGTGTACATGGTCAATGACGGTGCTGAAATGGAAAGAGTGGAATAAAGAGAATGTGTGTCTAAGTGGGCTGATGGACTTTTAAAGATTTAGGCACAGCTCACCAAATAAGTCCTTTGATTCTGAGAAAAGTGTTAGACTTATGTATTAGTGAGACGATATCAACAATTACTCTTGTTTTTTGTTTGGAAAAGGTTTTGTGCTTATTCCCCATGTTAACAGAGAATTCATTCTCTCATATGCATAGCAAGCATCCCTCTCATTTGTAGACTGAAGATTTTAAGGGTTTTACTTTTCATAATAAAGTATGACTTATAACCTATTTGTTGAAAGTCATCATATTAGAGTCAATTTTTTGGTCATGGTTGGAAGAAGCAACACAGAGTGAGGACATAGATAAGACGTGACCTGAAACATTGAAGGGAGCACCCATATGAATCAGTCAATCAGCCAATAAGCGTTTGTTAAGCACCTACTGTGTGTCAGATGGTGGATGGGACATAAAGGCAAAAATAAAACAGCCCCTGCATTCAAGGTGCTTACATTTCAGCTGGGGGAGGCAACAAATATATGCCTATTAAACATGTACATTGAGGAGTTTACAGATTCATCTATGTATTGAAAGAACGTGTAAATTAAACTTATATCTTAGTAGAGTCTGATGACTGAGTTGCTCGTAATAGGTGAACTACCAGAGCAGTGTCAAACATGGGACCCACAACACTCTCAAGTGTGCCTGAACCAGATTAATTAGTAAAATTAATTAAAATAAAATAAAACATTAAATAATACTAATATGTGGCTTTCTAAGTCAATATGTGGTCTACAGGGATACTTATGTATGGTTCAGTGGCCCTCATTTCTATATGAATTTGACACCACGAGTCTCAGCATCATAATATGACCAATTTGAAGTTGGGATATCCATCTGTGGTGGGGGACTGAAGAGTAGAACTGCTAGTTTGTTTACTAGTGAGGATGTTTGCCCCAGAAATAGCTAATGAATACGGCTGAATGGATGGTGCTATAAATATGAATCATCTACAAATGATTGATAAAACTTCTAGTTCTAAGAAACTCAGATGCCAGAATGAACTCCCTAGGATCATTTAATCTGATAGCAAAGTAATTGAAAAGAGAAGGTTAATTGTGAAATAATGATTTTGAGAAGCAAAAAATAGACTTAGATTTTCTTAATTTAATGCTTAACTTAGTTGGCTGGTGCCAGTCTGTCTGCAAAAAAAGAAAAGAAAAAAATCAAAGAAAAATCACAGAACAAGACAGCAAAACCTGAAGTTCTCAATATGTGTGGGGTGTACCTAGCCTTCAATCCTTTGGGGAGCCCTTAATGTAGAGAAATTTTTGTCCCTTTGTCTCTGAGTGAATTATTCCTGGCCAAATATGGGTGGTCCACTATCCAACACTGTAACCACTGACTAAGGGATGAATATGGAATGTTTTTGGACAGCAGTCAGCTTTACAATTTAAATCACAAGCAGATGTTTGGCCATACTAAAATCCGAACAAACTAACAAATCACCATCTCCATTCTTAATCCCAATTTATCAAGGTCACTCCCCTTTTTTTGAAGATAACATTAAACTAATCAGTTGGGGCAGTTAACATAGGCCACAACTCTCCCTTTTTCTTGAATCACTGAGATGGATGGGGCTGTGATGAAATCATCATACAAGGGTCTGAGCACACTAATTTCAAGAAAGCTAATGGAAGTCCTGGCAAACGCCACCTATGGCACTTTAGGCCAAGTGTGCCCTCTTTCTTATGTACGAGAGCAAAAATAAAAGCTGGATCATATGAAGGAAGGGAAACCACAACTACTGACTGCCCTCTGGGAAGGGCCATCATTACCTTCACTTCAACTAAGCTGTTTTTGTTTCTCAACTGCCACTCTCTGCTTGATGTGATGGGGAAGGGTCATTTCATTAGAAACCACTTCAACCAATAAGCTGTTTGGAAGGAAATTGGCTCTTTGGAATTTCTCAGCAGTTTAATTAGGTTTTGTCCCCTAAGGAATTACTCCTCAATGAACACTTCACTGCTCAGGCCTCCCTAAAGAGAGATACTTCAAGCAGATCAGAATTACTAGAATATGCTTTTTTCAAAGATATTCAGTGAATAAGTCAAGGAATAAATATCTGGCTGTTTATGAAGAATTACCAATGTAAATGATATGTGTACGTGTATGATCAGAAAATGGACCTTTGCCCAGCAGGAAAGGTTCCTTATTTATTTTAGAAATATATTTGCTACTTCTTGTTAGTAAAGTACAAGCTTATACTTCTCTTTGCTTTAGCTTTTTTGTAAGCACCTCTTCTTTGTAGTTATTGTACAATTTTGATTACAGGTATAACCTAAGGCACAAACCTAATGACTTACATAAACTTACACATACATCTCCTCATTAGTGGAGAGAATTACTGACCCAAAATGTCCTTTACCCAGGCAGGGATAGTTGAATAATCATTGTCTCTACCAATGAGGAGAGTCTTATGTAGATCCTTAGGCTTGAGCCATGTGTAACATTAGATTACATTCATTTTACAGTACTATATTTTAAACTTTAAAAGGGCAAGGGCTTCCTAACTTTATCTTTGTATCCCTAGCACCCATTACGATGCCTTACATATAGTATATGCTCAATAAATGTTGAATTGAATTTCCTGGTTGAGCAAAGTTGAAGCCTTGTTGCCATGAGGTATTCAAATAATAAGTTGTGGAATAAGTATCTGGTTATTCATGAAGAATAACCAATGCAAATTGTGCATCTTGGAGTCATCATATGCAAAATGCAAGCCATGAGCTAGTGATTTCCATGATCAAAAGGTTTGTGGTTTTCTCTTTATTTGTTTGCCTACAGACCTAGAAGGGTTAAGAGATTGCTCGTATATTTCATTGGTCCCCTCTAACACTAGGCCTGACTTTCTCACAAAATGGCAAACGGCTCCAGTGGCAATGGGCCACAAGAGAGATCAATCAAGGCATTCGAGAACTTGTAACTTTATCATGGGATACCACAGAGTAAGATAATATAAATAGATGGTGATAAGGAAGATTAATATTTAATATAAGGTTCCATAATGTAGCAGGTCAATGCAGCCATTCATTTCATTATTCAAATAACAGATAAGTATTTAGGACCTACAGTGCAAAAAGCCTTGTGCAAGGGGGAATTCAGTTTAGATAAGACCCTGTCCCTCCCTACTTTCATGGAGTTTATAAATATAGAAATAACTAGAATAGACATTATTACATGATAAACACATCAGAGGGTTGCAAAATGAAATGCTATGGGATGGGAGAGGAAGAATGATCACGGAAGACCTTATAGAAGAACTGGCATATGAGTTAGGCTTTAAAGGATGGCTAGAGAGAACATACTGGGCCTAGGAAAGAGCATGAAAGAGAGCCAAACTGCTCATGGTAAGAGAACTGCAAATTAAACCACTTTCTAGTTTCACCTTTCACCAAGGAAAATGGCAAGGATGACAAAAATATAGAAAAAAGTTGGAAGCACTGTGAGAAGATGGGCCCATTAATATACTATTGTTAAAGCTGTGAACTGTTCTAACTGTGAAAATAATTTAGAGTCATGTAAGAAAAGTGACTAAACTATTCATATTATTTTACCCAGCAATTCCACTATGGGGCACATAGGTCAAGGAGGCTGAAAACAGAAATAAATACTCCATATACACCAAACTTTTCATAACAGAACTTTCTGTTGTAGCTAAGAACTAGATACAAAGCAGGTGCCAATCAATTGGGGAGTAGATGAACAAAATGATACATAAATATAATGGAATATTATTATACAGTAAGGAATGAGGTATATGAGGAATTTTGAGAAACCTTGGAAGATTTGTATGAAATGATGCGGAGTGAAATAAGTATACAATATACATAGTTATCATAATAATTTAACTGTAAACATTAAAAGGAAGGGGCAGTTAGGTGGTGCAGTGGATAGAGCACTGGCCCTGAAGTCAGGAGGACCTAAGTTCAAATTTGATCTCAGACCAAACACTTAACACTAGCTGTGTGACCCTGGGCAAGTTACTTAACCCCAATTGCCTAAAAATTAAATTAAATTAAATTAAAAAAAAACATTAAAAGGAAGCAAAATTCTAAGTAACTATAATAACTAGTCTTAGTTCTGGAGAAAATACAGTATAATATGCTTCCCTCCCTCTTCCAAGCAAAAAGATGGGAAACTAAATGTATAATCTTGGATGTATCATCAGATATCATCACTGAAGCAGTTGTTTTGTTGAACTGATTTTTTTTTGTCTTGCAAGTCGTCAGCAAGTATTGATTAAGCACCTACTATGTGCCAGGCACTGTGCAAAGTACTAGGGATATAAAAACCATTCCTGTTTCAAAGACCAAGAAGTCTAATGAGGGAAGCAACATGCAAACAATTATGTATAAACAAGATATACATATGATAAATTGGAGATAATCAATTGAGGGAGGGCACTAAAATTAAGGGAATTTGGAAAGATACTTGAAAGAAGCTAGGGAATCCAGGAAGCAGAGAAAAGAGAGAGAATTCTAAGCATGAAGAGCAGCCAGTAAAAATCATTGAGCTAGGATATAGAATGTTGTGTTCAAGGAACAGCAAAGAGGCCACTGTTATTTGATTGAAGAGTATGTTGAGTACAAGTTGCTATTCCTTATAAATATATAATAAAGTTATCATGTAAATTTTTTTCCTTTTTTTTCTTCCCTAGAGATGGCCACCATTAGACATAAATATGCATATGTACACACACACACACACACACACTCACATATCTATATACATCTATACATACACACATATACACACATACATAAAACCATTACTTCTATTTATCAATTTATCAATTCTTTCTCTGGATGCAGATAGCATCTTCCTTCATATGTCTTTTGTAGTTAATTTGGGCATTTATAATAATCAAAATGACTTAGTCACTCAAAATTCTTAAAACAATATTGCTGTTCCTGTATACAATGTTCTCTTGGTTCTGCTCATTTCACTCTTCATTATTTCGTGCAAGCCTATCCACGTTTTCTAAGATCATCGAGTTCATCATTTCTTATAGCAAAGTAGTATTCCATCACAATCATGTACCACTGCTTGTTCAGCCATTCTGCAATTGACGGGCATCCCCAAAATTTCCAGTTCTTTGCCCCCACAAAGAGAGCTGTTATAAATATTTTAGGACATATAGGTTATTTTCCTTTTTTCCTAATCATCTTTGGAAATAGAAGGAATAGGAAGTTGTACATAATAGATTTGTAGTTTTGTAAGCAATTAACTTTTTTTATTATACTCTGTTATGGAAATTTTTATTCCATAAATTAAAAATAAACTATATATATATATATATATTTAAAAGAGTATGTTGGAGAGAGTAATAGGTAAGAAGATTAGAAGGGTAGGGAAAGTCTAAATTAGGAAGGGCCTTGAACATCAAGTGGGAGATTTTATCTTGGATTCTGGAGGGGATATGGAAGCACTGAAGTTTACTGAATAGGGAGATGACCTAGTCAAACTTGCTCTTTAGGAAGACCAATTTAATAAGAATGGGAGCAGCCTTGAGGCAAGGAGACCACCTAGAAGACTATAGCAATAGTCCAGACATTGAGATGATGAGGCCCTAAACTATGGTGGTGTCAGTGTCAGAGGAGAAATGGGGGTGTATATACAAGAAATGTTATAAATGTTGAATCAAAAGGTCTTGGCAACAGATTGGATATGGGGGAAAGAGGGAGGGGTCAGGATGACATCTAGGTTGTAAGCCAGGGTAATGGGAGGATCGTAGTACCCTTCACAGTAATAGGAAAGTTAGGAAGAGGTGAAGACCTGGGATGAAAAGATGAGTTCCATTTTGGACATGTTGAGTTTAGGATGTTTATAGAACTTTCAGTTTGAGATATTCAATAGGCAGTTAGAAATGACAGTCTGGAGGTTAAGAGAGATGAAAATTGAATCCATGGGAACTGATGATATCACCGAACAAAATAGTATAGAGGAGAAAGAGAAGACAGAACGGCCTTGAAGGACACTCAATGGCATGACCTGGATGAAGATCCAGCAAACGTGATTGTGAAGGGTTGATCTAACTACAGATTGGAAAATAACCACAATAGAGCAGAGTCACAAAACCCTAGGGTATTAAAAACAAGAGGGTCCGCAACAATGTCAAAGGCTGCAAAGCAGTCTTCAAAGAAGGTATTAGGGATAGAGTATGTTCAGAAATTATAGTAACATACAAACAAAGGTAACAATAATTTTTTTTAAAGGTATGAAAATCTGAGAACCCAGGATGTATTTTTGGGGAAAGAGAATAGTCCATTTGGGCCAGAGCAAAGCAAGTAGTAGAGTGGAATACAATTGAGATAAAGCTGGAAAAGGTGGATGGTACCAGATGATGTTAGGGCTGGTAGGTGGTACAGTGGATAGAACACCAAGCCTGGAGTCAGGAAGACCTGAGTTCAAATTTGGCCTCAGACACTTACTAGCTGTGTGACCCCGGGCAAGTCACTTGTCCCTGTTTGCCCCAGTTTCCTTATCTGTAAAATGAACTGGAGAAGGAATGGCAAATTACTCCAGTAAAATGCCAAATGGGGCCACAAAGAGTCAGACACAACTGAACAACCAGATGATGAAAGTATATGCCACACAAAGGAAACAGAATTTTATTCACTAGGCAATAAGAATCTACTGAAGGTTTTTTTTTTATTTGTTTTGTTTTTGTTTTTGTTTTTTAGCCAGAGAGATGCAAAAGAAAAATTATTCTGGAAATAACATGAAGGACAAAGGAGATAGATCAGAGGCAGGAAGGTTTGTTGGAATGTTATTTTAAGATCCAGGCAGTGCTGATAAAAGACCTGATTTAGGTTGGGGGAGGGAGAAAAAAAGTGCAGTTGCAAGGGATGTTATGAAAGTGGAGTTGACAGGATTTTACAACTGACTACCACTGAGGTTAAAGAGGGAGTTGATGCCACTGAAATAAATGAAATTGCAAAGAGAGAATGAGTAAAGGAAGAGGGCTGAGGATGGACCACTAAGGAATCCTCCTATTAAAAGATTAGGAAGAGAATGAGGACACAGCAAAGGAGACTGAAGACTCATCAGAGGAAGAGAACCCAGAGATCATGGTGTTTCTGATCTTTGGGGAGAGAAGAGCAGAAGGGTATGATTTTTAAGTCATTTCATAAAGTTATAGCACTACATTCCTTTGGTGACACAGCATTTCCTTTAAGTCTGGAATCTACCAAGCTAATTAGGTCTGTTCTGGATGGGCTATGAGAGTTTTCCCCTTCTCAAGCCCACAATAGGCAGTAAAAGGAAATGCAAGCAAACCACTGTAGGTTTCCCCTCTCCCAAGTTATCAATAGCTACAGGGCAATGCAGCCTTTCCCAGCCAGGTCTTCAAATAACACAGGATTCTGTTTTCTCCAATCAGCTCTCAGTAAAACAACATCTGTTCTCCAGTCAGCAAAACTCACAGCAAATTAGATGCAAAGCCTATCTTTACTCCTTCTCTTTATCCCTTTTAAGCCACAGAGGACAGTAAAGGACAACACAGGTAAGCTTCTGGGAGGCTTTACCTATCTCAGGCTGTAGATTGCATGAAGGGCAATAAACCCAACCAACTCTTTATGCAGAAAGAGAATTCAGCTTTCTTCCAGTGATACTCAGAATCCTCAGTGCCTATTTGTTTGACTTCACTAAACCCAAAGCAGCTGGTTTTATCTTCTAATTCTCCTCCACCTTGCTTCTCTCAAGCTGGAGGGGACTGTCTCCATTATCAGCATCTCCCTTCAGGGGATCGCTGTGTCTTCTCCTTATCTCCTCTTTTCACTGATCACCTTTAATGAGTCAAATCAAAGCATCCTCATAAGGAGTGACACATCTCAGTAACTCAACCCAGGCTGATAAATTCAAAACCCACAGTTCTATCAAGCATAACAATATACACTTTTCTCACAGTCCCCAAACAGTTCTGTGATGTGTAAGTTTCTTAGCTGTATCCTTCAAAACCCTGAAAACTGTGACATGAAAATAAACTGATAGACAACAATGTCATGTGGCCATCCCTGCCTTCAGTCAGTACTTGGGCCTGCTTTCAAACAGCGCCTCTCCCTATACTTATCTGTTTCCCTCTGATTCTTAGAACTGTCTCAAGTTGCTTTTCTCACACAAATATCTCTTTTTGTGTTCCTTTAGGCAAAAAATAAAACTGTTCACATACAAAAAAAGGGAGGGGGCAGTATGTTGCAGGAAAAATAGGCAGAAACTGCAAAGAAACAAATTTAAGTATGATGTTAGGAAAGGCTTCCTATCAGTCACAACTGCCCAGAAGTGGGATGAGTTGCCTTAGAAGGTGGTGAATTCTCCCTCAGTCAAGGTCTTCACATAGAAGAACCTTGAATAATCTCTGCCTCAGTTTCCTCAACTGTAAAATGGGGATAACATCTAACTCCCAGTGCTGTTGTGAAGATAAATGATATAGCATTTGTAAACTGCTTTGTAAACCTTCAAGTGTTAAATAAATGCTAGATATTATTATTTGGTAATAACAATAACAAAAATAATAGTAATATCTAGAATTTATATTGTGCCTACTAATGCCAGGCACTGCACCAAATGTTTTATGAATATTAACTCATTTGATCCTCACAATAATTCTGTGAGGTAGATGCTGTTATTCTCCCTATTTTATAGTTGAGGAAACTGAAGCAAACAGAGGTTAAGTGACTTGCCCAGGGTCACAAAGCTAGTGTCTGAGCTCTGATTTTAACTCAGTTCTTCCTGATTCTTGATCCAATGCTCTCTCTACTGCACCTCCTAGATTCTTCAAGTGGGAATTCCTTTGGAGTAATAGGCACTATGTTCAGTTTAAAAAAAAAAATACAACTTGTCAAATGATTCAATTCAATAATACCTCTTAAGTGTCTCTCACTTCCAAACTAACCACCATCTTGCTGCTAACTCAACCCTTGACTGACCCTACCTCCCTCAGCCTCCTAACCTCTCTGACTGGAGGGCTGGAGGGCAGAGTACCAGGCTCTTCTCAATGCTTTCCTTTATAAAGGGCAGAAACGAGACTCAATTCACTCTCTGCTGCCCTGCCTGATTTAACTCCCCAGAATAAGATGTCTGCAGGTGTCTGGTCACCCCTTTCCTCTCCTGCCACCTATTGTGTGGCCTCCCCTTTTAGTTGTAAGCTCCTTGAGAACGGGGACTGTCTTTATTTTTATTAATTAGATCCCCAAATGCTTAGAACAGTGCCTGACGCATAGTAGGTATTTAATAAATGTTTATCGAATTAAACAACCTATCTCCTGCAAGACACTATGCTAGTCACTAGGGATACAGAGGTTACAATCTTTGAAGAGCAAGCCCCAAGACCAAAACCAACACCATTTATTTCAGTTTATTTAATCCCTTTAGGCACAAGGGTTCTTAACCTAGGGCCTGGGAACTTTTTAAAATATATTTTGATAATTATATTAGAATGGAATTATATTGCAATATAGACCTATGTATTTTATTTTATACATTTAAAAACATTATTCTGAAAAAAGGAGTCCATTGACTTCACCAGATTGCAAAGGAGCATATAACATTAAAAAATTTCAGATCCTTCCCCTGCTTCAGGGAAATTTAAAGTAATCAAGTTTATCTTGCTTTCTTTCTTTTTTCTTTTTCACTAAGGCCCCAAGAATTAAGTAAGTCTTGTCTCTAGCACTTAGAATATGGCAGTGATTTATTATTTGACTTGAGCAGGTTGTTTTTCAGGTGCTTTACCTGTTTTGAATTAGTAATTTCAATTCCAACAATGTAATAAGTAGTTTAAAAAAACAAAAAAAAAAGGGGGGGGGGGAACTACTGGGAGTCAGTAGGCCTGGATTTGAGATACTTCTTCCACTAACTTCCTGTGTGATTTCTCTAATCTTTGATCCAGTCACCTATAAAGTGAAGCACCTGGACTAGATAACATCTAAGGTCCTTACCACCGCCAAGGGCCTATGATTCTTTTATTGATAGAATAGCCTGAATTCCTTGCAGTGATAACTCATATTTATATATCACTTTAAGGTTTTCCAAAGTAATTACAAGTTTTGTTTTTATTCACCAAACAGAAATTACATGATCATAGATTTAGAGCTAGAAAGGTTAAGTCCAATCTTCCTCCCCACCCCATTTTACACATGAGCAAACTGAATGTCAAAGAAGTGAATCGGACTGTCTAGGGTACAAAGTTAGTAACAAACCCAGATATTCTTCACTTCAAATCCAACACTCCATCTATTTCACCACATTGTATGGAGGATTTGGGGGGGGGGGGGTGGCGGTAATATTCACTGACAAAATATTTGTTTTGTTCTCTTGTTAAGGCAGAAGAAAAGGCCGGAGTCAGTCTGCACAGGCACATGCTACCTTCATCCAAAGACCACCCATTTCAAGTTTGTCTGGGCCAGTTTTAGAAAGCCATCCATCTTTGCTCCAGACTTCCACATCGGTCCATGAAATAGCCCAAAGGCTGTCCAGCAGTCAGCTCTCCCTGCACAATTCCACCACATCGCTGCACTCTCAACCCCGTCCTATTTCTGCGACCGGCCATCTCAATGTCCGAGAGAGAGCTGAGGCGCTAATCAGATCCAGCCTAGGCTCATCCACCAGCTCTACCCTCAGTTTCTTGTTTGGCAAGAGAAGTTTTTCCAGTGCACTGGTCATTTCTGGGCTCTCAGCTGCCGATGGAGGAAATACCAGTGATACCCTGTCTTCCAGCAGTGTCAACATTGCAATGGGCCCCTCTGCTAGAGCCATGAGTCAAACTACAAGGGTAAGATGGCTCTGTGTTAGCAGGAGTGATCTAGTTATTTGGCTACTTGTAGACACTGTTTTAACATTTGATGCTTAATGATTCCCATCAGTCTCCTTCCAGGATTCCGTCTTCTTCACTATGGGGTTCCCAGAGTGATAAACGGCAAAGTAATTAGACATGAAACGGTTTGGCAGTTCTGTGCAGCAAACGGGATCTAGATATACATGTGCTATAAATAATAATACCCCGGTATGGCTGGAGATTGCCAGACACAACCGAGCTAAGTAGAAATACTGTCATTAGCACAAAATCTTCGAATGGGACAAAACAATGTGTTCTTCACTCATCCATACAAGAGGCAGCATTTTCTAACAATCTGTTTGGTCCAGTCTCTTCAGATTATCTTGGTCTGAAAGGAAAGAAAAAATAGAGGGGGAAAAAAAAAAGAACATGAAGGTCTGATCTGCATGCTGTCCATTATTAGCCACAGTTTTCAAGGTAGTGAGATGGACATTACTTTTAAGTAGTAAAATGCTGGGAATTTCTGCCAGTCTAGAACCCCAAGTAGATAACATTACATTAATACAGAAGCTGCATTAGTTTCAGAGAAACTCAAGGCTCCAGCTGTTTTCTCTTAATGGTGTTTGTGCTACGGACAAATGTTGGTTGCATTAGCAAACGGAATCTTAGAAGTTGGAAGTGTCCCATGTTCCATTTCATCATTTGAAAAGCAGCGTGGACTGGAGAGCTAGAGAGCTGACCCTATAGTCAGAAAGACCTAGGTTCAAGTCCCACTTCTGGCTGTGTGACTCTGTTCAAGTAAAGTCTCAGTGATTTCAGCAATTCTTTGAGACTTTGAGACTATGTTACATTGGAACTAAAAAAAAAATTAAAATGAATGTTAAAAATTGTTTTTACATGTAATTAGGAAAAAATAAAATATTAAAAAAGGGGGGGATACTATAAATTACAGAGAAAGCACTGAATTCATTAATAGAGGGAGTTTCCTTACAGGGAGTTCCCCATATTGATAAAATCACAGGTCCAGTCCCTATCCCTATTTAGTGTTTAGACCATTTGTTTAGACCACCTTGTTGCTGACTTTTAAAAGTCACTTAGAGGAGGGGTCAGAAGGTATAGCAACCCTGGATTACAAACTGTCATTCTTGGAAGGGAGCCACTGGTGAAAAGGATACCAGAATTGTAATTTCCTATCATGGAATGGCTCTTTATGAATGACTAGGAAGAAATGTTTAAAGCTGTGTCTCTAGAAAAATTATTCCCAGGTTTAAAAAAAAAGTCTTCTTAGTATCTTTTGTTTTTATATTGCCTGTGTATTCTTCCTCTTCCTACTCCCAAAGAGGAAAGAATGAAAAAGAAGGGAAAAAAAACAGTTTAGCAAAACTCACCATCATATTAAAAATGTATGACATTGTATGCAATGTTCCATTCCCATAGTCCTCCACCTCTGTAAAAAAGCAGGGTATCCCTGTTTTTTATTTCTTTTGTCTCTCACTGAAGGCAAGGAAAATACCAACTTTGCGATTTATCATATATGCCCTTTCTCCCTCTTCTCCACCACATAGAAGTATTATTTAGCCAAAATCAATTTCAGCCAAAACAAAAATGCCTCTTAATTGAGATGTGAGTCAAAACATCATAATTTTAGCATTTATGATATGTGGTAAAGATATAAAACATAATAGAAATGGAAGCACAGGAAATTTAGAAATACTTCCAAAGGTCACATCATTCCAATACATTGATGCCCATATTCTACGAGAAAAAGCTTCTACACATTGCAAGACCCCATGCTAAATGTAGAATTCAAGGTAGGCCATCATCAACTCATTTTCTGACCTAAGACTATTGATCAATCTATTCCAGTTTAGAGAATAGGAGTCATTGTCTCACCAAAGTTTCGAAGGCTACTTCGGACCATCCATGTGATATTCGGGGCCTATTCACAAAGATGCATGCTACTAGAAAGCACTCAACTAGCGACATCTGCTAAGCTATTTGCATACTTCTTTTTTGTTTTGGAAACAGTTCTCTGAACCTTGTGAAACGACATATGCCACGGAACAGGGTCAGCTTCGAGATCGACATCTTCCTCAGGCAATGGCAGAAAGCCTTAGTGTGATCTGTCGGAGGGCCAGCCAAGAGGACGTGGGCCTGGATGACACAGCTTCTCAGCAAAGTCTATCAGAAGAGTCATGAGGGACCAGGAGCTTCGGGGCACTCACTTCCGGAAGACAACTTGTCCTCTCACCTGCAGCTGGCTGGAGTGTGATGCCGATTTTAAAATCTCTGTCTTTGGAACTCAAGATCCAGGAAGTTTAAATCAAAAAGGAGCTGACAGGAGAGCCTGCGTGAGGGCCTTAACATGAACCGATGAGACCTTCCCTAAAACACAGGGCAACTCCATCTCAGGTCCTCAGAGACTTTTCACTTGAAGACGAAAACCTACGTGCTATCTCTCCTTTTCCCATGCACCCACCCCAACAATTCCCTGCTACCGGAGCTGCTGATGTGGATTTCTGGGAGGGCTCAAGCAATTACATTTCACAATTGGAATAACAAACAAAAGCCATTTAGTATCCTAACATAACCAGAAGCAGCGCACACATATGGACTACTATTTTCAACCATTACTAAAAGAAACTAATTGCATGTTAAATAATTGGCAATTTTATACATAATGCATTACCATGAAAAAGTCTGAATAGTAGCATTTAATATATAATGGGCTGTTACAATATGCTACAGTGAAATCTAAGTGTTTAAGAAGAACCCCATTTCTTCACCACATTCCTGCTGGTGGTAATTAAGTACACAATAGTGACATATTTCAGGAAATGCTATAGTGCATGCTGCTATGTTTAAAGTATTTTGTAAAAGAACTAGAATGTACATTGATACAAGATGAATTAAGAAACCCAGTTTAAAACAACAAAACAAAACCTGTGCATGGAAAGCCATACTGGATCACATGATGTTCCTAACTTGCAGTTAGAGTTCTTTCTAGAAAAAGGCTGTGTGTTCCTGTTTAGTTGACAGGAATGCATACCTGTTTCTGAAGCCAAGAAATCCCTAATGTATCATAGGACACACATTCACACCTTTTTTTTTTTTGTAATTAAAATGTTTACAAAGATTGATGCTTTCAGGTGTTTTGATTTGCTAGAATTGTTATCCATTGGAGGAGGGAGGAAAGGAGAGTGGGTTTTCTTTTGCTTTGAGAATGGAATTTTAATAAACTCTGTCTGGGCTACTATACTTGAGTCCAGACATAAGCAAGCCCATGAAAGACATGTACAGCAGAAGCCTGGGTCCACATTAACAACAAGAAGGGGAACGAGGATGTAGTGGCTAGCCCAATAAGAATGCAGTCTTCTATACATTAGATGCTGAACTCTCATTTTATAGTCAACGAAAACAAAAACAATAATAATGATAATATCAGCACTTATATAGCACTTTAAGGTTTGCAAAGTGCTAGATAAATGTTATCTCATTTTAACCTCCTAGCAACCCTCTGAGGTCGGTGCTATTATTACTCCTATTTTACAGATGAGGAATTTGAATCAGCAGTTAGGTGACTTGACCAGGGTCACACATCTAGGTGGGATATGAACTCAGTTCTTTTTGACTCCAAGTCCAGCACTATCCACTGTGATACCTAATTGCCTTTATTTGTCTTTTATAAAGACAATAGATTGTAGCATTCCACATGGGAACTGTACAGATTTATATTAAAGAAAAACACCTTTTTCTTCATCATAAAAGGAAGAGGGCTTTGTGGGAAAGGGGTTCTTCATCTTCATAAGACGTGGTTTCCAGTGTTATCCTCATTCATGATTATCCATTCTCATTTTTCAATGTCCTAAGTAAAAACGGAGTGACCAAACTTAATATAATACTTTAGAGTGCGGTCTGACCAGATGAAGTACAATGGAATTAACCACTGCTTCCTTCTAGTTATTGTCTTCCAATTAATATAACCTAAGTTTGCAAGTTTTATTTGCTCTTTCTCTCTGTCTCTCTCTCTCTCTTTATACTACTGATATCCTGAGTTCACCAAAACATCTTTTTACTACTTAAAACTATCATCCATCCATACCTCCCTTTGCTCCCCATCTTGTACTTCTGTAATAGTTTTTTTTATTTTTAAGATTGGGTTTTTCTATCTTACCTAGGCTGGAAGAGCATGGCCCCAATTTCACTACTGATCAGCATGGGAGCTTTGATCTTCTCTGTTTCCAGCCTGGGCTGGTACACCCCTTCTGAGGCAACCCAGTGGCCCCTCATCCCAGGGGCTTACCATATTAACACCAGACTTAGTGGGGTCACCCGATCAACTTATCTCTCTGCAGCTTGGAATTCTCAAGTTCAAACTGTACTTTTATTAAAATTTTGCCAGATTTCAACATCAAGTTCATCGCCTTCTAGTTTGTAAGCTCTAAAATGGTCTTCCCCTTTCTGAAGATTAGAACATTTGTCCATCTTGAGTCCTGCAGCACTTTTCTCCCTCAAAGTTCCTGGGGGAAATATCACTGACAACAGTTGAGAATTCATAGCTGGCAGTTCTCTCAGTATCCTAGGATGTAATTTGCTCAGATCAGGTGACTGGAATTCTTTTAGGGCACCAATGTGCTCTATTACCTCCTCAATGAAGAAATCCTAAGTATGAAGAAATTGAACCAATTCCTATGCTCTTCATCCCAAGCTCTGTCCAGCACATTGAATGATATTTTTGGTAGTTTTTGAATCACTCAGTAGGAAAATCTACCCTAATGCTATATGACCCAAATATCAACTTATATGGTGTGAATGCAATTTCTGTATAAAAAAAGAATCTCTTCAGCCCCTCAAGCAAATGAGAAAATAAGGTCAAGACCCCCAGGGCCATTAGTAAGAAGCTGGCTATCCAGCTGCAATCTTTTCAACAGTTTATAAATACAAAAAAAAAAAATAGACAAATTAAGTAGAAAGTAAAACTATCCTGGATAAACTAGAAGGCAAACAAGTATAAAAAATGTCAACTGAGGAATCAGATGAGCTCTGCATGAAGGCATTTCCACTACCATTGAAGACAGGTTTATTCAAACAGGTCTTCCCAGGTTTCTCTGAAACCAATCTTTTCTTCATTTCTTATAGCATAGTAATATTCTATTTTTCTTTCCTCCCTTTTTCTTCCAATGAGGGAGAGAAGGAAAAAAAGCCTGTTAATTGAAAAAAAAAATTAAACCATTAAAAAAACCCAATATGATCTGGGGAAAAGAGAGGCTTATGAATTTATCACTCAGTTGTGGCTAAGTACACTTAATACCTGTCCCATTCTTTGGTAGGTTTTGAATTCTGCTTTAGTTTTCAGATTTGGAATCCTGTGCAATCATCACATATACACACACTTAGAACAATTTTCACCTTGGAAAGTCTGGGTCTCTAAAACTAATGTAAAACAGAGGGTTGTACAGTTACCCTATAAATCTGGGCATGTTGATCCTGCTAATCTGGACAATTCTGGTCAAAAGAAAAAAAAAAAAGACAACTGTCATTGCCTGAGTTGTCCAGGACCTTTCCAGATTAGACTTCTTGGCCAGGCCCGCCTGTGCCGTCTCACTTTTAATATGACCATTCACAATTCATGAGCTTAATAACCTGACCTTCAGCCAGTCAGCTGGCTCATCTAAGGGTGTTCCATACAAAATAATGCATTATTAGCCCCATTTAAAGGACATTTCCAAGGTTGACACTTCTATGCTAGAGTTATCCAAATGTTCTGCCAGCAGAAGGTTGAATAATTATTTTCAGTACTTGGAGGCTGTAGAAAATTGCTTCTCCTTGAAAGTTAATGTAAGAACTGTGAGACTCAGTTTCATATAAACTGTGTAGCTAATCTGGCATTATTGGATTTAAACTCTTTGCTATGTGTCTGAACCAGCCATGTCTGGAAAGTTGTTTACTAAAATCATTAGATCCACGAACTTCTATTTGTACCCATAAAATGTGCATTCAGTACGCCTGTTTCATTCACAGCCCCCTCCTCCTGTCACCTCCACTCTTTTCTCAGACTGCCTGTCTGCAGTCTGACTGAGGGAACTCCAAACCCTGCTGGCAGTGCACACAGGGACTCAACTGCTTTACAATCCAAAGCAAAAGCAAAAAGGATAGAAAGATGGAGGCATAATCCTTAATCCCACCCCCTTCCTCCCCTTCCTACTGATCACCTTGACTACAATGGTGAGATGCCTGAACATATGAACCCAGGAAGCTTTATACACTGAAACTGTATCATTTATGGTTTATCAGTTGTGTGCTATTACCTTATAAGATTAAAAATCCACATTATAAAGTTTTCATCGTTAAAACTGTGCAGATTAGGAGAGGTTATTTTTTTTTCTTTTAACATTTAAAAATATTCTGAACTTTGCTAAAGAAAATCCTAACAATCCAACAAATTTAGTCATTTCTTTATCATGCTAAGGACTGGCTCTTTTTAATCCTTAGTTTTTAGAGCTAAGCACAGTTTTAGGTGGCTATATGACACTGCTGTGTAATAAATACCAGGGCTTTTAAGTGCGATTTGACTAAAGATCCCTTTGCAGTCTCCATGATCAAAGCCATTACAATATATACATTACATGTTTCTGTAGAAAAAAAAAAAAGCTTGTCATCTTCCTAAGCATTCTACTCTTAAACCAAAGCTCAAAGGAAAGAAAAAAAAAAGCACAATTAAAAAATGTTGCTCAGGAAAGTGCTATTTGGCTAGGAGTATAAACTGGTTTATGATGGAGGGCAAAGCATATGAAGGGAACTCTGACATCAGTTCTACTCAAGTCCCACCAGCCCCACCCAAACCCAATTTTTTTCTGGAAAAACCCTTCTTCAAACCAAGTGGTGTGTTACAAACCCACATTTGAATTTTCTTTTTTAATGAATTCTGCATCTGATGAATGGTTGTAATTTCTGTGTTGCTCTCACCCCATCTGCTAAATGCCAACTAACTGATTTGATAACACATTTTTTTCATTAAGCCCCACCCCCCCATGGAAGAGACCTTAATAAGGAAACCAAGTGCTTTCATAAAACATTTTTTTTTTTAATCAAAAGCTCAAGGAGGCCTCTCAACATTTACTAGAATTTTCTTCACCCAGATACAAGTCTGGAAAAAACAAGCTACTTTACCTAATTTGAAGAAAGGGTCGTCCCACCCCTCCAACCCAGTTAACTGACAAAGGCAACTGGCTGAAAAACATTAAAGAGTCATTTTAGACAACAGCCAAACTGTAAGGAAAAGAAAGAAAAAGAAAATATCCCAAAGAGCTAAGGAAATGCATCTCCATTCCTTCTTGGTGGGAGGAACCACAAGTAATGAACATTGGGTATACTACTGTGCTCAGTCAATGCTTGTTTTGCTGAATTGCTCTCCCTTCCCCCCCTTCTCTTTCTCTCTTTTTCTCTCTCTCTCTCTCCCTTTTATAAGAGCCAAATCTCTGAGTAGAGGAAGGATAGATATAAATCTATATAGATAAGAGATATGAAAAAGATAGAAAGCTGAATATGAAGGTTTTAAATGCACAAGGATTTCAATTATTCTCCCACCTAGCAGAAAATTCCTATTAGGTTTCTGGGCTCTATAGGCATTTTGAATCTAAATAAAGGTTCATGATCCTGCTTTCTGCTTTTACAAACTTCCCTAGGGGAAGGATGAGGGAGTGAGTGGTGGTGAGGGAAACAGCACAGCATGGCTAGTGGTTGTTTCTTGGTCATACCCAACCCTTTTGGACCACTGGAATTGGATTAAGGTAGGTTTACAGTGCAGATCCATGATCAGAGACACTCTCTTGATTTCCCATGATCAATTCTACGGTGGCAGACATAGAAAGTGGATCACTTATGGAAAAAAAACATCTATTAACTATGCATTAACTATAAGTTGCCTTAGTTTAGGGATATGCTAGAATAGGTGTTGTATAGGGGTGTTCTACAAAATTGGTTAGTTGTTGTCCTTCATTCTTGAAGAGGACCAAAATGACATCACTATGCTACACTCAAGTTACAGCATATCTGACTGTAGCTGATCAGACCAGTACGAGCTCGGAACGGTCTACCACAGGTCAGGCACAGATGGTCCATGTGAACATTTGGGGTGGATTCTCTAAATTTGCACATCCCTCGCTTCTTTTGGGCTACTTCAATTCTGTTTTGTTCATAGAGCACAGCACCTTCTCTGATGTGGGCACACCATGCTGAGCAGCCCTGTGCCAGTGTCTCCCGTGTCACACAATCAATCCCAAAGCTAAGAGAGACCTTGAGAGTGTTCTTGTATCGCTTCTTCTGACCATCATGTGAATGCCTGCCCTGTGTGAGTTATTCATAAAATAGTCCCTCTGGCAAGTATACATCGTGCATTTGAACAACGTGGCCAACCCATTGGAATTGCATTCTCTGAAGCAGAGTCTGAATGCTTGGCAGTTTAGCTCTAGGAAGGACCTCAGTATCTGGTATTTTATCCTGCCAGGTGATCTTCAGAATCTTCCTAAGACAATTCAAATGGAAGCAATTCAGTTTCCTGGCATGGCACTAGTATACTGTCTAGGTTTTACAAGCATACAAGGAGGTCAGCACAATGGCTCTGTAGACCTTCAGTTTGGTAGTCAGTCTAATACCTCTTCTCTCCCACAATTTCCTTTGGAGCCTCCCAAACACTGAGCTAGCTCTGGCAATGCTGTGTTAACCTCATTATCAATGGGTACATCCCTGGAAAGTACACTACCAAGGTAAGTGAACTTATCCACAGCATTCAAAACTTCTCCATTTGCTGTAACTGATGGTTCCACATACGGATGGTGTGGTGGTGGCTGATTGAGCACCAGTGTTTTCTTGGTGCTGTTAGGCCAAAATTAGCACAAGCAGCAGAGAACTGATCCGTACTTTGTTGCATCTCAGCTTCAGAGGTTGCATTGAGTGCACAATCATCTGCAAACAGAAAATTATGGCTTGTAGCCTTTCCAAATAGAAGAATTTACCATCAGTGTGGTAGCTGACTTTGATATAGTGTTTGTCCTCATTGAAGGCATTTGACAACATAGCATATGAGAAAGCACACAATCTTGTTTCATTCCATTGGTGACTGGGAAAGCACAAAGGCACTGTCCATTAACCAGAACCCAGGCAAGCATGCCATCATAAAATTGACACACAATGCTGATGAACTTCTCTTGACAACCAAATTGTAACATAATTTCCCATAAGCCCTCATGACTGACAGTATCAAAGGCCTTGGTCAGATCTACAAACATTGTATACAGACCTCTGTTCTGCTCCTGGAATTTGTCCTGGAGTTGTTGGGCAGCAAACACCATATTGACTGTTCTTTGGCCCTTTCTGAAGCCACGGCTCTCAGGTAGATGACCATCTTCCAGATGAAGGATCACCCTATTAAGGAGGACTGTGGCAAGAATCTTGCCAGCAATGACTAAGAGAGAGACCCCACTGTGATTGTCATAGGACAATCTATTTCCTTTACCTTTATAGAGATGGACAATGGAGACATACTTGAACTACTGGGGGATAACCTCCTCTTGCCGTATAACCTGGAAAATTTCAGTCAGCTTTTGGATGAGCAAGGGACCCCACTCCCCCCGCCCCACACACCTTGTAAATCTCAGCTGGAATAGAAACAGTACCAGGTGCTTCACCACAGGAAAGGAGCCTAACGGCATTCCAAACCTCTTCTTCAGGTGGAACGTCAGCGAGGGAGGGATTGACTTCAACCTGAGGTTAATGGTCAATGGCCTCAGCATTATTGATGATGGTCTGTTGAGAACATTATGGAAGTGTTCAGCCCATCTCTCCAGGATCATGTCCTTATCACTAATCAGCATGACTCCAACAGCATTGAGTAGTTGAGATGCACCATAGGTTTTTGGCCCATCAATAGCCTTCAGGGCATCATAAAAGTGCTTTGGATTGTTACTATCAGCATAAAACTGAATTTCATCTGCTTTCTTACTGAGCCAACAATCTTGCATCTCTCTTAAGATTTGCTTGTACTTTATTTTTGATGGAATTAAATGCTGCCTCCTTAGAGATGATGAACTATCCTGCTGGTAAAGTCATTCCAGCAGGGGAAGACTTCACATGCTTGGGCCCTAACTCACCAACAGGTTTGAGACCTCTTAGTTACCCTCAACCTGGTTTAGCCCACCTGCCAAAATGGTTTACTAGGGTGTGGCTGCTGCACATGCCACAGCTTCTTGGAGCCACAGGTGAGAGTTAGGTGGAACAGATGGATACCAAAGGTGGAAAGCAGCCCTGAAAAGGGGCTCAGCAGCCTTTACACCAAAGGTACTAGTCTTCCCTGAACATACCCTACACCATTCTACAAAATAATTTCTGCTCAAATCTAGTGTTCTCCACTATATAATTATAATGACCAACTTTGGCCCTGGAGAAGAGATGTACCACGCTCCTTTCTTTGGGGAGATGGCGGACAGGGGCAGTATGGGTGTGAGACGTTGCACACAATATTAGTTTCTCTCTCTGTTGGTTTTTCTTTGTTACAAGGGAAGGTTTGTTGAGGGGCAGGGGATAGCTGTCAATGACTTTAATGTAAAAGCCAAAAGATCAACAAAACTTTTTTTTATTATAAATTTTTAAAATTTAAAAATTAATCTCCTCTTATGTAGGTATGACACGGTAAGCACATGGAGCACTTCTAAAATATTGTTGAGCCCACTTGGATGGTTCTATGCAGACCTGGAAAGAGAACACAAGCATTCTTACCAGTAATGATGCATGAATTCAAAGTGATGCAAAAGACCTTGTACAAAGTAAATCATACTTGGCTTAGTTTGTAGCCAAGAGGCTACTGCAGCTAAGCTCATGCTATCTTCTTAGCATGGATCAAGCTTGTTCTTCTCTAAATATAGAAGATTTTCTCCATTTGTTCTCCCCTAATAGTGACCCAGATCACACGAATAAACTCACCAATATGTAATTAATCCTCGTGTTTTGAGCCTTTTCAAACTTAGCTCATCTTATCCTTAGGTGACAGCTAGAGTCTGTTTCTTAGTCTCAGCCTAAGCTTTTCCAGCTTGGAAGCCTTGTCAGTAAGAATTTAGGGGTCACCTCCATGGCAGCGTATATTAGAGTAGACCTTTGGTGAAGTCCAAACTTATTTAGTGTCTAAAAGCAACACTTGCATTAGGTTGTGAGGAGAGAGAAAAGGTCCCTTTACACACGCTAAAGCCTTTATAAACATTTAGGTCTACAGTGGCTTGTAATCAAAGGCCCCGTTCTGGTCTGGGTTGGCAAACCAAAGTCAGGTTTCATATCAGCCCTTTCTCACACACTTTCCCACCTCCATGCCTTTGAACTGGCTGACTGTCAAGCTCTGGAAGGTTTTCCTTCCTCACCTTCACCTCCTAGCATCCTTGGCTTTCAAGAAACAGCTCAAATCCCATTTTCTTCAAGTTGCCTCCTATTTTCCCTCTCTACTAGTGCTTTCCCTGAGGTTACCTTCCATTTATACTGTATATATCTTCTAGGCACAGTCACTTGTATGGTGTCTTCCACATTAGACTGTAAACTTCTTGAGGGCAGGTACTGTTTTTACTTTGTCTTTGTTGACTCATCCCTTAGCATAATGCCTGGCACATGGTAGGTGCTTAATAAGTGCTCGTTGTCCAACTGAGTGAATTAGTCTAAGGGCATGCCCAATGTTACAAAAAATGTTGGTAGTTTTGTGGGGACCTTTGAAGGGAACTAATTTAATTTCCAGTCTCCTCTTTTAAGCCTTAGTCTGTGATTACAGATTAGAAAAAAAAATGCTGGGGAGTTTAACATTAGTACAATTGATGGATGCCCACAATGCTGACTGGCTATGTGACAGAAGGGCACAGATGCAGAAGGCTGCAATGTACCCTTCACTCCTGCCCCATTACATCTCATTTGGACTATCATACTAACCCACTAATTCATCTCCTTGTATCCAATAGAGTATGAGCTCCTTGAGGAGAGACATTGTTTCTTTTTTTCTCTTTTATATTCTAAGCATCTTTATTGTTCAACCATGTCCAACTCTTCATGACTCTATTTGGTGTTTTCTTGGCAAAGATATTGGATAAATATATTTTATCAAACCAAGATATTGGTTTGTGATTTCCTTCTCCAACTCATTTTACAGATGAGGAAACTGGCACACGGAGTTAAATGACTTTCCCAGGGTCACACAGCTAGTATATGTCTGAGGCCATATTTGAACTCATGAAGATGAGTCATCCTGATTCCAAGCCCAGTGCTCTACTTTACCACCTAGTTGCCCCACATCAAGCATCTAGCACAGCAGTAATTATTACTGCTATATATCAAGTACCAGGGTGAATACTTAATATAACTGCTTCTTAGACTGACCTCAATAAATATTTGTTGAATTGAACAAAAATGCCTTTGAGATGTACATGTATGGTGAGCTTTATCTTCAAATTAGGTTAGAATTCTAAGCCTGTAACTTGTATTAACAACATTGTTAAAGGCATTCTGTATATTATATACAATAAAGGTAGTGAGTGTGAAATAGCTGAAGGAATACTAGGTTTAGATTCAACTAAGGACTGGGTTCAAATTCTGGCTCTGGACCTTAGGAGCTCTGTGGCCCTGGCTAAGTCAATGAATCTTTCTAGCCTGAAACCACTCATCTATAAATCAGAAAAAAACAAACAAACAATATTTATAATACCTATCTCACAGGTTTTGTTGTGAGAAAAGTGCTTTGTGCAATTTCAACCACTAATCAGCTTTATCATTTTTATAACCATTCCTTATTATAATCTCAAGATGACAATCTTTCTTATCTCTTTCCTTCCTTTTACGGATGAGAAAATAAGACACAGAGAGGTCAAGCAACATGTCAAATATGACACAGCCAAAGGATGGCATAGCTACAATTAGAATTCAAAAGGCCTGAGTTTCCAGCCCTATTACCCAGTCTCTTGAATGACACTATCTCTCTATGAGTGCATCTGAGAATTCCAAATTTTTTAAAGACTTAATATGTTCAATACGAGTCTCCACCTGTTTTCGACCGCTTAATTTATTTGAATATTTGTAAAGGATAAATAAGCAAACAACAACAAAAATATGGGGAAAGGACTTTAAACAATTTTGTTTTGGAGTAATAATAGTAATAAATCAAACCCTTATGCCACATTAAGTTACACGAGATTAATGATGCACCTGGATCGGAATTTGATTTTCATGACATGCAAAATTGATTAAGTGGTGAACTCTTCTTCCCCCCCTTCCCCTGAACACATTTATAAACTTCAATGGGACAAATTCCATCTAATATTCTCCAAACCATTTCTCATTTCATAATTAACCCAAATCATGCACACGACTGCAAGAAGAAATAAACAGAAAGCTTTAAGCATAAATAAACCATAATGGATTGTTAATCTTGTATAGTCAATCCAGCATTAAGTCTAATTTGATCTTTTAAACATTTTATGGAAAACATCTGTCAAGACTCCTTTGGAGGAGCCACAAAGGTTTCAAGCACTCAGTTATCATAAACCTGATAGCATAAAAGCCAAATGGGCTGAGTACCAATCAGACACCCCTTGAAACACACCACTACTTAGCTGACACGAAAGCATGGGGCATAAATGAGCTTTACTTTTGGCAGCTCTGCACGACTGCCACGATTTCTTGCAAAAGGCTATCTCTGTTTTCCTTTGTAACCTGTGAGGAAAAAAGAAAAAAGACCAATAAGGCCAGACACCAGGCTTTTCTTCATTATTCCCTTTACTCCCCCCGATGGATAATATGCTATCTGAAGGCACCCAAAACTTCACTGGGAAAAAGGACATATTGTATATTCCACTTAAGAACAGATCACTTTGAAGATACTTATGTCTGTTCTCAGCATCAACACTTGCAAATCAATCAATATTTATTATGTGCCTACTATGTGCTCTGTTGGGGGCAGCTAGATGGTATAGTAGATAGGCCTGGAGTCAGGAAGACTTATCCTCCTGAGTTCAAATCCTGCCTCAGACACTTACTAGCTGTGTGACCCTGGGCAAGTCACTTAACCCTGCTTGCCTCAGTTTCCTCATCTGTAAAATGAGCTAGAGAAGGAAATGGCAAACCACTCCAGTATCTTTGCCAAGAAAACACCAAATGGGATCACAAAGAGTTGAACACGACTGAAAAAGAACTAACCAATAGCAATCATGCAATGGGCTTAAGGATATGAGCTTTTTCAAGAAGACTATACTTTGCACAGGGAGAAAAACTTATAAGAAACAAGCAGAGAACCCTCTAAGACAGCATTTATCTAAGAGGTAACATGGTACAGTGGAAAGAGTCCTGGTTCTGGAGCCAGAGGTACTGGGTTCTGATCCTGCATGTGTGATCATGGGTAATTCACTCAGCCTTCCTAATTCTTGTTTTCTTCATCTATAAAATCAAAAAGTTGGATTAGAGGTTTTCTAAGATCTCTTTCTGCTCCAAGGCTATGATCCTCTTAGGCTTTACAAGGCTCCTCAGGGAAGGCACTATATTTGATTTAATTCTGTAACAATCATAATTTGTAGATGATATTTATATAACATTTGAATCTATAAAGACACTTTGCAAACATGGTCTCATTTGGGCCTCACAACAACCCTGAGGTAGACAGTATTGGAATCTCTGTAATTTCATCTCTCCAACATAGCAACTTGCCTTACCAGTAGAGCCCAACCTATCTGTGGCTGGGTATGTAACTCCTATGGAGTTGTCTGAAATGATGCGACCATGGTCACATGGCTGGTGTCAGAGGTAAGGTCTGAAGGGAGTCTTCAAGTCAAGCCAACAAAATTGATTAAACATCCACCACATGCCAGGCATTGTGCTAAGTGTTGGGGGGGGAAACAGACAAGAAAACCAGTCCCTGCCCTCAAGGAGCTAACAATCTAACAGAGGAGATAACATGCAAACAACTACATACAAATATAAACTGGAGATAATCTCTAGGGCAGTAGAATTAAGAGGGATTGGGATGGCCTTCCTCTAGAAGGTGGCATTTTATCTGAGACTTCAAGGAAGCCACAGAAGCCACAGTAAGAGGAAGAAGAAAACTCTAGGCTTGGAGAACAGTCAGTGAAAATACAAGGAATATGGCAATGCAGTGTATTGTGGGGGGAATGGCAAGAAACCAGTTTCAGTGGTTGGCACAGTGCATGGTGTAAGAAGACTGGAAAGGACGTTTTCCTGACTACAAGCTCAGCATTCTATCCACTATGCCACACTGGATTTTTAGGTTGTACAAGTATATGGCTATTATTACCATTCCCATTTGACAGATGAGTAAGAGGTTATATGGTTTGTTCACTATCATACAGGTATTAAGTGGCAGAGAAGTATAATTTGTACCCAGGCCTTCCTAACTCCAAGTCCATCACACTATATACCATACTGTTGGGGTTTTTTTTTTCCTATTTCTTCCAGAACCTAGAGCAATGCAATTCACAGAGAAGGTATGTAATAATAACTGTTAGATTAATGGTTGAGTGTCAAAGAATGTCACAAAGTGCTATCGGGATTACTATACAAATGATGGCAAACAGTGTGAGACATTTGATATAGTTCTCGAGAATTTGTGAGATGCTTCCATGAAAAACACATTTAACTTCTGCAGTGGCTAAGGACATCTTTGGGATTTATAAAACCTAAAGGGTGAGGACACCTGATCTTTGTAGAAGAAAACAGGTTTTAAAATTTAGAATCAGAAAGGCCTCAGGGATGCTCAAAGCACTGAATATACTCCATGCCCTGACAAAAATCAATATGCTTACAGAAAGCCTGTCATTCACTCTTTTAGATTTATGGCTCAAATCTTATTACAACAAATATTCCGATAAAGCAAAAAGACTATCAAGGCCCAGTCAATGTGGTAGTGACTACACTAAAGCCCTGGTATAGTACAACATGAGGATGTGGTCACTTCCCTGGGGTTTGCTGTCCTGGGTTCTGAACTGAAATAAGACCAGGCTCGCCATTTTCACGCATCCCCGCTGGCTTCTTGTGTGGGCTGAGACAAGCCTCACTTCCTCTGTTCTAATAACACCAAGGGGATTCAAAAATATTCTGACTTCAAGATGCAAAGGATGACTTTTCAAAGGAAAAATTCCATCTCAAGAAAACATTAATCAGCTGTAGACAGTGTATAATGTCTCAGTAAGGGACAGAGACCAACCTCACAACATATGGGGTGAGGGGGCATTCATGACATGGGAATCCTTACACTCCATTCTCTTAAGAAACACAAGACAGAAAAGGTCTGAGGAAACAGACAGGAGGAAAACAGGTGAAGAAGGTAGAGACAGAAACTAAAAAGAAGGACAGAAAGGGATGTGGGCACACTTTCTTCCAACGCAAAGGGTCAGCTATAGATTCCTAAGGGCAAAAAACAGCCAGAAGGAATGCCAGCTATGACTTCTTTCTCTGTCACATGGATGATGCCCCAGGGAATGAGGATACATAATTAAAGAGTCAGTGTGGCATAATAAATTGGAAATGGATGTCTGGGATTTACAACACACTTCTGCCTCTTATGCAACCATGGGCAAGTCATTTCCCTTCTTAGGCTCAGTTTCCTCATCTGTAAAATATTTCTGACCTCAGAGTATTATTGTGAGGACCAAATAGGATCATTTAAAGGACATTTATAATCCCCAAAAGGCCATCATACATCAGCTATGATTATTATTCCTTTAATATTTCCAACATGGCTAAGTTGGTTCTCAGACAACTGAGTCTGTTGCTGGGTTCAGGCTTCCCAGAGCTGGCTCTCCACTGTTACAGTCTCTGAGATATTGGGATCCCCTCCACAGATGATGATCAAAAGGTTTTGTTTTTTCCACAACATAGCCACTGATATCATTGATGCAAATACATCAAAATCTCCTTGGCCATCAGACTTGAATGACTTTGTATTGGGCAGCTCTAATATTGCTCAGAATAAATGTGACTTAATATAAATTGAGTGAAAAACACATGAGATAACCGCAAATTAACAAGGGGGTTGGGAGAGTGTTATTTCCCTAAGCGTAATTAGGGATAAGGATAGTGATTTCATAGCATGAAGGACTTCTGGAGAAGGACACTCCATCGCCAGTGTTGGTTGGGACCTTCTCTTCAACTTAAGAGTCTTGGAGAATTGGCCAGGGCACTGAGAGCTTACAGGATTTGCCCAGAGCCTGGATCTAAACACAGTTTTTCTTGGCTCTGAAGTCAGTTTTTTTTTTTCTGGATATGCTTATTATCTGTTTATGTTGTCCCCGTGATAAAATGCAAAGCTCTTTTAGAGTTATTATTATCTCATTCTTTATAATTATAAATCACAGAGTCTGGCACAGTGTGGGGGGCGGGGCATAGAATAGGATTGATTAATCACAACTAGATGGCACAATGCTAGACCTGGAGTTAGAAAGATATGAGTTCAAATCTAGACTCAGACATTCATGAGCTAGGTGACTCTGGACAAGTTACCTCTCTATGCCTCATTTTCCTAATAATAAGACCAACTTCTCAGGGATAAATCATATTTCTTCAGTGACCATGTAGCCCAACTCCCTGAGTTTACAGATGAGGACACTAATATGGACAAGTAATGGGCAAAAGCACAAAGCATCAATGAATAATTAATGTTTCTTGAAAGACTTTCAGGTAGATGGATAGATAAATGTGTGGGGAGAATCATGAGCCACAGCTAAGAACACCTCAACCAGTTAGTTACCAAAAAATGTAAATCTAATACATACATACATGTGTGTATACATATACATGTGTATATATGTATTTATATATATATATATGTTCTTTCTTAAGAAAGGCATCTTTTTTCTTTAAATTAATTGACTACTAGAACCAAATAACCATTTTCTAAGATAATTACATTAAGTAGATTCCATACTGGACCATTAAAAATTATCTCTAGGCAACCTGGAAATATACTGAGTAGCCAGGTGGCACACTGGATACAACACTGGGCCTAGAGTCAGGAAGATCTGAGTTCAACTCTGGTCTTAGACACTTACTGGCTGTATGAACCTGAGCAAATCACTTAACCTCAGTTTTCTCACCTGTAAAAGGAGGATAACAGTGGCACCTAAATCCCAGGGTTATTTTGGGGACAATAAATGAGAAAATAGTAAAGTGCTTAACACAGTGTCTGACACATTGTTGTTGCTGTTTAATCATTTAGTTGTGTCTGATTCTTTGTGACTCCATGTCGGGTTTTCTTGGTAAAAGATACTGAAGTGGTTGGCCATTTCCTTCTCCAGTGAATTAAGGCAGAGGGCAAGTGACCTGCTCAGGATCATATAGCTAGCATCTGAAGTTGGATCTGAGCTCTATCCACTAAACCATCTGGCTTCCTGACACATAGTAAGCACTATATAAATGTCAGTTATCATTATCATAACTATTATAGCATATAATTATATATTACATATATTATATCACAAAGATAACATTATTATCCTAACTATTGTCGTTGCTATTGTTATTATATTTCTAAAACTAGATTCAGAGGACTCTTACTGACTGGGATCTAGCTAAGGAACCAAAAAAGACTAGAAAAAATTATTTCCAAAGATTCTTAATAGATTTCCCCCTCTACTCCAATAAATACTTTTTTGTTTGTTTGTTTGTTTTTGGTGAGGCAATTGGGGTTAAGTGACTTGCCCAGAGTCACACAGCTAGTAAGTGTCAAGTATCTGAGGCTGGATTTGAACTCAGGTCCTCCTGATTTCAAGGCCTGAGCTTTATCCACTGCACCATCTAGCTACCCCTTCCAATAAATACTTTAAAAAAAAAATAAAGGTCAATAAGTAATAATAAATTTGGAAATTACATAATGCTGGGAATGATTCCATGCCTAGAACTCCTCTCATACCTCTACCTCTTGGCTTCCCTGACTTCCTTTAACACTCAGCTTACGTCCCACCTTCTGCAAGAAGCCTTTTCCATCTCCCTTAACCTTAGTGCCTTCTCTCTGAGATTATCTCCCCTTTATCTATCTATCTATCCATCCATCCATGTATCTATCTATATCTATATATTTGTACATAGTTGTCTGTTTATTGTCTCTCTCATTAGACTGTGAGCTCCTGGAGAGCAGGGGGCTGTTTTTTGCCTTTCTTTGTATCCCCCAGGCCTTACCAAAGTATCTGACACATAGTAGGCCCTTGATAAATGCTTATTGACTTAGCTCTTTCAAAGGGATGCTAAAGTACAACCAAGGGAAAGCCAATCTAGGAAGAATGAGAGATGCTCAACATAGAGGAAAACAATTCCAATGAAGATGAAAAATGGGATTTGTGATGAGAAACAGTGATGTGGCTACACAGGGAACTCCTCAACCATCTTAGATTTTATTTTATTTTTTTTTGCTTTTTGGTTAGGCAGTCAGGGTTAAGTGACTTGCTCAGAGTCATACAACTAGTAAGTGTCAAGTGTCTAAGTTCGGATTTGACCTCCTGACTCCAAGGCAGAGCTCTATCCACTGCACCACCTAGCTGCCCCAATCATCTTAGATTGTAAAAAGAAATGTGCAGATCCTGGAAGAATGGCCAGGTAACAGAGAATGACTATAAGAGTGTGACATGCTCCTTGTGAAAAAGAATGATAGGAATGTCAAAGCTTAGAATGAGCTAAAGGTGGTAACAGAAGCTAAAGACAACAAAAATGGGTTTATTTTAGGTCTAGGGATAGAGATTGGGACTAGATCTGTGATTTCATGAATACAGGAACTCCCAGATGAGGAAATCCCCTCTGTAGCTTCCCTGGAATTTATAGCCTTAAAAAGTTGCCTAAAGCAGAGGAGGCCTGTGCCACAAAACTCCGCCGAGTATGGCCCAAAACATTAAGATGTAATTGGGAAATGTTTAATAAAATAAATTTTTAAAAAACAACAAAACATAAATGTTAATTTGAGGTTTTCTAAGTCAATATGTGACCCAAAGGGATCCTTATGTATGCTCTCCATTACTATTTTGAGCTCGACACCATTGACCTACACTAGAGGTGACTTGCCAAAGGTCACACAGCTAGTACATATTAAAAGCAGGACTTGAACCAAGGTCTTCCTGGCTGTAAGTACAGTTCTCTGTGCACTAAGCCAGAAAGGATCAAAGATAGATAGCATCTTTGCTTAGGGTGGATGGGATGATGATAACTGCAAAAAGACAGAAGGTAGAGAGCAGCTCAATTATCTTGTTTCTTTTTTTTTTTAACTTCCAAGGACAATGACCTTTGCACTAGATAGAAGAGAAGAGAATGATTAAGAGGGAGTTACTACTCAAGATAAATGAGGAGACAGTAAGACAGCACCAACCTGCCCTTGACGAACCCAAATCGCCTGGCCCAGATGAGTTCCATCGTTGAGGACTGAAAGAACTGGCAGATGGATAGGACGGCAAAGTGCTTGCCAGTAACATTGAAAAGATCATGGAGAAATGAGAGAGTTACCTTGATTGTATCAAAAGGGAAAAGAAGAAAGCCTACAAATGGTAGGATGATGAGCTTGACTTGGATGCATTAAGGGTCCAGTTAGTGAGCACTTAGAAAGGGGAGATGGTGATGACTAAGGGTCTCCATGGTTTCAACAAGAACAGCTCACCCCAGACTAACCTTCTTTCTTTTCCTGACAGGATTACTAAATGAGGAGATGAGGAGAAGGTTGTTGACACATGTATGTAGATTTTAGCAAAATGTTTGATAACAATTCTTGTGGAGAAAGTGGAGAGATATTTAAATTGTAAAATAATTGGAAGGACTCAGAGTTACTTGGATGCGACAGTGACAGGTATCCAGTGGAAAAATCAAGGGAATTTTGTGCTTGGCCCTGTATTATTTTAACATTTTAATTTTTATTGATGACTTAGATAAAAGTATTAATGATAATAATAATAAATAATAATAATAAACAGCTAACATTTACATGACTCTTTGAGGTTTGCAAAAGCACTGTACATTTGATCACAGATGGTATGCTCATCAAATATGCAGACGAATCAAAAAAGGAAGGGATAACTTGCAAACACATCACACTGATGAAAAAGTCAGGATCCAAAATAACTTTTTCTTTCTAACTTTTGTTTGATGCTCTCATTCCAGGGTCCATTCCAGTTCTAACATTTCATGACTGAGGCACCGTGGTGGTGTAGTAGAGTACTAGGTAAGTCACTTAATCTCTTTCAGCTTCAGTTTCCTCACCTTAAAATGATAACGACACTAACCTCACAGGGTTGTTGTGAGGATCAAAAGATGCAACTTGAGCCAGCTAGGTGGTGCAGTGAATAGAGCACTGGATCTGGAGTCAGGAGGACATGAGTTCAAATTCGGCCTCAGACACTTGATACTTACTAACTGTGTGAACCTGAGCAAGTCACTTAACCCCAACTGCCTCACCACAAAAAAAAAAAAAAAATGCAACTCAAGCAGTACCTTTTACATGATACCTTTCCTGAATTCTCAACTGCCAGTGCCCTTCCTCCCAAATTACCTTATCTTCAACTATTTTTAATATAGTCTATTTACCTTTATTCTCTTTACACTCATATATGTACTTGTTGTTCTCCCCAATTATAATATAAACACCTTACAAGTCCAGATTTTTTAATTCATTGCATTTGTATCACCTAGCACAGGGCCAAGCACACGACAGGGACATAATCAATACTTGTCACATGTTTATATAACTTGTTTTCAATCTGGTTACAAGGAAACATACACAGACCCCAAAGGAATGTAAGAAGGCCACGAATACTTGGAGAAAACAGAGCCTTTCTATTACATACTTAACAACACAGGGCTAGTCAGACTAATTTCTAATCACAGAGAGGGAAAAATGTAGGATTTGTCTTAATTCTAATCCTAGAGAGGAGAAAATGTTGCTATTGTCTTCATTTCTAATCCTAGAAGGTAAAAATGTTGGTAGTATCTTAATTTCTATCCTAGAGAGAGGAAAATGTTGGCATTATCTTAACGGAACCTTAACTTCTAGACTTAAAAGTCAACTGACCACCCCCATTTGCCTGATCTGTTAGGCCCTCCCGATTAGATTAGTTTATCCACTTCTGTTTCATGCTCTAACACTGGCAGTTCTCAAGGCTTCCAGACTCGGAATTTGTACCTACTGACCTTCCGATAACTTAATCTGTCTTTATGACCAATCATATTCTGCTGCCTATCTCCTTAGAAACACTATATTCATCACAGAAAACTCCTTATCTAGGAGGCCCCATAAGAGAAAGAGCAGTGAGTGTCTGAGCTCTCTAAAACTTTAGAAAGAAAACATAATTTGAAATCCTGTTGTTCTTGGAAAATAAGTTGAGCATTTAAGTATGTTCACCAAGATTGCTCCCCCTTCCCAGGCTGGCCTAACGAAGTCTTCATGGCTCTTCGGTGCTTTCATGACTTCAGGAAACCTTGAGTGTTAACAGCTGGCTCCGTGGTCATACTGACTGCAGCTACCATTGTGCCTGATGACTTCAAGCAGGCTGATTAAATAGTCAACTTGAATCTTCATCACTATCTCATAGCAGTCAGCTCTAAGTACTACCACCAACTAGGAATGGAAAAGGAAATAGAATAAGGGAGAAAGAAGGGAGACCAAACAAAGAAAGAGAGATGGGAGAACACAAGATAATTCCACGCTTCAGGGACCCATGATTTTATCAACGTGGGGGAGACACGCATGTTGATCACATTTCTCTACAGCCCAGTAGAGTTTTGTGAGTTGACGCAGCTGAAAAAATTCAGCAGCTTGCAGTCTTCTGGTAATGCCCCTCTTCAAATTTAACTTGGCCAGTCAACTAATAAAAGATCATGCAAGGCCCATTCTCATGACCTCTAGAGCTCAGTAGAAGCTACCAGTGGTGGCAGTCTGCTGGAATAACCTTTGATAATCAATGGGTCATCTCCAGTAGAAGTGAGATAAGAAGAAATGAAAGATTTATAATTGGTAGGGGTCCTGTGGAACCTGTGGGGCAGCTAGGTGGTTCAGTGGATAGCACACTGGGCCTGGAGTCAAATCCTTCCTGAGTTCAAATCCAGCCTCAGATACTTACTAGCTGTGTGACCTGGGCAAGTCACTTAACCCTGTTTGCCTTAGTTTTCTCATCTGTGAAGTGAGCTGGAGAAGGAAATGGCAAACCATTCCAGCATCTCTGCCAGGAAAACCCCATATGGGCTCATGAAGAGTCAGACACAACTGAAATGATGGAACAATGATAACTGTGGAACCTGGGTCTCTCCTGACACTGAGTCTATCAGTCTTTCTGTTATAGCACACTGTTTTCAACACTAGGAGCTATTAGTTAATCACCATGCATTTATAAAACACCTATGATGTGCTAGGCACTGAAAATACAAAGACATAAATGAAACAGTCCTTATTCTCAAGAAGCTTATATTCTTTAGGATGAAACAACATGCATACATTTATGTGTGTAAAAAATAAACAGAAGATAGCTTTAGAGAGACACTAGCAGCTTGAAGGAATCAGAAATAGCCTCATGTAGAAGGTGACATCTGAGTTGAATTTTGAAAAAAATTAAATATTCCAAGGGGCAGAGGTAAGGAGGGCATACAGGCAATAAGCAGGATGAGAAACTTCGGGGAGAGTTCCAACTTGTCCTGACTCTGGTCTGATCTTCATGATGTAGCCCCATGATTTGATTTGAAATGTTATGAATTCCCAGAAAGTCAGACACACCCATATTAAGTTTTAAGTGTAAAAAGGCACTCCCAAGGTTGATACAAATTATTTTTGGACTCCGTGCCGTTAGGGTCATTCTCTCCTTACACAATTGAGACAACAGAGAATTATTTATACTTACATGGAACACCTTAACATCATTTCTGTTTCTTATTTCTTCCACTAGTGTCAATGGCTTTCCTTTAGGGATGGGTATCGTGCCAAGGATCACAGTCCCTGGGCTGGAGAGAGTCTGACGCACAGCGTGAATGAAAGTCTGACTAAAGAGTTCCATTTTCCCAATCTCATCAACGATACACACCCTCTTCCCAGAGCTGGGACCAGCATCTGCCTGTGAATTTTAAAGACATATTAGATCTGACACCAAAGCCCCAAATGTGTAAACTGGAGGAATTCTTCTTTCCTCCTTGGATATCCCAGTCAACCAATAAGGTATGAGTCTGAGTTGGTGAATATACCGGAGTAGGTCAACTCCCCTTTGTATATTAACCACTCATGGGAAGCAAATAATTCATCTAGGGAACCTAGAAACATTTAATAAATTATCTCTGCTAAAGCAATCTAGGATTCTAGAGCTGTCTAGAAAACTGTGTTTCTTTCCCAAATGGTAAACAATTGATATTTGACAAAAATTGTTTCATCACCACTAGCTAATCACTGTAGTTACTCCAATAATGACCAAACTTTATGTTTGCATTCCTGCAAACAAAAAGGACCCAACAACTCTACCGCTGGGCATATGCCCTCAAGGAAGTTATAGAGAGAAAGATTCCAAAATTTGTTAACAGCATTTCTTGTAATAGCAAAGAACTAGAAGCAAAGTAGCCGCCTGTGGATTGGAGAACACCTAAATAAATTGTATATCAATATGATGGAGTATTACTTAGCCAAGAGAAACAATGAGTATGAAGAACACGGAGAAGCATGGGAAGACTTATATGAACTGATAAAGGAAGTAATAAGAACCAGGAAAACAATATACACAAGTAACTACTACAATGAAAACTGAAAGAGCAATAATTTAAAAAAAAAAAAAAGGAAACTGAACTCTACAATTATAATGACCAAACTTGGTCCTAAAGAAGAGATTAAAAAAATGAACCTCCTTCCTCCATATGCAGAAGGGAATTATACTATGGGTGTGGAAAATTGCCTATTAGACTCAGTTGGTGTGTTGGTTGGTTTTGCTGAACTTTCTTTTCCTTCCTCTTGTTTTTACTCTTTATTACAATGGATAACTCTCTGGTGGGGAAGGAAGAAGAAATATATTTGAAATGAAGGTGATGTCAATAAAAAAATTTTTTTTAAAGAAAACAAATACAAGTCTAAGTGACCAAAGCTTAAAAGAAATCAACATGAGGCTTAAAGGAAACTAACAATAATAATAAGACACATTTCCGTAGCACTTTAAGATTTAGAAAGTGTTTTCCTCACAACAACCCTGAGAGGTAAGCATTATGTTATTATCCCTGTTCATTTTTATTATTGTTCAGTCATTTCAATTGTGTCTGACTCCTCATGACCCCATGTGGGGTTTTTTTGGCAGAGACACTGGAATGGTTTGCCATTTCCTCCTGAAACTCATTTTACAGATGAGGAAACTGAGGCAAACAGGGTTAAGTGACCTACTCGGGGTCACACAGCTCTCTGAGGCCAGATTTAAATTCAAAGAAGATGAGTCTTCCTGACTGCAGGTCCCCAACACTGTGCCACTAGCTACCCCTTATTATCTCCATCATTTAAAAGAAAAGGAAATATCAGCCATTAAGACTCTACTGTCAGGTCTTTTAAACTTGATTTCCATAGATCTATATCTAATTTCCCACTGAATCTTGGTCTCCAGCACTATACAAAATGCCTTTCACATAGTAGAGGCTTAATAAACATTTGTTGAATTGAATTGAATTGTAATTGTGAATACACCCTTAATGTCTTGAGCAGCTGCTCTGGGGAAGGGTGGTGAAAAGATTTCCAGATACATAGGAATGAGGATCACTGAAGGTAGGTAGGCTTGTTCTCTCTACCACTGGAATATCCTTTCTGCCAATCTATGTCCATCACCTCCTACAAAATTCATTGCTTCAAGGAATATTAGCTGACATGTATATAGCCCTAAAGATCCAAGAAATAGAAGCTGTCACTATGCTCATTCACTACAGGAGAGGTAGTGATTTGCCCATGGTCTCACAGCTAGTAAATATTAAGGGCAGGATTGATAACCAGGTCTTTCCTGATTCCGACAGCTTTCAACCTCCACCTGGCTCTGATCATTCTCTTACTCTACAATCACTCAGCATTTATAGACACCCTTGATTTTACACTAGCAGATATGTTTGTGACACCATTAGTGCCATTATGCTAATTGGTGTGCTCATACTCTATTTCCCACACCTGGATCTTAGTTGTCTAGCCCCTCCACAGAGATTACAACTGTCTACTTCATTGAAAATAGCTGAACAAATTGATGTTGGATGAAGAACAGTGTTTGTAAACTAGAGAGACTTTTGCCGGCCAAAGGGTTTTTGAAAACTGTTCTTGAGGCTTACTTACAGAGCATTTCCCATCTAAAGAGTTTTAAAAGTCTTTGACAGCCAAAGCATCTGTCCATTTTTCCCTTTTCCCCTTGCATCGTCTCTCTTCATAAGTTCCACAGTTGGAAACCCCTTAGGAAGTGTTTGCCGTATGTCAGTGATTCATTGAAGAGGCCACACCGCTCAACAGAATCAAATGGGGGAATGAGAGAAATGATTATTAATAACCAATGATTTGGGGAGATTCAGAGTTCCCCCTTTTTCTTTTATCCTCATTTCAAGACCTCAGTCTCGGAAAGTTGAGCTAACCTTCTCCTCTCTCCAGACCTCACCCAGGTGGGGCAGTTAACTAGGTTCTACTCAGGTGGGGATAAATTCTTTGAATAGATTGCCCAAGGCTAGGGCTAACTTAGAAGTAAATGAAATAATTTAAGTTCAGGTCTAGCACCACATTGTAATATTCAGTTACTCATTAACTTCTTAGCCGACCAGAGTTGATTGCCACCTTCCCAAACACTCCTCTTCCAAAATGGCACAGAAGCTGTGAGCCTGCTACCATGACTGTCTTTGATCTAAGAAACAGCTCAATGACCATCCTTTTATTAAAATGCTGGCATTATTCTAAAATGATTAAATTACCCAGGAAAAAAAAGCCCTTTACAGCTATTTCAAATTATCTTCCTCACTTTTCACCAACACTGGTATGGTTTGGCCAAGCCCCTATGGCAATACAATTGCAGCACTGGGGACAAGTAAGAAATCTGCAAAGCAAGGAGAACACTGGACTTGGGAGTCACAAAGAGCTGGCTTCCAATCCCACCTCAAACACTTGGGCAAATCAGTTAACATCTTCCAACCTCAGTTTACTTATCTGTAGAATGGGAATAAAAACAGTACCTACTTCACAGGGCAGTTGTGAGAAATGAATAAGAAAATGCTTGTCAAGTGCTTTTGCAAACATTAAAGTGTTATGTAAATGTCAGCTCCTAGTCATCATCATCACAGTTAAGAAAATTAAATTGATATTATCTCCATTTTTGTAACTGATTCTATTTTGTTACAGATTTCATTCTGTATTACCACCAGTGTTTTTTAACTGCCTAAGTCATGTTTCATGTGTCTCAGAGTTAAGTTTGGAAATTCACCTTTCTTGTAAATCACTCATTGTCTCTGAGTTAAGTTCAGAAGTTCAGTTCTCCTGCTAATCACGGCTTTATTCTTGTCTCAAAGAAATCTGTTATCCTTGAAGGATGCAGGTGGACACCAGGGAGTCTGGTCTGTTATCCAAGGTAGTCTGGTCCACTATTGCTAACCTGTCCTTGCCAGTAGACTGAAACAGTGAAACTATCTGGTTGCTGCTAGTCCCTCTCATTCCCAATTTCCAGCCAATTATATTATTCCTCACGCTTGTGATGCTACAAGCTTTGTAACCAATCATATTGATTTCTCCATCTATGATTCTGCTTTCTATTTTTTAAATTCTCCTTTTATCTACAGAAATGATCTCTCTGCCCTGGTTTGGGGTCTTCTGGCTTGCTGGGGAGCTGAGGGACCCTTTTCATTGTTAACTATTAGCCTTACAAATAAATTGAACATGCACCGAACTTTGTGCCTCAGTTTACCTTAATTTCAATCATGGCACAGTATTAACTTCACATCCTATTTACCCCAGCCTACACACAAACATTTCAACACTAAAGAATCTCTCTTCCCCAAATGATTTGTCATTCCCTACTTGACAATATAAAATCATCCAAAAAAATTTTTTTTAGGTAATTGGGGTTAAGTGACTTGTCCAGGGTCACACAGCTAGTAAGTGTCAAGTGTTTGGTCTGAGGCTGCATTTGAACTTAGGTCCTCCTGACTTTAGGGCCAGTGCTCTATCCACTGCGCAACCTAGCTGCCCCTAAAATCATCAAATCTTTAGAGTTACAAGGGACCTTAAGGGTCAATTAGGCCAAGTCCTTAATTTTCCAGATGAGGAAACTGAGACCCAGGGAGAGGGAATGATTCTGTAGAATCTGACTCAAACTTAAGAGTTCTCTTCCACTGCACCAGCGGCATGAAGGAATTTCAAATGGGGGTGCTAATGCTACAGCTATTCTAATGCTAAGTGATTCTCAGGCAAACCTTAATTCAGTTCAGTTCAGACGCTAGATTTGTGTAAAGGAGCAAAAAGAGAGGAAACATGATACTTTGATACATCCGTGGATTTGAGATCTGATGCAAAGGTTTTAGATTAGATCTAAAATATGCTATCACCTCTTTCCTAATCTATTTCAACAGGCTCCTGACTCAAATCTCAACCCGTTACAATCCATGCTTTATAATCATTGCTAAAATGTTGGGGATTTTTCTTTTAAGTGAGGCTATGACCATGTCAATCCCTTACTTAATAAACTCCAGTGCCTCTTCCTATTTATTGCCTTTAGAATACCATATAAACTTCTCTGTTTAGCTTTTAAAGCCCTAGACTCAACCTATCTTTCCAGGCTTACTGTAATGCATTCTCCCTCCAGCCTAAACCGACCTTCTCCTAGTTCTTCACACAGAATACTCAACTTACAGTTTCCATGTCTTTACACTGGCTGCCCCTCATTTCTGGAATGCATTCTCCCCTCATCTTTCATCTTACAGAATTCTTCTCTTTTCTCAAGATACAGCTCAAGACCCACTTTCTACATGAAGCCTTTTCTGATCCATCCTTCTCTCCAGCAGCTAATGCCCTCCCTAAATTTTGTTGTTGTTGTTCAATCGTGACCAACTCTTCTTAACCCCATTTGGGGTTTTCTTAGCAAAGATACTGGAGTGGTTTGCCATTTCCTTGTCCAACTCATTTTACAGATGAGGAAACTGAGGCAAACAGGGTTAAATGACTTGCCCAAGGTCACACAGCTAGTAAGTGTCTCAGGCCAGTGTCTGAGGCCAGATTTGAACTCAGGTACTCCTGACTCCAAGGCCAGAGCTCTATCCACTGTGCCACCTAGCTCTCTAAACTTAGTGCTTACTTTCCATACATACATGCACACACACACACACACACACATCTATGTAAACACATCTATACACGTGTGTATACACACATACACATGTATATTTATATATAATATTTATATTTAAATACATATATATGTAAAATAAGTACTAAGTAGTTTAGAGAACTATGTAGTGTGTGTGTGTGTGTGTATGTGTGTATACATGTGTGTATGCACCCACACCCACACAGGCACACACCCACATACACTTAGGTTATTTTCCATACATATGTATATATAGACATACACACACACACACACACACACACACACAAATCCTTACAAGGAGCAATTGTTTTATTTGTATCACTAGCACCTAAGCATAACAGTGCATACAGTAAGTATTTAAATAAATGATTGTTGACTGATTCCTCCACCAGTGCAGATTATAACCAAGCCATCCTATGTTATTCTTGTCCATATCTTCTCATAAATCCTGCAAAGAAGACCCATTAAAAGCACTTTAAAACTTATTCTGGGTCTTTTAAGTTAAGTCAACAAGTATTTAGAAGGTGTCTACCATGTGCCCAGCACTGTGCTAAACCCTGAGAATTCAAAGAAAGGCAAACAGGAGTCCCCACTCTCAAGGAGTTCATACACAGTCTAATGGAGGAAACAATGTGCCACAAAATGCTATGTGCAACATAATGCTAATGTCAACAATTGGAAATAATCTCAAAGGAAAGGCACTAGAATTGAAGGGAACCAGAAATGCCTTCTCATAGAAGGTGAGGATTTGTTGTGTTTTATCCTTTCTTCTCAAAAAGGACCAATGACACCAGGAGGGCGATGTCTTGACTTGCAAGTGAAGTGGATTTAAGTGAGGCAGAGCTATGCAAAGTCACCAGCCTCACATGCTCCTCCAGAGTCCAGTGGCAAAACATAGGTCAGGAAGACTGGATGATTAGAGATGGCCCTGGATACATTAGTAGAGACCTTGCCTTTTTTTTTTTTGCTTTTAGTGAGGCAGCTGGGGTTAAATAACTTACCCAGGGTCACACAGCTAGTAAGTGTCAAGGGTCTGAGGCCAGATTTGAACTCAGGTACTCCTGACTCCAAGGCTGGAGCTCTATCCACTAAGCCACCTAGCTGCCCCAATTTTGGCCTTTCTAAACTAGGTCTCTCTCAGATCTCAGTTTGTCTGAGACAACACCCACTCAGTAGGCATAAGCTAAGTAAGAATTGAGGCAAAAGATGCAAGCGTCCTACCACAAAAAAAATCATGCTATGAATATCTGACTATCTGTCTGTCTGTCTGTCTGTCTGTCTATCTATCTATCTATCTATCTATCTATCTATCTATCTATCTATCTATCTATCTA